>NC_057809.1:17270918-17616743 GCF_018294505.1 Triticum aestivum | reverse complement strand
AGAAGCTCTACAGGTGTCTCCAAAGGTAAATGTTGGGTTGGCGTATTTCGAGATTAGGATTTGTCACTCCGATTGTCGGAGAGGTGTCTCTGGGCCCTCTCGGTAATGCACATCACATAAGCCTTGCAAGCATTACATACAATGAGTTAGTTGCGAGATGATGTATTACGAAACGAGTAAAGAGACTTGCCGGTAACGAGATGGAACTAGGTATTGAGATACCGACGATCGAATCTCGGGCAAGTAACATACCGATGACAAAGGGAACAACGTATGTTGTTATGCGGTCTGACCGATAAAGATCTTCATAGAATATGTAGGAACCAATATGAGCATCCAGGTTCCGCTATTGGTTCTTGACTGGAGACGTGTCTCGGTCATGTCTACATTGTTCTCGAACCCGTAGGGTCCGCACGCTTAAGATTTTGATGACAGTTATATTATTAGTTTATGCATTTTGATGTACCGAAGTTTGTTCGGAGTCCCGGATGTGATCACGGACATGACGAGGAGTCTCGAAATGGTCGAGACATAAAGATTTCTATATTGGAAGCCTATATTTGGATATCGGAAGTATTCCGGGTGAAATCAGGATTTTACCGAAGTACCGGGAGGTTACCGGAACCCCCCGGGAGGTATATGGGCCTTAGTGGGCTTTAGTGGAAGAGAGGAGAGGAGGCCAGGGCTGGGCAGCACGCCCCTCCCCCCCTAGTCCGAATAGGACAAGGAGAGGGGGGCGGCGCCCCCCCCTTCCTTCTCTCTCTCTCGTCTTTCCCCCCTTCCTGAATCCTATTCCAACTAGGAAAGGGGGGAATCCTACTCCCGATGGGAGTAGGACTCCTCCTGGTGCACCTTCCTCCTGGCCAGCCGCACCTCCCCCTTGTTCCTTTATATACGGAGGCAGGGGGCACCCCTAGACACACAAGTTGATCCACGTGATCATATTCTTAGCCGTGTGCGGTGGCCCCTTCCACCATAATCCTTGATAATATTGTAGCGGTGCTTAGGCGAAGCCCTGCGACGGTAGAACATCAAGATCGTCACCACGCCGTCGTGCTGACGGAACTCTTCCCCGACACTTTGCTGGATCGGAGTCCGGGGATCGTCATCGAGCTGAACGTGTGCTAGAACTCGGAGGTGTCGTAGTTTCGGTGCTTGATCGGTCGGGCCATGAAGACGTACGACTACATCAATCGCGTTGTGCTAACGCTTCCGCTATCGGTCAACAAGGGTACGTAGATCACACTCTCCCCTCTCGTTGCTATGCATCACCATGATCTTGCGTGTGCGTAGGAAATTTTTTGAAATTACTACGTTCCCCAACAATTTTACCTAAGAGAGAGCAGCAGGAGTGATTAGCTAGCTAGAAATGAGTTTGAGGATGATGATGTGCTACACTATTACTATGATGATAGAATAGCTAGTGTTTGTGGTAATGACTATGATAATTATTATTAGCTAGTGTTAGTGGTTATTAAATAAATACTGTTGGTGGTAATGACTATGATGATGATTAAATAGCTTGTGCTGGCGGATTAGATTCAAGTGAGGCAACATGTGGTGCACATCGAAAGTACTACTAGTCCAAACTAGATCAAGTTTGGATTAGTAGTATACTTTTGACATGCACCACATATTGCCTCCACTTGAACCTAATCCACCTTCATTTGACACACTGTTATGGACATAATGATGTAAACCTCATAACTGGTATTGTACCAATATTTGTATGATGGCGCATAAATACACTAAAAATAAAAAAATAAAAAAAGAATACTAGTAGCGATGCAGAGAAAACACGCTGCCAGTAGTTACATTAGCAGTAGCGTGGGAGTGAACAAACGCTGCAGCTATTTGTCCTAGCAGTAGCGCGTGCGGGCACGCGTTACTGCTAAGCAATAGTTGTAGTGCCTTATTAGCAGCGCGCCTACCCGCGCTACTAGTGAGCACAAAACCAGCACTACTGCTATGGTTTTCCCTAGTAGTGGGAGATGCATAGGCTTCTGAAATAGTCCTAGGTGTGTCATCCACGAGGTACACAATGAAATCATCACCAAAGGACTTTGCAGTCCTCTGTCTCTTACTCCTCACTGGAGTTCCATTGTCACCCTCAACAGGATTCTCAATGTCTTCCATCGCAATGGTGGGTTCAGGAATTACAGCGAATTCCTCACTAGATGGAGTAGGTATCTCCTGATTTGATGAACTCGACATATCCTTCATAGGAAATATGTCCTCAAAGAAAGTTGCATCATTCGACTCAATAATCGTACCAACATGCATGTCGGATACCTCAGATTTTATTATCAAAAATCTATAGCCGATGCTATGAAAAGCATAGCACAGAAGAACACAATCCACGGTTTTTGGTCCAAGCTTGCGCTTCTTGGGAATTGGTATATTGACTTTCGTCAAACAACCCCAAGTACGTAGGTAAGAGAGTTTCAACCTTTTCCTTTCCCATTCCTCAAATGGAGTCATGGTCTTATGCTTTGTGGGAACTCGGTTTAGGACATGACACGCAGTCATTAGCGCCTCCCCCCATCATTCCTTGGATAGACCCGAAGTGTCTAACATGGTGTTAACCATATCAGTTAGAGTTCGGTTCTTTCTTTCGGCTACCCCATTTGACTAGGGTGAGTAGGGAGGCGTCCTCTCATGGATTATACCATGTTCCGCACAAAACAGATCAAATTCATTGGAAAAATACTCTCCACCACGATCGGACCTAAGCCGTTTAATTTTCCAATCAAGTTCGTTCTCTGCCTCAGCTTTATAGTTTTTGAAGAAAGTCAAAGCCTCATCTTTTGATTTCAGAAGATACACATATCAGTATCTAGTGGAGTCATCAATCAACGTCATGAAGTATCTCTTTCCACCTTTTATCAACACGCCATTCATCTCACAAAGATCAGAATGTATAAGCTCTAGTGGCGCCAAGTCTCTTGCCTCTGCAGTCTTATGGGACTTATGAGGTTGCTTAGCTTGCACACATACTTGGCACTTAGAGCCTTTGACAGTAGAGATTTTCGGAATTAAATTCATATTGGCTAGCCGCGTCATGCAACCAAAGTTAATGTGCCAAAGTCGTGAATGCCAAATATCAGACTCATTGTTGCGGCAAACATTATTAATAACTTTAGTGCAAATATCTGACAAAGACAGGCGAAACAAGCCTCCGCTCTCATAGATTTTTCCAACAAATTGTCCATACTTAGAAATTAAAACTTTATTGAATTCGAACACCAACTTAAAACCATCTCGACATAAACGGGAACCGCTAACGAGATTTTTCTTGATGGACGGCACATGATGAACGTTCTTCAGACGCACGGTCTTCCTCGAAGTAAACTTCAGATCGACCGTACCAACACCTCGAACGATGGCATGTGACCCGTTCCCCATTAGCACGGGAGAAGTCCTAGTGGCCTGGTAAGAAGAAAACATGGAGGCGTCAGCACAAACATGTACATTGGCACCGGTGTCAATTAATCAATTAGGGGTTTGGAATACTGAAAGGATGGTAGGAAAAATACCGTACCCTAATTCCTTCATATCAGTATCACCGATGACAACATTAGCGGACTTGCCGCTCTTCTCATGTTCGCGCTCCTCAAAGCGGTTAGGACACTTCGGAGCCTAGTGATTAGGATCACCGCAGACATGGCAAGGTCCCTTCCCCTTATTATGAGAATTCTTCTTGAAGTTGGTAGAATGTGATGGCTTGTTCTTTGTATCAAACTTGCCTTTGTCCTGAGTTTTGTTCTTGTTGTTTTTGAACTTGTTGGGCTGGAAGTTCTTCTTCTGTACCACGTGGGCACTAGAACCTCCCTCAGCAACTCGAGCACGTGTGTCCTTTGCTCTCGCCTTCTCTTCAACATCAAGAGTACCAATGAGATCCGCAACGGAAAACTCCTGTCTCTTCTGTTTTAGGGAAGTAGAAAAATTGTTCCACGAAGGTGGAAGTTTGGCAATGATGCCTCCGGCAACAAATTTGTCCGGCAACACACACTTGAAGTACTCAAGTTCTTTTGCGAGCGACTGTATCTCATGAGCCTGCTGTATAACAGGGCGCTCATCAGTCATCTTGTAGTCATAGAATTGCTCCATGACATACAACTCGCTGCTGGCGTCCGAGGCACCAAACTTGGCCTCGAGCGCAGCCCACATGTCCTTGCCGTTGTCAAACGACATATACGAATCCACAATGGAGTCATCAAGAACACTCAGAAGAGTGCCTTTAAAGAGGGTATCGGTCTTCTCAAAAGCTTCCAGCTATGCTGGATTAAGATCGCCCTTAGGCTTGCCCTTGGTGACGTCATAGCAGCCCATGGTCTGAAACCAATAGACTGCTCTCGTGCACCACCTCTTATATTGCGCCCCCTTAAAGGCAGGCGGCTTCAGATGCGCAGCAAAAGCACTCGGAGTAAATTGCCTATAATCAGGTTTTTGTATTGTTGGAAAAATGAGCAAATTACTACGAGATTTAATCTGAATAAATAGGAAATAGATCATGACAGCAATAGCAGAGATTAAACTAATCATGCGAACTAGCATAGTAGATGAAGAGATCACATCTAGGGCACATACTAGAAACATGAATTCTACCACGATCTCGAACAAGAAGGATAGAATAACATACGGTGCAGCGGGTGCAGCACCGCCGGCATTGACATTGCCGCCCATGTCGTCGAGGATGATGTTGCCGAGGATGGGGAAGAAGTCGTCGTTCGCGAAGTCGTCGCTGCCAGCAGTCGCGCGAGTGCGCTCCCCAAAAACCTGATCGCCCCTCTCCCATACAGGATCACGAGAGGCGGGGTTCCGGAGGACTGCTGTCCCTTCTCCCGGTGCACGCCGAAAGGAGGGATGGAGAAGACTTTCTTGGGGGCGCAATGATCTGGAACGGTGGTGAGAAACCATACAAAGCGGCGGCGGCTAGGGTAGACGTCTGCCTGACTATATAGTGCGGGCAGGGTAGGTCGTGGGAGTAAACCCCACGTCCGATCGAAAATGGTTCAGTAATTAACGCGTCCATTAATTATTAATTAATGACTTATTAATTTTTCCCGAGCAGCAAAAATATAGACAACGTGCATAGCTCTATCCTCGGCTCAATCCCGCAACCCGCGGCGCGTCGTGACGAGGCGTGGCGTGGCGAGGCGAGCGAGGAGGTGGAGCGCGCGTGTAGGTCTCCTCTTCTCATGCTCATACAAGTGGTAGAAGAGCTCACCTTATAAAGAGGTGCAACTCTCTCTCAACTTCCGGGGTGGGACTAAACTTTAGTGTCACCACTCCACTCACATGTGTGCATGAGTGGGTCAAGAGAATTTCAGAATTTAGTTGGGCTTTGGGTCAAAGGCCTACTAGCAAAATTCCAACAACTACTAGGCAAAAGCCTAGCAGTAGTGCGGGTTTTAGGTATATCAGTAGCGCGGGTGCCCGCGCTACTGATACGGCACTACAACTAATAGGTAGTAGTAGCGCAGGTGTCACCCGCGCTACTACTATGTCCGTTAGTAGTAGCGTGGATACCACCCGCGCTACTACTAACTAGTCGTAGCGTGATTCTAGACCCTCGCTACTGCTAACTAATTAGGAAATAAAATAATAAATTCCAGCCATGGCTGCTGCTGCTAGGCATCATCGTCCTCTTCATCCATGGCCAATGTTGATCCTGGAGGGGATGAAGTCGTCCATGGAGATGGTGCTTCCCCATCCAACTCTTCTCCACACCTCTCCTTTGCTGCTACTACAAAGAAGAGACAAGGATTAGAAGAGGAAGAGAGAGATAGAGAGGAGTAGGTGCAGCAATTCACCAGTGGCCGCCGGAGTTGGAGCCGAAACCCTAGATGACGCCATTGGTTGCGCCGATCAGAGATCTGGCCATCATCATGGGCGGCGCTCTGCTGGATCTTCCTCTCCTTCCAGCAGCGGAGGAGGAGGAGGAGGAGGAAGGAGGGGCAGCGGAGGAGGAGGAGGAAGGAGAGGCTATGGTGGAAGAGGAGGTCGCCAGATTTGAGGGAGATGTCGCGGCGCGAGGCCGGCAGTTGCCGTGGAGGAGACGCACATGTGCAGGAGCGCCATGGAGAGAGAGGAGGAGGAGAGGGACGGGGGAGAGGAATGATTTGAACGAGGAGATGGGGATTTCAAGGCTATTAAAATACCCACTACTTAGTAGTATCGCGGGTTTTTACCCCTCGCTACTACTATGGCATGTCCCGGGGGACACGGTAGAGACCGCTTAGTAGTAGCGCGGGTTTATAACCCTCACTACTACTATGGTATCTCCCGGAGGGCACGGTAGAGACCGCTTAGTAATAGCGAGGGTTAAAAACCCGCACTACAATTATCAACTTAGTAGTAGCGAGGAGTAAAAACCCGTGCTACTAGCAAGTAGCAATAGCGAGGGGTATAAACCCGTGCTACTAATAAACATATGTGTATAAGCTTTTCCTTAATAGTGTCCTTCATGATCTTGGTAGCCGGCAATAGAACGGCGGCCCAGCCGCATAGAGAGGAGTACCAAGCGAGGCAGATCTGCGGCCGTGCAAGAGTAGTGGACATCACATCGAGATGGCCTGCGGTCGCTAGACTCTGTTATAGGGAGAAGTGGATTCTTTTGGAGAGAGAGAGAGAGCAGGAGATCAGAGTTGTGTGTAGGTAAGGGAAAAGCTGACCTTTTTTTTATATAGCGTTGCTTCGGTGAAGTAATTTCGTTACCATTTTTTATGTGGGAGGTCGAGAGGCAGGATTTTTAAGGCGAGAGGTTGTTCGGCTGGCTCTTAGGATTAGAAACTGAACCATTATAGTGTTTAAAAATAGAAACTGAACTATTAAGAGAGATGTCGTTTGGATTTTACGGTGGGAAACCGAACGATCAATGGGGAACAAAACTTTCTATTACTACTACTGCCGAACTGTACGTGCATGTGTGCTCGAGTAGGCACTCAAAAGTAAGAGATTTAATTAGTGGTTAGACAAAACAATGATGATGTGGCAGGTTTATGTGCTGAGGTGACATATATGAGACATGTGTGATGAGGTGGATGGGCTGCATGTCAAGAGAAATAGGATATTGGGGATAAACTATTTAGGTATTATAGATTCACTTTTATATAATCTTAGTAGTTACTCCTTCCGTTCCTTACTCCTTTCGTTTGAAAAAACTTAAACTATTAGGAAAAGAGTTATAGATGGAATTGATACTAATGGCGCACCAGACATGTGGTGCGCTATTACTATATACTAATGGCGCACCATCTGTTGGTGCGCCATTAGTGTGGAAGACATTAATGGCGCACCAGGCAAACGGTGCGCCACTAGTAACAAAATGTTTTTGTTCATTTTTTTCAAACATACTAATGGCGCATCCGGTCAGAATGTGCCATTAGTAGTTAGAAGTACTAATGGCGCACCAGCCATAGAGTGCGCCACTACTGTATTTTTTTTATTTTTTTGCAAAACTACTAATGGCGCACCGTTGCATAGTGCGCCATTACTAGTTTAAACTAGTAATGGGCACTTTTTTTTACTTTTTGATATCATGAATATTTTTAAATTTCATGGGCACTTTTTGAATTCATGAATATTTTTTTTAAATTTGATGATATTTTTCCATATTCCATATGAAAAAATATTGAATATTCATGAGGACACTCGATCTCGATCCCCCTCCCTCTCGATAGCTATCCCCCTCGCCAGATCCCCCTCGCCGCCAAGCGCCCCCCCCCCCCCCCCCCGCACCCTCCCCCGCTCCACCGCCGCCGACGACCCCCCGCACCCTCCCCCGCCGACGACCCACCGCATCCTCCCCCGCTCCACCGCCGCCGATGACCCCCCGCACCCTCCCCCACTCCACCGCCGCCGCCGACCCCCCGCACCCTCCCCCGCTCCACCGTCACAAATGAATGCAACTAAAAATCCAAAAAAACAAATTTGTTTATATTTTCAAATAACAAATTTGATGATATTTTCAAATAATAAATTTGATGATATTTTTTTGATTCATAAATATTTTCAAATAAAAAATTTGATGATATTTTTAAAAAATTATTACTGTTTTTATAAAAAACTTATTACTGTTTCATATTCATATGCATTTTCTAAAAAATTATTAGATGCAACAAAAAATAATAATAATAATAATAATAAATTACTTATGCAAAAAAAGTTACTTATGGCGCACCTCTGGGTGGTGTGCCATTGCTATCAAAAAAAAGATTACATATGGCGCACCGCTCTGGGGTGCGCCATTGCTAATTCGACTGATCCCTTCGTCCCTCCCTCACCAGATCCACTTCGATCCCCCCTCGCACTAGTGCAGAACCGGGCAATAGCACCGGTTCGTAAGGCCCTTTAGTGCCGGTTTAGGAACCGGCACTAACGTTTCGGCACTAAAGCCCCCCCCCCCTTTAGTACCGGTTCAGCACGAACCGGTGCTAAAGGGAAACCACGTGGCACGAGCCAGCTCCGGGGGCCGGGAGCCCTTTAGTACCGGTTGGTAACACCAACCGGTACTAAAATATTTGGGGGGTTTTTGGTTTTATGATTTCTTTTCATTTAATTTTGTGTTTTCCATTTTAATTCTTTTTCGTTTGCTGGTATTTTACGATACTACACATTGTACACGTTATGCATATATATATATATATATATAATTTCTAGTAGAACCAATCATATATATATCATCAATCATGTCACACAAACCACCATATTAATTCACACATACACACATGTATAGCTATATACAATTTCTCCTACATATGCATGTTGCCTTCGGAGCCAGTGGCATTAGCCTAATTGGTGCCTTCGGAGCACGATGACAATTGGAAGTGGTTCATGACCTGGTCGATGGGGGCGGTAGCGGGTAATAGTATTCTCCCTTCGGATTTATGACCTGGTCGAGCAAAAATCCCGCTATTTCCTCTTGAAGTGCTTCTACGCGCTCCGTTTCTAGGAGCTTATCCCGCACCTCTTTGAACTGTTAAGAAGGAGATCAATATGCATGTATATTAGTTGTGTGACTAGATATCGATAATGGTTTAAAAATTGTGAATAGTGTTCTGACAAGCGTACCCATTCCTATCTTTGAGATCTGTTCCTTTCGGACGTCATCATGCGAATGTTCTCGCAAACGCAGTATGCACACAGATTAGTCCCCTGCGCCTGCTTCAGGGCCTTTATTACGAGAATGGAATTTAATTTGATCAGATAATAATTAATCAAAGCATGATAATTAAAGAGATGGCAGCTAGCTAGCTAGCTAGTACTACTTAATTACTTACCTTGGATCGAAACCATTTCAGATGTGGTTTCCATTCGCCTTCCGTGACGCTGATGAACCTTGCCCAAGCCCTGCCCGCCGACAAAGAAAATGAATAAAGGGGTTATTAAATAGTTCATATCATGAAATGACGAACTAAATAGGCCGAGATATATAGTTAATAATGATTGAAATTACCTGTTGACTATCCCATACAAGATGTTGTAGTCACTATTTGCTTTGAGTAGCGAGTCCAGTATTTCAACTGTTCCGGCGTCAACTTTAATGATACACAAGATCCAGTGAAATCTGCATGCACACACGTTTGCATGTCTTAATTAAGCGGGCATATGTAAGCAAAAACATGTAGCTAGCTAGTAGGCAAAAACAGAGAATTTGTAGTACAATAAAGTGTGACTCACTCAAAGTTGTAAAGAAGTAGTATATCTTCATTGTATTTGAGGCACTTCAAGAACTCTAGCATGCTGTCCTCTACCTGCTTTTCATAATACTTGCTCATTTTCCATGTGTATTGATTAACGGTGTTTGGGTCAATGAACCCAATGCCATAGCGTCCACCTTTTCTCGTTTCATACATCTTCATCCTGCATAATACCACAGAAAAGAATATAGTGAGGATAATTACAGGTAATGATTGATCAAAAGGATCACTACAGCTAGGTTGAGACTTAAATTACAGAAAGAAATCACTTACAGACAATAGCAACTGATGATAGATTTGTCGAGTGCGTCTTGATTGTATAACTGAAACAGTTCAGACTACTCAACGGTCACAGCATTCTCATGGTAGTAATGATCCTTCTTGACTTGCACCATGAGGGACTCTCGATCGGATCTCTTGGTAATGTCCATGTACCATTGATGCAATTCATACATTCTCGTTGGGAGCTTCTTGACATCTTCTGGCTCGACCAAAGGTTGGCCCCAGACATATTTCCATTTTATTTCCTCCTCTCTAATCGCAGGCATGTCCTCGATCTCGAGGAGTTGTCCAACAGTGATCTTGAGTTCTTCAGCCTACATTATATGCTCCTGGGTTATTACCACATCGCCCACCTGGGGAATGTAAACTGTTTGGCCACAATAATATTGGGCGCGTGTACTGTCACGTGTGGTTGGCGGCACAACAAGCGGGGGGATCGATTGCGCCGCCTGTTTTCCCAGCTGGGCAACGGTTTTCCCGCATTTTTCAACGGGTGCTTGTTGTTTGCTCGAGCTTGAGCTCGCCTCCTTCTGTAGACGTCGTCGATTACACTTCCTGATGTGGCGCTCATAGTCTATGTCAACAGGCTTAGGAGCTGGTGGTTGAGCCATACGAATGAAGTGGTCAACTACTTCCACAGGCACTTTCTCTCTTGGCGGCGGTGGCGGTTTCGGTCCAAAATGGGCGTCGACTTCTGCCTGCACTATGGCATTGGTTTGCTCCTCGGTCCTGTCGTAAGCCCTCACAGGAAGAGGAGTACTAAGGTTTGGACCATATTTATATCGCTTGCCGCCGCCTGTACTTCCTATACTATGACCTCGACTCGTACCGCTACGCACCATAGCTGCGGGGTGTCTCTTCTGCGATTGCTGAGGCGGCGGAGACGGCTGACGGGGCTGAGTTGGACGAGGAGGAGTGGCATGAAGCTGTGCCGGACTTGCAGTAGCCTGAGGTTGTGCCGGACTTGGAGGAGGAGTGGACGTCTAACGCTGTGTCGGACTTGGAGGAGGAGTGGCCTGACACTTTGCCGGACTTGGAGGAGGAGGAGTGGCCTCACGCGTTGGTGGACTTGGAGGAGCGGGAGTCTGCTGACTCGGTGGCGGACTTCGAAAGATGATGCAATCCTTTCTCCATAGGATGACACGATGTATGGCCTCTCCCAATGTGTGCTCATCGTCACCTCCAGGAATGTCAAGCTGTAGCTCCGAATATGGGTCCACCACCTCATCAACCAAGACACGAGCATAGCCCGCTGGAATCGGGTTGCAATGGAAGGTTGCCTCGGGGGAATTTGAAAAAGCAACGGCGTCCGCCACCTTCATGGATATGTTCTTCATTTTGAAGTGTAGCTCGCAGTTAGTGTTCTCTGTGATGTCATCCACGGGGTATGTATCCAGCACTACTGCGTCGCCCGGGGCGGAACCCACGCTGCTTCTCGGCATGGATGGGGCGGTGGTATCCAATGCTGGATCATCCGCTAGCTGCTGCAGCTGCTGAGACCCCCTTTGCTGGCTAAGTGAGTCGATCTGCTCCTGCTGCCGCTCGAATTTAGCTGCCAATTCCGCTTGACTTGCTTCTAGGCCTTGAAGGCGTTCATAGTCCCGCTTCCTCTGCTCCTCCTCCATCTTCCTCTTCTTGTCCTCCGCAATCTTCTTTCTCGCACGGGTTCTGTAGTCGGCGTTCCAGTCCTTAAACCCCTCATACCACGGAAGAGCGCTCTTGCCTTGTGTTCTTCCCGGGTGTTCAGGATTTCCCAGGGCACGCGTAAGCTCGTCGTTCTCTCTGTTGGGCTGGAACACCCCCGATCGAGCCTCTTCTATTGCAACAAGTAGCGCATCGTCGGCTCCGTTCAGACATGCCTTCGTCGAAACATTGCCTGTCTTCGGGTCCAACTCCCCCCCATGCGCATAGAACCAAGTCCTGCACCTGTGGGGGCCAGCTCTTAGTAACCGGAGTGACACTTGCATCCTCCATCTCTTTCTCAGACTTATCCCACTTAGGCATTGCCACCGTGTAGCCACCTGGCCCCAGCTTATGGAACTTATCCTTTTTTCGGCATTGGCCTTGTTTATTCTCGACCGTTCCTTAGCTAATTCTGAATCCTTGAATTTCACGAAATCGTCCCAATGAGCACTTTGATTCTCTAGTATCCCCTCGAATACTGGAGTCTTCCTTCCTCCCTTGATGTACTTCTCCCACGTCATTCTCTTGTGGTTCTTGAATGCAACCACCATCTTCCTAAAAGCAGCGTCCTTGACTTTCCGCACATCTGCTTCTGTCATATTATCTGGTAGGGTGAAATGTTCCATGAGAGTATCCCAAAGCAGTTTTTTTTATTCTCATCGACAAAAGTAACATCTGGATGTGGCTTTGCTGGCTTTCTCCATTCTTGAAGGGAGATCGGGAGTTGGTCCTTCACAAGAACTCCGCACTGACGAACGAACTTGTCCGCAATCTTCTTAGGCGCTAATGGTTCGCCATTAGGTTTGAATGCCTCGATATTGTACTTTACGCCCTCCTTCAACTTTTTGTTCGGGCCTCGTTTCGTCCTTTTGCCTGAAGATTTGCTCGATCCGGATGGCTGAAAGAAGAAAGATCGATTCGTTAATATATCTTCAACTCATTTAAAACATGCGATGATCACCAGATTCCTGCTTATATAAATATATATACCTCGCCGGTGTTTGTTGTTTCAGGATCAACATGTTCTTCGTCGTAGTTCATGACTTCATCTTCTCGGTCGTCGCGATCGAATATCATATCACCCTCTCCGGTGTTGTTTAGAAATTCGGAGCCGTCAAAATCTTCTTCATTCTGATCATCATCTGGCCCGCGTATGATATCGAACATGGTCTGTTCTCTCTCTCTGTCGGTATTGTCCGCCATAGCTTTTATTTAACTATGCCAAAAGAAATATAAAACAATTTAGTATAATCTCGATTAATAGATATAATCTCGAATACATCGTCTCGAATAATAGATATAATCTCGAATACACCGTCTCGAATAATAGATTTAATCTCAAATACGTCGTCTCGAATAATAGATATAATCTCAATACATCGTCTCGAATAATAGATATATATAGTCTCGAATACATCATCTCGAATAATATAGATATAATATTGAATACATCACTAGCTAGCTAGCTAGCAAGCTAATAAAGATCGAATACTACAGAGTAATCTAGGCCACTCGCGGTTCCTGAGGTGCGGGCGGTGGACACCTAAAGAGAAGGAACCATCACTGGATCATAGCTCGGGTGATCTCCCCAAAGAACCTGCCAGGTATTGGAGAACCTGACGTCCATAGCAGCCATGTAGCGATGGACGTGCTCGTCCTCCTCCCTGACACGGCAACGTACCACCTCCGGCGGGGCCGGCTCCCTCCACACCGAAAGTGGCCCACGCGAATGCCACCAAAGGAGATGAGGGTCGACGACGGGACCCGGGGCCGGGTTCCTCACCAAGCGTCGCGCCCCTGAAGGTAGCACCTCCCAGTGCCAGCCCGGCGGAGCCCAGTCCCGGACATGGGTCCTCTGAAGCAGGACGTTGTCGCGGACGTGTCGACGGCGAGGATGCGGGCCAGGCATCGTCGACAACAAAATACTATATGCCGCAAATGTAAAGTAACATTTTTTAAATGATGGATTGTGATGATTTCATATATGCAAATTCTAAATTTTATAACTAAAAATATAAGAAACTAAAAAAACATCGATCATCGTCTAACAATTTGAAATTAATCTAATTCATCTAGCTAGCTAAAACTAACATTTCCAAAATTTCTAACATTTCTATAACATTTGACATTATATATATTATAACTAACATTTCTACATACAATTTGACATTAACCTAATCTAATTAATTCATTCATCTAAAACTTTGTATGAAAAACAGAAAAACAGAAAAAACTAAAAGCTAAAAACAGAAAAATTGTGTGTCTGTGCGCGTCTAGTGTGTGTGTGTAGTGTGTGTGTGTGTGCATGTAGTGTGTGTGTGCGCGCGCGTGTGGGTGCGCTACGGTCGGCGCTGGCGCCGGCGCCGGTGTGCGCTACGATCGATTGGAGGGAGGAGAGGGGAGGGGGAGGGGCTCACAGCGACGGCGAGGTCGAGGCGACGGCGACGGCGATGGCGAAGCGAGGGGATCGGCGATCGGGGCGGCGACGAGGACGAGGGCGGCGCCGGCGACGGCGACGGGGGCGGCGACGGGGACGAGGGCGGCGACGGCGACGGGGGCGGCGACAGGGACGAGGGCGCGACGGGGACGGCGTAGGACGGGTGCGGCGTCGATCGGGAAGAAACAGAGTGGGAGAATGAAAATTTTCGAAGTGTTGTATATATAGAAGGCACCTTTAGTACCGGTTGGAGCCACCAACCGGTACTAAAGGTCTGTTTTGGCTAGCCCAAGCGGCGGGAAGCGACCCCCTTTAGTACCGGGTGGTGGCTCCAACCGGTACTAAAGGCCCCCCCTTTAGTACCGGTTGGTGCCACGACCCGGTACTAAAGGGGTTGCGCTGCCAGGAGAGAGGCGCAGAAGTTTAGTCCCACCTCGCTAGCCGAAGGGCGCTCGCACCTGCTTATAAGCCCCGCCGCCGCTGCTGTCTCGAGCTCCTCTCTGAAGAAGGCCTTCTGGGCCTACCTCTGCTACTCTGCCCTATGGGGCCTATTGGGCTTGCGGGCCTGCATCCTGGCCCAATAACAGGTTGGGTTTCTAGTCGTATGCAGGCCGCTGTGGCCCGGTAGGTGGGCTTTTTTCATTTAGTTTTTTCTTTTCTGCTTTATTTATTTTGTTTTATTTATTTTTAGTTGTTTTTTGTTGTATTTAGAGTTTCTTTGTGAATATTTTTGATAGTTTTTAGAAACTTTCAGTTAGTGCCGGTAGTTTTTAAATTTGAATAGTTTAAATTTTGAATTATTTGAAATTTGTGTGAATCACTAGTTTGTGAATAACTTAACTTTAAAAATACATTTTCCAGTGATTCTTTTTTCTTATGTTTAATATTAGTGTGTTTTATCATTATATTCAATTTGGTAATGCTTAAGTTATTTAAAAAATGAAATGACTTTGTAACGGATGAGTTTTCGTCCGAAACCCTGATACTTCGAAACAGATTGTCCATTTTGTACACCAAGTGCATTCAGTTTTTGCGGTAACCCTCTCTACTTTTTTGCACATGCTATGTGGGTGAAATTATGATGCCATGCCAACTTTCATCCTTTTGTGAGTTCATTTGAAATGCTTTTCAACTTCAGGGTCATTTAGCTGAAAAAATCAGTAAATGCATGAAAGAATTTGCTTGCACATAAAATTTCTTCGCGTTTCAAATGCCAAAACACATAACTAGCTACCCTAACTATTACAGAGATTCCCTCCTGGGTGTGAAACACAGAAGAAAGTGATGATAGTTAAGCCGATCACATCCCAGATCTTTGGGTGTGAAACTTTTTCTTCGCGTGTGTCCCTTTGCGTCGTAGCCATGGAAAATCTTCATCATTTAACGGGATGCTCGGGTCAATATTCACTGTGAATGGAGCAATTTCATCAAACTTTTCATAATCTTCTGACTTGTCTGTCTTGTCATCCACTCCCACGATGTTTCTCTTCCCAGAAAGAACTATGTGCCGCTTTGGCTCATCGTACGATGCATTCGCTTCCTTATCTTTTCTTTTTCTTGGCTTGGTAGACATGTCCTTCACATAGAAAACCTGTGCCACATCATTGGCTAGGACGAATGGCTTGTCTGCATACGCAAGATTGTTGAGATCCACTGTTGTCATTCCGTACTGCGGGTCTTCCGTTACCCCGCCTCGTGTCATATTGACCCATTTGCACCGAAACAAAGGGACCTTCAAACCACGTCGATAGTCAAGTTCCCATATGTCCTGTATATAACCATAATATGTTTCCTTTCCCGTCTTGGTTTCTGCATCAAAGCGGACACCACTGTTTTGGTTGGTGCTCTTCTTATCTTCGGCGATCGTGTAAAATGTATTACCATTTATCTCGTACCCTTTGAAAGTCATTATATTCGAAGATGGTAACTGGGACAGCAAGTACAGGTCATCTTCAATAGAGGTGTCATGCATGGTACGTGCTTGCAACCAGCTGGCGAAACTCCTGGTTTGTTCACGTGTAATCCAGTCATCAGACCGCTCCGGGTGTTTGGAGCGTAGCAAATTCTTGTGTTCATCCATGTACGGAGCCACCAAGGCGGAATTCTATAGAACTATGTAGTGTGCTTCAGTGAGAGAATGTCCGTCCATACATATTATTTGTTCCCCTCCTAGCGTGCCTTTTCCATCCAGTCTGCCCTTATGCCGCGATTCAGGAACACCAATCGGCTTAAGGTCAGGAATAAAGTCAATACAAAACTCAATGACCTCCTCATTTTGACGGCCCTTGGAGATGCTTCCTTCTGGCCTAGCACGGTTATGAACATATTTCTTTAATACTCCCATGAACCTCTCAAAGGGGAACATATTGTGTAGAAATACAGGACCCAAAATGTTAATCTCTTCGCATAGGTGAACTAGGATGTGCGTCATGATGTTGAAGAAGGATGGTGGGAACACCAACTCGAAACTGACAAGACATTGCACCAAATCATTCTGTAACCTTGGTATGATTTCTGGATCGATTACCTTCTGAGAGATTGCATTGAGAAATGCACATAGCTTCACAATGGCTAATCGAATGTTTTCCGGTAGAAGCCCCCTCAATGCAACCGGAAGCAGTTGCGTCATAATCACGTGGCAGTCATGAGACTTTAGGTTCTGGAACTTTTTCTCTGCCATGTTTATTATTCCCTTTATATTCGACGAGAAGCCAGACGGTACCTTAATACTGAGCAGGCATTCAAAGAAGATTTCCTTCTCTTCTTTGGTAAGAGCGTAGCTTGCATGACCCTGATGTATGCCGTCTTTTCCGTGCATACGTTGCTGGTCCTCCCGTGCCTCAGGTGTATCTTTTGTCTTCCCATACACGCCCAAGAAGCCAAGCAGGGTCACACAAAGATTCTTCGTCACGTGCATCACATCGATTGCGGAGCGGACCTCGAGGTCTTTCCAATAGGGCAGGTCCCAAAATATAGATTTCTTCTTCCACATGGGTGAGCGTCCGTCAGCGTCATTCGGAACAGGTTGTCCACCAGGACCCTTTCCAAAGACCACCTTCAAATCCTTGACCATATCATGTACATCAGCACCAGTACGGTGGCGAGGCTTCGTCCGGTGATCCGCCTCACCTTTGAAATGCTTGCCTTTCTTTCTTACGGGATGCCTGCTCGGAAGAAATCGACGATGTCCCAGGTACACATTCTTATTAGCCAAATATATACTGTCGGTATCGTCCAAACAGTGCGTGCATGCGCGGTATCCCTTGTTTGTCTGTCCTGAAAGGTTACTGAGAGCAGGCCAATCATTGATGGTCACGAACAGCAATGCCTTTAGGTCAAATTCTTCCCCCATGTGCTCATCCCACGCACGTACACCTGTTCCATTCCACAGTTGTAAGAGTTCTTCAACTAATGGCCTTAGGTACACATCAATGTCGTTGCCGGGTTGCTTAGGGCCTTGGATGAGCACTGGCATCATAATGAACTTCCGCTTCATGCACAACCAAGGAGGAAGGTTATACAAACATAGAGTCACAGGCCAGGTGCTATGGTTGCTGCTCTGCTCCCCAAAAGGATTAATGCCATCTGCGCTTAGACCAAACCATACGCTCCTTGCGTCATCTGCAAACTCCTTCCCGTACTTTCTTTCGATTTTTCTCCACTGCGACCCGTCAGCGGGTACTCTCAACTTTCCGTCTTTCTTACGGTCTTCTCTGTGCCATCGCATCGCCTTGGCATGCTCTTTGTTTTGGAACAAACGTTTCAACCGTGGTATTATAGGAGCATACCACATCACCTTGGCAGGAATCTTCTTCCTGGGGCGCCGGCCCTCGACATCACCAGGGTCATCGCGGCAGATCTTATAGCGCAATGCACCACATACCGGGCAAGCGTTCAAATCCTCGTACTCACCGCGGTAGAGGATGCAATCATTAGGGCATGCATGTATCTTCTGCACCTCTAACCCTAGAGGGCAGACAGCCTTCTTTGCTTCGTATGTACTCTCGGGCAATTCGTTGTCCTTTGGAAGCATATCCTTTATCATTACCAGCAACTTTCCAAATCCCTTGTCAGATACACCATTCTCTGCCTTCCATTGCAGCAATTCCAGTGTGGTGCCCAGCTTTTTCTTGTCACCTACGCAATTCGGGTACAACAATATTTTTGTGATCCTCTAACATGCGCTGCAACTTCTTCTTCTCCAAATCACTTGCGCAGTTTCTCTTTGCATCGGCAATGGCCCAACCTAGATCATCAACGGGCTCATCTGATGCCTCTTCTTCAGCTTCTTCCCGCATTGCCGGCTCAGCTTCTTCCCGCATTACCGGCTCAGCTTCTTCCCCCATTGTTGTATCATCGTATTCAGGGAACCCATGGCCAGGATAGCTATCGTCGTCCTCTTCTTCTTCATTGTCTTCCATCATAACCCCTCTTTCTCCGTGCTTGGTCCAAACATTATAATGGGGCATGAAACCGGACTTAAACAGGTGGACGTGAATGGTTCTTGACGTAGAGTAATTGTGACCATTCTTACAGCGAGCACATGGACAAGGCATAAAACCATCCGCCCGCTTGTTTGCCTCAGCCGCAAGCAGAAAAGTATGCACGCCCTCAACGAACTGGGGAGAGCATCGGTCATCGTACATCCATTGCCGGCTCATCTTCATTACACAACACCGAATAGACCAAATTAATACAAGTTCATACAATTAATACAAGTTCATACATAAAGTTCATACAACACTTAAATCCAACAAACAAATAACTCTCTAGCTAAAGCATTTAAATGCAACAACAAATATGATCAAGATCGCAACTAAGGTAACAATGGATCCAACAGCATAATGATACCAAGCCTCACTATCGATGGCATATTTTCTAATCTTTCTAATCTTCAAGCGCATTTTCTCCATCTTGATCTTGTGATCATCGACGACATCGGCAACATGCAACTCCAATTCCATCTTCTCCCCCTCAATTCTTTTCAATTTTTCTTTCAAGTACTCGTTTTCTCTTTCAACTAAATTTAACCTCTCGGCAATAGGGTCAGTTGGAATTTCCGGTTCACATACCTCCTAGAAAAAATTTCTATGTCAACTTGATGGACATAATTTGTCATAAACATGAAATGCAACTAGTTTTAAAAAAGAATATACATACCACATCCGAATCATAACAAGGACTAGGGCCGACGGGGACGGATATCAAAATCATGGCACTATATGTATAACAAACAACGTACGGGTAAGATAATTATACGAGTAACTATATATCCAAATCACACAATCATCAATTTTTATATAAAATTTCATGAACAAGAGGCTCACCACAAGGTGGTGCCGGCAACGGGACGGTGCGGGCAATCGACGGTGGCTACGATGGAGATTTAGAAGGCACTAAGTAAACCACACCTACATATGCAAACTAAGTGTTATTTTTGACCTCAAATTGCATATAAATCAAATACTAGCACATATATATCCTCCCAAATTACTAAAGTCACAAATTAATCACTATATAAACCAATGCAAGAGCTAATCTAGCAATGAGAGATGAAAGGACAAAGTTGCTAACCTTTGTGATCATTTGAATGGATGAGGGCTTTCAAATCTTGACAAATTTTGTGATGAACTTGAGAGGAAGAAGGGAAGAACAGAGGAGAGGGAGAGGGGAAAGGGGGAAGAACAGAGTGCTGGTGGATGAAGGGTCTATGTAGGACGACCTTTAGTACCGGTTCGTGCCAAGAACCGGTACTAAAGGGGCTGGAGGGGCCCCATTCTGACAACATCCTGCCACCACTCTCATTAGTACCAGTTCGTGGCACGAACCGGTGCTAAAGGTTCGCCACGAACCGGTATTAATGAAAGCGGCCCGGGCACTAATGTATACATTAGTGCCGGCTCAAATACAAACCGGCACTGATGTGCTTCACGTTTGACCCTTTTTCTACTAGTGTCGCCACACCCTCACGCGCGCCCCCTCCTTCCGCCGCCCGGCCGACGCCACAGCCGCGCCACCGTGCTCGCCCTCTCGCCCTCTCCCCCGCTCGCCTTCTCCGCTAGATCCCGAGCCTCGTCGCCGTGTTAGCCGCGGCCATCGCCGTCCCCGCACCTCGGTGGCAAGTCCACGAGCTCCGCTTCGTCCTCCCCGACCCCGGCCTCGAGCTCGTCTTCGCTGCATCGCCCTCGTCTTCCCCCTCGGGCACCGCCACCCTCTGCTGCTACTAAGCTCTCGCCGGCCTCCTTGTGCCACCCGGTGAGCTTCCCCTCTCCCCATGCTGCTCTCCTCTTCCACCTAGTGCACCGTCGAGGTTTCCAATTGAAACATGTTCAACAATTGAAACAAGTTCAGAAATGTACAGTCTTAGCTAAAGTAATTTAGATGTTTGGGCTTGAACTTGGAGTAGAAAATCTACTGTAAATTTAGATGGTTACTGGATTCAGTTTGAGTTTGCTACTGTACATTGTTATTCACAGTAATCTTCTATTTTTCCTCTTCAGTTTGCTACTGCATTCGAGCAAGATCTATAGGCTTCCTTGCAGATTAACTGAAGCAAGATCTATAGACTTTTCTTAAACTTGTAAATGCATGCCTTATTACTATCCTAGTAGATTGCATTGACTGTTCCAACCAAGGTAGTATGGGTGACATCTGTACCTAAGTCTGCTTTGAAATATTCAGCTAACAACTAAGTTTGATAATTGGTGGTGTCTGGCTAGCTAGTACCCAAAATAACTATTCTGCTCTTAGTTCCATGTTACTGAAGTTGCGTTGTTTATTTAAATATAAACAACAGAAACCAGCAGAATTTGAAATTCAAGTGCTCCTGAAGTGTTCCAGGATTCTGGTTTTTTGACTTGGGGATCTGTTGTTTCTAAATAAACCAGCAGAAATCAAACGCCATTGTTATTCATTAAAAAATTATTACTAAACAAGAGGAAACAAAATGTTATGTTATGTTTCATGAACTAAATAGTCCTACCTTTGAAAATATTCAGCTCAGCTTGGAGTATTACATTGTAAATCACAGTGCTATTTTGTTGTAAGGGAAAAGTATATTTAGATCACATCAATTTGTAGTTTGTGTTTTTATTTGTTCTGATTTCAGGTTGTGGCTTTGGCATTGTTCTGCTCCTTACATCTATCACTATCGTATATGTCAAACTTGAGATCAAGCAAATAACTATTCTGGATACTCCTGTTTACTTCATGCTGAGAACTTCAGCTTTTCAAGTTGCTGGACTATATGTTCATTGGTACTACTTGTGATGCTGCTCCTGTACTACTTGGGAATTTTGTCAACTTGTGATGCTGCTGCTGTATGCCGAGAGGCCCTTGAGTTTGCCGGAATGTCAATTAACTTCCGTTCCGGCAAATTCGGGTACTCCATATGTCCTATTTTTAGCAAAGGTCATGCCGAAATTTTCCGTGAATTTTAGCATGACTTTGCTAAAAATAGGACATATGGGGTACTTGCGACTAATGCATGGGCCGGGGTATCTTAGTACTTAGTTAAGTAGGATCAACTGCCCTGCCATTCTTGCTGCATTAAACCATAGGTGGCAATAGAGCCAAGTGATTAGCCCCAACTTAGAATTCTCGTTAGCATCGATAAACCCTAGATGATAAACCCAACATAGGTGGCAATAGAGCCAAGTGATTGGTGCCAAGTGATTAGACCCAACCTTGGGTGCCTCGGCATCGATAAACCCTAAATGATGAAAACTTAACTTGGCTTCTATAGGGTGCCTCGGTGTCTGATGAGAACCTAAATGATGTACGCTTAGGCTTTTAGGGTGCCTCGGCGTCGACAAAACCTAAATGATGAAAGCTTAGGCTTTTAGGGTGCCTCGACGTCGACAAACCCTAAATGATAAAACCTTGGCTTTTAGGGTGCCTCGGTGTCGATAAGAACCTAAATGATGAAAGCTTAGGCTTTTAGGGTGCCTCAGCGTCGACAAACCCTAAATGATAAAAGCTTAGCTTTTAGGATGCCTCGGTGTCGACAAACCCTAAATGATGTAGTTTTGAATTATGAACGTAGGATATGTCGTCATCATCATCGGACGACGAAAGTCTCCCGGGGGAGTGCGACTGGTGCCACGATGATCGAGGTCTGTGCAACATGACTCACCTGGACGATGATCGGCGCTTCAGCATTAAGCTCGAGGAGACCTTCGAAGTTGAAACGGTACACAACAACGACAAGTGTTATTTTCATAATTAAGCATGACTTCAACTATTTCAACGTGTAATTTTCATCTTTTACAATTCGAGTATAGCTTATCCCATGCCATGCAAGACGCTATGTCTTGGAGAGGATGGATTTTGAAACCATGAAATTTCTGAAACAAAGAAAATTTACCTAAGGACTCATCACGATGTGGACTTTAAAGTAAATCTATATAATTATGAGAGCGTAACCCATTTTGGTTGCAAAAATTGGGAAGCATTTTGCAAGATGTATGGTTTTGATGAGGGTATGCTTATCACCATGGATCTTGGTAATCCTGACATCAACCAAGACAATATGGACATTTGTGTCCTTGTTGATACGCCTCCAGTTCTACCGCTATGTGAGTTTCTCAAACATTGTTATTAGCTAATTTATATTGTTTATTTCAAAATAGTTGACAGCTTATTTCCATTGACAGCTTATTTTTATTGTTCAAAGAATGTGCGGGAGATGGTAGACAAAACCCACTACACTGATGGCTCCGAATTAACAACTTACAAGGAGAAAAATCATCTGGTCGGATTTTGTACTGACATTGAGAATTACAATATCCACAATCAAACTCCCCAACATTATGGTAAATACGTGCCACTAGTGCATGTGTTCAACTACGGTAACTACCATGGAGATACCCTGGTAAGATTTTTACTATTACGACATCCGTGCATCTTTTGCATACTTCTAAAACTAGTACATCATTGCTAACTATGAAGTTATTACTATGTTTTTCAACAGATAATCCTCAGAGAATTGTGTGCCTCATATGATGTATCAGAAATGTAGTCTTAATGTTTTGAACATACAGCCAGGTCATCCTACGAATCTCAACTGTCCATACGAGATTTCTAAAAGAAGTGGAGACATGAAAATCAAAGGATAGAAAAAATGTATGGACAGTCGTAAGGAGCTTCTTGGAAGCAAAAAGAAGCGAAGCGCAAAAATTGGAGACAGGATGTTCTCCATTCTCCATAATGGAGAGTCGGGGTCTATATTATTTTATGCTATTTTAGCTTAAATAGGGTATTTAGGTCCTGCCTAATACTGATGATCATGTGCTAAGAACAATTAAGTAAGGTTGGTTCGATGACTATCAAGATGATGACCGTATGACTTGTTATGAATAACGAGTAGAAGTTGTATGATGATGATTAGTAGGACTTGTTAGGATTAGTATTACTTCCGACAAACTCGATACTCGCGGTCTCGAGACTTGTAATGTTTTATCTTTGTTCGGTCTTTTGAATTCGGAGACTAATATGATGAATTGTATTCGGAGACTAATCTTCTATTGTATTTGATGAATCTGCTGTTGCTGTGTGCTATTGTCTATATTCTGTTAAATAATATATTTTGTAACCTGTGCAAAAATCAGAAAAGTAAAAAAAACCTAATATTCATACTAATGACGCATCACTACAGAGTGCGCCATTAGTATGCCAAGTATACTAATGGCGCATCTATCCGCAATGCGTCATTAGTGTGCCAAAGCACATGGTTAAATATGGCCCCTGGGAGGCATACTAATGGCGCATGGTGTTATATACTAATGGCGCACTGGCGCACCAGTGGTGCGCCATTAGTAATAAATACTAGTGGTGTGATACTAATGGCGCACCAGTGATGCGCCATTAGTAGGCAAAAACTGGTGCGCCATTAGTAGGTCTTTTTCTAGTAGTGTTGTCTCAATCTTGTCTTTCAAATAGATGTATCTAACACTAATTTGACGTTTGATACATCTATTTAAGGGATAAATTTTTCAGAGAGAGGGAGTATAAGTCATTTAAAGATTCCACTATCCGTATGTAGTCTATGGTAAAACTCCAAAATGACTTATAGTTAACTAGTAAATGCGCAAGTGCAACGCACGTTAATATTTAGGCAATATATTAATTGCATGCGGATATTAGGTATGCTATTATTTGTGTGTTAATTCTATAATTAGTGTAATATTTGGTATGATATTAATTGCACATTAAACATGTTTAACGCTCATTATTGGAGCAGTCTAGGTCGTTGGATTAACTTAGTTCGATGACCGAGATCAGTTAAATCTACCCCTTTAGATCTTTTTATATTGGTATAGATATTTAGAAACGGAGTAGTATAGTAGACAGTAGATGCACGGAGCCTGACTTTTGAAGACTACTAGTCACACACGTCGTTGCTATACTTATAGGACTACTTAATTACTTACTCAGTAAGCTGCACAACACGGAATAGGAATGTCGTGCTGACTCCGCCAGTGCAGCTGCTGGTTACCACCTGGTCAAGTCAGAGATTCATTCTAGAACCTGTCAAGTTATATAAATCAAGGTGAGTCAAAATACGTATCTCGTCGATCGCGACGCCAGTCACTTAAAGGAGGTACCTGGTCGTATACACATCACTCACCCGTACCCTTCAGCTGGTCGTGTACATACATACGAATACTTTGGGTTGCAACTCTTATACACGATCAACGTACTAATTATCTTTATCGTGTATAATATTATCATATACGTAGCATGCCAACCCTGATAAGCTCAACTCGACAGATCATGTAATGCATCATTATAATTTCTCAATTACGTTAGAAGCCAATAAGCTGTCAAGTCGCCGTTAATTACTTGCAAGTAATTCTCACTTTGGCTCTGTTGTTCAGAAAACATAGAAACTATACACACTTGCTGGCAAGATTCCAAAAGAAGAAACTCTTTGCACGGTTTCAGACAACGCTTTCACCGGTGTCCTCTAAATATTGGCCATTGGTCCTCACCTAATTAACCTTTGATTGGAGCTGTCATGAACCTCCAACGAAATACATCATCTTGTAGAATACTTTCGATATTAGGTTAGGAGTTGCTCAAGAATTACATTATTAGTATATTTATATGAATTTTGATTTTGCTAACCGCATGTCCCATGCGGTAACAATTACGTTATTAGTATATTTATGTGGCATAGAATTGATGTTATTAGATTTGTATTTCAAGATGCTTATTTATGACCCTCTGTCTCAAACGGATGTGAACGTCAATTAATATGGAACTAAGGTAGAGCCACATAATCCTATGGAGCCAACGCGTTAAGGAATCTCCAACGACAACCCGTAAATTTTCTCTCGCATGCATCCTCGGACAGGGGATCAGTCTGCGGACACGGATCCGGGAGGCAGCCAACCAACGATGCCCACATACATTTCAACCCGCATTTGAACTAACCGGCCAATATTCATCAACGTTCGGATGGAAAATAGCACAAATCATCTATACATAGCATGCAAATTAAGTCTAGGAACACAATGTCTCAAATTCGACTAGATTAACCAGATGTCGAACAAGTTTTTCATCAATGGATCATGTTCTTCCACACATACTCCCCCTTCAGCTTCATCAAACAGTGTGTGTACGTAAATGGTCGTCCCTCTGTGATGTGGTACATCACTGCAGCACGTGCGGACTACATAATGTGTAGACCAACATTGAGTGAACGAATCAATCAACAAGTTGAACAAAAGAAAGCAAAACTTACGATCTTATCATCTGCCGTGTGCAATGGCCACCCTGCCTCCAGCTGACGAACCATGTTACAAAACTTTGTGACGCTGATCTGGATAGTGTATCAGCGACACGAGAACAACCTCTGCATTCTTGAATGATGCACATGTCATAGGGTGCAATGCGCTTTTGTGCGTGAAACAAATCATGCACTTGCTGCTAGATGGTCCCCCCCCCTTTTGATCCTGCCTACGAAATCCACGAATACGGCCAACCACGCATCGCACAACAACTCATCCTTCATGATCTAGTAGCTCGCCATCCTTCGTACTCTAAAAAATGACACAATATTCGAAAATAAGCTCAATGGCATTTGACCGAACACCTGCCGAGCGTGGTGTCCACCATGCGGGTCGTCGACAGGGGCCAGAGTGTACCTGGGTACTAATGGCTCAAGGGTGGACAACACCGTCGTAAAGGCGAGCGGGTGCGTCGGTGCTAGTTGTGAACGTCTAGCAATGCCTCTATGGCGGCCGGAGACGTGTGGCGGCGGTGGTTGCAGAGGTGAGGGGCGTGGATGCAAAGCACGGGGGGAGGGGCGTAGTGAAAGGAAATTGGACCAGGAGGGAGATTGGGTGGGCCAGGGGTGTCGGAGTCTTACGTGGCTGCTGTCCAGACTCCCGCAAAGCCCCGATCATTTGTCTCCAATTTGTGAGAGAAAACGTGTTCGGACTGCCCTGCGGCCGATACAGGCCCGTGTTGGATTACTTTCACGGTCCGGACGGATGTGGGCGGTTTGAGGGTCGCTGTTGGAGATGTCGTAACAAAGAACGACATGAACACTATTGTGCATGTTTTTTTTAAACGACTGCTTTTTGTTTAGATTAGCTACTCCCACCTTTCATGTATATAAAAAAATCTTTAAAATCGCAAATAAAAGGCCACATTCTCTTCCCTCTATGTGTCTCAAGAGAAATTGAATAGTTTTTTAATCGTCAAACATTCATTCAAAATGCCTCTCTTTTAGGAAAAAAAAACTCATCCACTGCCTGTCTTAGTTGTTCTCCATTTATTGGCATGTCTGGCATTAACTACCTAGGGTGTCATGCCCTAAACTTTCATTAACCATGAAAGCACCTTTCACGGATCGAGCTCAAATGCTCTGGTATGAACAGTAAAATTAAAAAAAAGTCAAAATAATTCAATAATTTATGACTTTTTTGGAGAAAACTTTATGAAATGTTTGGAGTTCTTGCAAAGTTTCATCACGTAATCACATTTGTGGGAGTTTTGAAAAAAAAAGAACTCCTAAATGCTTTTGAAAGTAAAATTTCAGAGCATCATTTTTTTTCTTGCCACTAATTCCACGAATCTAATTACATCGTGAAACTTTGCAAGCAGCCGAAAAAATACTTACTGCTTATCACCATTTTATTGAATTCAATTTACCATCCGTGTTCCAATTAAATGCGTTCGAAAGAACCATTTTTTGAATTTACCATTCATCCACGAGGAGATACTCCACGTTTCCTTTACTTGGTATGTTTGAAACGCTTGAGAGGGGCCTAAGGTTGGTCATAGTGGGAAATACACCAGTATCATGCATATGATAATGTGTGAAATATGCACATACCTAAGATATGAGAAAATATCCGATGGAAAACAAATTGTAGCGTACAACAGCTCCAGGAAAATCGTATTTACATGTTTTTATACCAATTTACATGTTTGTATAGCATGACATTCCCATCATAATGGACTTCATTTTATAACCTGTTAAAGCTCAAACATATTTTTCACCGGCAACGATGATAAGTTCAACCAAACAGCCCTGGTAAGTTCAACGAGACAGATGGACGATCTTACTAATTAAGAAACAGAAGAGGTCAAACATATGACTGATGCTGTGCGTTAATTTCAGCATACGACAGAGAACGTGTCAAACTGAAGTAAGGACCGTGCATGCTATAAATACATGTATCCTTCTAACCTCTTAGCACCCAACCATTAGAACCTAGAGACATAGCTACCTAGCTCTTGCCTCTTCAGTCCGCGGTGCAGCTCTGAAGAGAGCTAAGTACCAAGGAAAGAAGAAGGCTTCGGGCCTCAACAGAAGAAGACATGGAAATGGAGATCGGCTCGACAGGCGCCACCGCAGCATCCACCAACTTCTCGCTGCCGGTGGACTCTGAGCACAAGGCCAAATCCATCAAAATCTTCTCCTTCAGCAACCCACACATGCGTGCGTTCCACCTTGGATGGATGTCCTTTTTCACCTGCGTTGTCTCCACCTTCGCCGCCGCGCCACTCATCCCCATCATCCGCGACAACCTCAACCTCACCAAGGCTGACATCGGCAACGCCGGAGTCGCCTCTGTGTCTGGCGCCATCTTCTCAAGGCTGGCCATGGGCGCCATCTGCGACCTTCTTGGCCCACGCTACGGCGGTGCTTTCCTCATCATGCTTTCTGCACCGGCGGTGTTCTGCATGTCCGTCATTGACAGTCCCGCTGGATACATCACCGTACGCTTCCTCATCGGTGTCTCACTTGCCACCTTTGTGTCATGCCAATATTGGATCAGCACCATGTTCAATAGCAAGATCATCGGGACAGTCGGCGGCTTAACGGCGGGGTGGGGAGACATGGGTGGAGGTGCCACACAGCTCATCATGCCTTTCGTCTTCGATGCCATCAAGGCATGTGGTGCAACACGTTTCACCGCATGGCGCATCGCCTACTTCGTGCCAGGAATGATGTTGGTGGTGATGGGCTTGCTCGTGCTCACCTTGGGACAGGACCTTCCCGACGGCAACCTGAGGAACCTCCAAAAAAATGGTGACATGAACAAGGACAAGTTCTCCAAGGTTCTCCGTGGAGCTGTCACCAACTATCGAACCTGGATCTTTGTCTTCATCTATGGCTATTGCATGGGTGTCGAGCTCACCTCAAACAACGTGATCGCTGGGTACTACTATGATAGTTTCTACCTCGACCTTCGAAAAGCAGGTATCATTGCCGCCTGCTTTGGCTTGGCCAATATCTTTGCACGCCCCATGGGTGGGTACCTCTCCGACCTTGGTGCTCGCTACTTCGGCATGCGTGCCCGACTCTGGAACATCTGGATCCTCCAGACTGCTGGTGGAGTCTTCTGCCTTTGTCTCGGTCGTGCATCCACCCTTCCCACCTCCATAGCATGCATGGTCCTGTACTCCATCTGTGTCGAGGCTGCATGCGGCGCCGTCTATGGTGTCATCCCCTTCGTCTCCCGCCGCTCCCTCGGGCTCGTCTCTGGCATGACCGGTGCAGGCGGTAATGTGGGTGGCGGTCTCACACAGCTCCTCTTCTTCACTTCATCGCAATACACCACCGGCAAAGGACTCCAGTACATGGGCATCATGATCATGGCGTGCACGCTCCCCGTCATTCTCGTGCACTTCCCACAGTGGGGCTCCATGCTTGTCCCTCCCAGCGCGGACGCCACCGAGGAGGAGTACTATGCCGCCGAGTGGACGGAGGAGGAGAAGAGCAAGGGTCTCCACATGGCCGGACTCAAGTTCGCTGAGAACAGCATATCTGAGCGTGGCAAACGCAATGCCATCCTGGCCGTACCTGCTACCCCACCCAACAGCACGCCACAACACGTGTAGTACGTTAGTATCTTCTTACCTCAATGTATACAGTGCGCGTATACATATATACATACGTACCCATCAAGGTGGGGCACCCCATTTCGCCGGTGTGGTTTCCCCGACCACCTGCTTTTTGGGCGCTTATCTAGGCCTTAGTCAATATATAGTACCTGGGGCTTGTATCATGTTATGCGAATGAGCAATATGAGAATATGCATCGTTTCTTATACCTTGCATATATCTCCTTAATTTTATTGTACTTTCTGAGACAATATTTGTATTTCCCGAGATGGCTTACCATGTGATTAATTTCATTGTACCTTGCATATATGCCATGCGATTAATTTCGTTGTACTTGTAAGGGCTTGTAATATGTTACGACTTACGAGAAAGATCAATATGAGAGCATTGGTCAATGGCGTATTCTAGCACAATGCATCGGCAAGTACGAACTTCTTGCACGCCAAAGTACAAACGCATGCATGACTCCACGAGTCTCTCCCTTACGCATGCAAGCGTACGGCAGTACGGTGCGCTTGTGTACTTATTCTAGCGTGATGCGAACTTGCGTTCTTCTTCCACACCAAAGTACAGAACCATTCAAAAGGCGACTCTATGAACAACAACGATGGCGGTGCATCCATGAAAGCGTACGGAGTACTATAATATTATGAGTGATCTATAGCCTGACCTCTCAACAGCACATGACACTTGCATTTTCTCTAACCAAGTCAATAAAGTTGTTGTACTCAAGGAAAAAAAGCGTCAAGTTTGCCAAAAGAACAGGAGAGAAAATAAATCAAACGAGTCGGTGGTCCGAATTTCTACCTTTAGGTACATTCAGCACGCAAAGAGTTTGACCTGCGAGAGTACTGGTCGATCGACACGTGGTTCGTATGGACAGGACTGTTTACTAGCTATTTTGACGACAAATAAGACGTGTTGCTCTGAGATTCTTAACCTTGAGAAGCTCTTTGTATTTTATGTTTACTAGCTTTTCGGCGTCCGTTAGTATATTTTATGATTTTATACTATGCACTAATATACACACTTTCTGTGGTGGACTGATCTTTATGTAGTTTGTACATAGGCAGCTTCTAAGATGTATCTAGTTTGTATATTTGTCTATAATGATATGTAAAATAAGAAAACGCCAATATCATAATGAAGGAAACATGGAGGGCGTATCGCTAACCAAGAACCATGGACAAGTGTTGGATCCCTCTACACATACGCGTGCATTTCTATTGGAAAGTGGTGGCCAAAGTCCTCGGCCTAGGTCATGTGTGTCCTTCTCATCTCAAATGGGTGCAACGTGTATACATTTTGGTGGTCAAGTTCTAGCTTCATGGTGGTGACGCCTGTATGGAGACTCTAAGGATGTATTCTTGTGAGATGTTTGACCTAATTTGACGAATTCTTGTGCTACGGATAACAACGTGTATAACCTATTTCATGTGGAAGTTGAAGGTTCACAAGACCGTGATCAAGCACGTGATAGATCTTGTCGGCATTGTCATTGGGCCAAAGATGATCTAGAGAATAGGCACAATCCTTGGATGTGTGTGCCATACTGTGCCAACCGAAGAGGAAGGGGATTGTGGGTGTGATTAATCTTCACGTTTCAAATTGAGGACCTTTTTCTTAAACAACTACATGATTTTTATCAGAAATGTGATGTTCCATAGGTTGCTCTTATCTGTCAAACTTACTATTAGGTTGTGTTTCCTTGTGCTCTTGGTCGCGTGGGATCATTTTGTTGGTGTGATGCCTTGTCCCTTTCGCTAACTTACCATGCCATTACTTTGTGCATTCCAGAAAACAATTTTGAGGACTCTTCTCATATGTCCTCAATCAGAATATTTATCTTGATGGTATGCTTGCGGAGACGGATCTTATTTTTAGACCCCCTCTCTCCACTCAAGCCTATAGGGAATTTTATCAATCGGAGGTATTATTGTCTTTTTAGAATGACGTGGGGGCACTGATGTGTAATCTCCGTCTAGGATCCAGCATTTCATGTATGTTGGTCTTCAAGTGCCATTTTTTTCTTCATGAAATTTGGAGATGTGAAAGCCTCTCTAAGATCAAAGTTTTCCCTTGGCTTTTTGTTGGGTGGATCGCCTTAACACTCATGATACGATGATAGGGCGACCCTGGTACCTGGATTCTTTTCCTAATTTATTGCTTAATGTGATCTCTTGCCACCTTGAAACCTGAAATCATATTTTCATTGAGTGTGCTTTTGCTTTGTTGTTGGTGGTGGTTTACGGGTATTACTTGGTCTTCTACAGCCTCCCTGCCCCACGCCATATATGCTGCTGCTCTTAAGGCCCGTGCTTTTAGGAGGCATCCATTTTTGTCCTATGGAACATGGACCCCGATAAATCCTGAACGTTCGGGATTTGACCATCGCAAATCAAACATTTTCGGTGGCAATTTTAGTGACGCGAGGATGGCAAGTTTAGTTGGCAAGCATGGCAAATCCATGCTCAATGTATTTTTTTACCAGTAAAATTATTGTGTGTCAACTAAACTTGTCATACTCGCGTCACTGAAATTGCCATTGAAAACGTTTGATTTGCCATGGTCAAATACCAAATGTTCGGGGTTTATCATTTCCGATGGAACATTTGGAAGGAGCGGAACAGCTTTATTTAAGCATGTGGTGCCTTCTTTTTCTTGGTGCAATATTCTATTTAAAGAAGAGCTACCCCTCATGGCCCATAGGGTTAAAACTTCTTCTAGATCGACCCTCTTGACTTGGTTAGACGCCTTGATGCAAAGCTCTCTGTGGGGATCCTTGCCCATGTATACTTTGTGCATATGTTTATATAATATGAATTCACATCTTTTGGCAGCTCCACCCATCCCTTCTCTCATGCTTTTTCTTTTGACTTTCTAATTTAAATCCATATCTTTTGAACCAGAAGTCTAATTTTATGTTTCATTTGCATATTCGTGTTCCTTGCGACTAGGACTTTGAAACAAGACCATTCTTTATTACGTTTTGACAAGTTTGGAAAATTTTCACCAAGTTTCAACTACTAAAAGTTGCTGGGAACGAACGATAACACCAAGTTTCAAAACTGAAATTTATTTGGTACGTACTTAATATTACAGCTATCAAGCTTTAATACGAAACTAAATTTAAAAGTTGTCATAACGCAATCAAGAGTGCTCTTGTTCGAAAGTTCTCATCGCAACAAACGCAAATACACGAACAAAACTTAATTTAAACTTTTGGGTCAAAAGATATAATATTTCAAATTTGGAGATAAAATAAAAATATATGAGAGGTGGCGTGCATGCTGCTACTAATTTTCACATTTTATCTACTATAACTATAAGGATGGTGAAATGAAGGCCATAAGTAGTACTTACAAAACAAACAATAACTGTGCGCATAGAGTTGACCCAATAGTGCTAGCTACAGCATGGTTATTTTCCTTGACGTTTAATAGCTAAGTAAACAAGTCTAGTGGGCATAGCTCAGCAGTGACAAACTAAACGTTGGTGACAACGACTGTTGTGCTGGTTGTTTTCCGACCTCCATTGCATGTCAATGAAATTGACCAAAGGGGGGCCTTTCAACGTGTTGAGTAACACGGTTGATGAAAAAGACCGGTAACCGCCGGATATGAAGTTATTTCTGCTGTGACATCAGCTGTACCTAACGGCCTCAAATAGAAGAAAACAACGGCGAAAGGGGTACTTTCTGCGGAAAGAGGATATAACTATCTTAGCTAAATTACAAATAAATCGTTGGCATGAATTAGTTAAATAGATTTATTATACCAGAACTTTATGAAGGACTTGAACACGTTTCTTTATTATACCGGAACTTCTAACGTACTATGTGGTGATCACAAGAAGAGATGCATCCCCATTGAATATGTGACGGCCGCAAAGCAACATATAACTAGATGATAACTAATGCATTAATGTGAAAATGGGTTACTATATATTTTAAATATATTTGCTTGTGTAGAACATTAAGACTAATAATGTGAACTGGAACTAAAAATACAAATAAAGTTTGTGTATCTTTTGTATTTGATAATTGCATAGTTTTTAAAATATTTAATACAAGTAGCATAATACTCCTGCATGGATGCATGTGTGTGATGTATGCGTGCTAAGAAAGATAGTTTTATTGCTGGATCATATTTTATAGTTATATATGATACCATGTGATTAAGATTGTTGAGTGCAATACACGGTTTCTTTCCACACCAGAGATAACTTCATGGCGTGTATTAAATTTGACCCCCTGAAAGGTAGGAGCTGATGCATGTTTGATACGTGTTAATTAGACAGATGAGCTCTTTTACGTGGCACTTCAGCTTCTCCAAACCCCTGTGAGAACACAAACACATCATAAGATACTCTTCTTGCACGTGCAGCGACTATATGTTACAACATCGATTAATATAATATTATGGGCTGAAAACAAGGGCCGGTTATCTTAAGTCCGAAGTCTCATTAAATTGGCATCGACTCAAGTGTGGAGATAGGGCATGTAGAAAGCTGCACTGCAAGTTAATTAGTCCTACGGATGCTGAAGGTAAGAAAAAAACAGAGATACCATTGATCAAAACAAAGATTACAAGGGTGTGCACAATGATGTTATCTTAAGGGTGTCGCGTAGAATATAAATGTTGAATTGGAGGAGTGATGAAGCAAAGAAAAGGTTTGCCTTCTCTTAATTAAGAAATAATCCCTCAACAACAATATCTTTTTCCACATATATTTAAGGATATCTACTTAAGACTAAAAAAAACCCAATGTTAATAATTGTTTATTGTCTTCTCTAGATTACATGGCGGACTTAAGATAAGACTACCTTATCAATCACTGTACATGGAATAAAACTACAATTCTTGAGGGCGACCAACACCCCCCCCCCCCCCCACACACACACCTCACGGGCGACTCTCGGACGACAAACCCTAGCCCCTCTAGCCCCTATCCTCCCTCCCCTCCCCTCCACGCTGCCACCTGAGAAGGTCACCGACATCCCCTAGTGACTGCCAGTGAAGGTGGCAGTGAGGTTTATGCTGCCCTCTGTCACTTCTGGGAGCTCTGGATGCTGGGTCAGTGGCCCTGGGTGTGAAGGTGGTGTCAACCTCTTCGGGCAGGTGGTGTTGTCTGGCCCTTCCGGTCGCATGGGTGGTGGTTGGTAGCAGTGACTCCTCGCAGCGTGGTCTACTCCAGCGGCTGCACCAGATATATATCCCGACACTCTCTCTCGGCTCCATATGTCCTCGTCGGTTGCGGATCTGCCTGCCTCCAGGTCACCAGATCGGCGTGGGCGGTGGGCGTGACCGTGGTGGAGGAAGGCCTGGGATGGGGAAAACCCATGGCCGACCTCCATGTCGACGGTAGCTTCTGCTCCGTTCTCCCTCTTGAGGGGGGGGGGGGGTTGATTCCCCTCCTTCCCCCACCTACTCCTCCCCAAATCCTAGGTGGAACCTAGTCGTGTGTGGTCGAGCGATAGTGGTGCTCCAGCATCGTGATCTTCCTAAAGACGCTGCCCTTGGATGGGTGGTGTGGATGTTCTTCGAGTCATCAGCATCGCTGGCAGTTGTGTGTTTTCTGTTGGGAGTCGCTAGAAGTGAGTGTGAGGTCACCTTCCCGCTTCCACTGTTGTGGTTCACTGCCAAGCGGCATTGTGGGTTGCTGGTTCGTGATGGTGCTCCTGTGATGGGGTGAGGGGAGATAAGGTCTCCTCTCCGGCAACGTGTCAGGAGAGATAGTGGTCTCTCCTTCGACCTCGGCTCGGCCATCCTGGCATAGGCGACGGGGCTCCTTCCTACGGCAGTGTTACTCTAACCCTTTGTCTGGTGTGCCTCTGCGGGCGTTGATCCTCTTTGGCATGGAGTTCATCCTCGAGTTGATCTTGTTATTTTCCTCGGTGGCAGTTGTATTTGGGCTTCTTTGTAGATAGCATCTGGGTACTTGTTGCCTACACTCTTTGCATGTATTAAGGCTATATCTTTGTATTCAACACCACAGTATCCCTAGCCGGTACCTTTGTATTCAACACCACTGTATCCCTTGCCGGTTTATGGCTTCATTAATTTGAAGTTGGGCTATATGCCTTTTCTCTAGAAAAATAAAGGCACTGTATATGCCCTAAGGCGTGGTCACAACCACCTATGTTATACTACCTCCACTCTGTGATATATGTTTTTTATTTTATAATGTATTGTCTATAGTTTTCTCAAAAATCAACTGCTATAAAAATTGACAAAGTTTATCAAGGAAACATCAATAATAATATAAAACATAAAATATAAAAATAATTCCTATGCAGTTTCTAATAATATACTATTTGATTTAGATATGTAGATATTTTTTCCCTTGGGTGGTGATCACCCAGAGCGATGCATCTCCTATCAAATTTGCCAAGTTTACAAAGTTACGTCTACATCCAGCATCCAGTGTTTCCATAACATTGATGGTTCGAACTCCATCTGCGTCGAGGCTGCATGAGGCGTTGTCTATGGTGTCAACCCCTCCATCTCCAGACGCTCCCTCGGGCTCATCTTTGACATAACCGGTGCGGCTTGGGCATCATGATACTGACGCGGACACTCCCCATTGTACTCGTCAATTCGTGCACTTCCCCGGTGGGGCTCCATTCTTGTCCCTCCAGCACCAATGCCATCGAGGACTACTACATCATCCAGTGGACGAAGGAGGGGAAGGGCAAGGCCTCCACATGTCGGGCCTGAACAACATCTCTAAGCGTGGCAAACGCAATGCCATCCTCGCCGTATCCGTGAAACCACCTAGCAACACGCCAAAGAAAATGTAAGCCGTCAGATTTTTACCTCAAAAGAGGCGGGGCACCCCCATTTGGTTGGTGTGGTTTCCCAGACCAAGTGGCTCTTGGGGCGCTTACCCAAACTCCCCATAATAATTGGTGCTTATATCATGTTATGAGAGAAGTAATACTCCCTCCATTTCTAAATATAAGTCATTTTAGATATTTCAATAAAAACTACATATGGATGTATATAGACGTACTTTAGAGTTTAGATTCATTCATTATGCTCCGCATGTAGTTCATATTAGAATCTTTAAAAAGACTTATATTTAGGAACGAAGGGAGTATAATAGTTCGCTTATCCAAACCCACATTATCAGAGGCCTTAATCTATAACACAGGTTTGTAATATGTTATGAGAAAGAAAAATGAATAGTTTGCTTTGTGCCAAAGTAAAATATGTTATGAGAGAGATGAATATGTGAACATTCATCGTTTCTAATAGAGTGAATTCCACATTTTGTGACACTAATTACCTCCTCGAGTGGAAATTCATCTAGAATTCTGCCTTTAGAAGCTTTGGAACCTCATTTTCTAATGTGTGTCATTAGGTAAGGTGCGAGGTGACGACCAGGGTCCCAAAATATCTGGATGACGACAAAGAATGGAACAGATGGACAAAAGAAGTCTAGACATAATCGCCCTCCGATCTTTACAGTTTTTTTTTACGAATCATTGACGTTGCATGCCGATCCTATCTTTTTGCTTTTGCGGAAATGCCGATCCTATCTAACATAAAGGAAAATGGAAAAGTAGGGTAAAACCGTGTTAAAAGTCTCCAAAATATGATATTTCAATATAAATTCTACTAAATGGGCTAATATGTGTCACAAATATACAACTACATGGTAAAAAGTGGAATTCACTCTTTCTAATACACCTTGCATATTTCTCCTCAATTTCATTTTATGTGCATGTACTTGCGTGCTTCTGTGCCTTGGTTACTACTACACGGCCTTCGTACGTTATACCGCCGCGGCCGGTTACCGAAAGTGGAAGATGCTGCGAAGAGTCTTGCAACTTGCACTACTTTTCCTTGCCCCATATCAGCTATAGTATATAAGATCATGCCACACACTAGTAGCTGGTTAATTAGCACATATTGATCAATGAGCTAGCTCTCGAATATGTTTCTTAATTAGCAGGCAGGTTACACAGTGATTAAACACAGATATTTCGTATACTTATTCTAGCTAGCGTACTTATTCCACACCAAACTGCAGAACCATTCAAAGAATTGACTCTATCAGTCAAACGCATGACTTCATTAGTCTCTATGTTCTACATGCATTCGTCCGGCGGTACGCTGCGGTTGCTATGCATGAACGCGCACGGAGCACTATGATATTCTTGGGCCCTGAACTCTCGGTAGCGACAGGAGTGCATTTTCTCTATGCAAAGTCAATAAAGCTAGTGTGTTCTAGAGAAAATGCCAAGTTCTCCTAAAGAACAGGAGAAAACAACAGAGACGGCGACCAGAACTTATACTTTTAGACAATTCAGCACGCCAAGAGTTTGACATGCGAGAGTACGGATCGACGCGGTGGTTGATACGGACATGGTTGCATCAAAACTTCTAGTCTTGAATTCTCCTTCTTGTTGTGTTTTTAAATCTTCTTTGGCCAGTTAACGTTGTGAAAACGATTTGCCGTGCCGGTTGTTTTCGGACCTCCATTACATGTGTCAAATTAATTGACCAAAAGGGAACTTTCAGCTTGCTAAGTGACATCTGCCGTATCTGATGACCTCACGTAGAAAGGAAGGTGTAGTGAAAAGGGAGGCTTTGTGCAGAAATAGAGGACAAATATATCTTAGCTAATACTAAATGCTTGTAGTTAAATAATTGAAGTTCACCTTTCAAAGTCTCTGTCTCAACGTATGTGGTGACCACACAAAGAGATGCGTCTCACACTGAATATATTGAATAAGTCAGGGATGCAGAATTATGTCTAATTAGATGATACCCCACGCGTTGCTGCATGAATTGGTTGCAATATTTTAATGAGATTTGATCGTATCCAACATTAATAGTTGGATTGATAATATGAGAACCGAAACCAAGAAAATCTGATTTATTGCATTTTATTATCATATAGTAGTACAATATAATGAATATAAGTAGCACAACAGAATGGAAATGTTAGGCTTTTTTCCACGTGTGTTTATGGTGAGTCTTTTTCACGCATGGTTGTATGTTGAGGTGGCATATTTACATGTTGTTTAGAGATAGATTAGTGGAGATTTTGTCTCATCTATTTCTATTATCTATTATCTAATCACCATGCAAAGCATCATAGCTCAATTTCATCACTTTAAATATGAAGTTGCTTACCACACATACCATGTGGTTAGATTAGTGGAGATTACGATTGAGATTGTTGAGTGCACTACATGATTACTTCTCACTCAGTAGATAACTCCATGTCGTGTATTAATTGTATGCTACTCCACTATGTGTCACCTCAGCTTCTCCAAACCCCTGTGAGCACATGCAACTAGAGTACGGTAGGCAGCGACTTGTGAAAGGTCCATTGAATTGTGAAGGCGAAGAATATTAAAGATACGGTTGGTCGAAAACAATCGTTGTGAGGTGTCTACCAACATATATGTTATATTATGAAGAAGTGTAGAGTGATATAAGTCGTAGACATTAGGGACCATACACATGCTTGATCATGTGTGAGCAGCCTCCCCTCGGCATGGGCAGTTCTGATAATATTTTGCAAAAAATAGAGGGTAGGCTCTAGCCTTAGAGGGTGTCTGATTGGGCTTTTACGTGGCGTTTTCAAGCCAAAAGCACCTATGTACATGCTTTTGGCTTTGATTTGGCTTATTTAGAGACAAAGGCCAAAAGCCAAAACGGAAAGCACCTAAATAGGTGCTTTTGACAAAAGCCAGCCAAAGCCAAAGCCGACTACATAAGTGCTTTTTTGGCTTATAAGCTTTCCACCTTGGCTTATAAGTAAAAAAACACATATTTAAGTACTTTTGGTTTTGGCTTTTGGCCTATTTAGAGACAAAAGCCAAAAGCCAAAGCTGAAAGCACATAAATAGGTACTTTTTGGTGTATAAGCCAAAGTGAAAACGCTAAGTAAAAGCCCAACCAAACACCCTCTTAAGCCTGCTAGTAAAATCGCCCCTAGGTATATTGATGCATCAGATGCATCTACACAGGGACATGTCTGCTTATGCTTATATATGTCCTTTAGTACCATGCAAAGAAAAGGCAGTGGCATGTCTTCGTGTTCTACACTCAAAGTTAGTAAAAAATCATCTAAAATACTTAAAAAACGGTTGTGGATAACCATATTTTGCATGTTGTTAACATTGGCCAAAATATGAACTTTTTATAAAAAACCAGATTATTAGACATTGGATGAAACTACTACGTGGTCGTGTGGGTGATATTAGGACACTTATGATTTTGGTTGATCCTCTACATGGAAAAAGGAAGTATGGTTATTTCTACATAAAAACCTAAGAAATAGTCTATAATACTATAAAAAAATCATGATTTCAATATGTTGTACTTGCTATAAAAATGGTAGATATCGTTAATAACTTATAAACAAGAAAGAAATAAAAACATAACAAAAAATTGGAACAAATTATTTTTGTAGTACAAAATGGAGCTTCGTTAAAATGATCCCAGTAAATGATAAAATAACGTATTTATGTCTCACTGATTCCAGTTCATTTGAACCTACAACACTCAATCAAAACATTTTACAACCACTTGTTTTATCTGCTATCATGCTTGTATGCGGAGTTAATTGTTGGCTACCTTTTTCCTAAACTTAAAAATATTAATCATATTTTTGCGTTGAACATGCACTGATCACTAAGTATTGTTTGTTGAGTGACATTTCTCTAATAATAGAGCAAATTAATATGGTGTCTTCTCCTGTATGTGCATGAGCATGATACCTGCATGATGAAATGGCCCTTAACAACATACAAAAATATACAATGACTTTTCCTCATTTTTATTACATAATATGTCTATATGATTTAAAAAACATAGATGATAAAATAATAAATAGTACTCCCTCCGTCATGTACTCAATCAAGACACTCAACGGTTGCATGAGCCCAAGATGGCAAACTAAGCCCACTCAACGGTTGCATGAGCCCAAGATGGCATCGTCCAGACGACGGATTCGGCCCAGCAGAAACGCGAGCCATAGGCCAACATAACTGTACGGGCACGGCCTGCTACGGCAGCCAAGCAGGCGAGACGCAGCTGCAACCTACCCAACCCCCCCCCCCCCCCCCCCCCGCCGCCGCCGCCACCGCTGCCGGCGCAATGCTCCGCCTCCGTGGCTGCATCGTCTCCCACCTCCGCTCCTCTCCGGCCGCCTTCCGCGTCTCTTCGCCCCACCGCCTCCTCTCCGCCGCCGCGGCCCCCATTTCCCCGAGCCAGCGCTTCGCCGTGGAGGAGTACCTCGTCGACACCTGCGGCCTCACCCGCGCCCAGGCGCTCAAGGCCTCCACGAAGCTCTCCCACCTCAAGTCCCCCGCCAACCCCGACGCCGTGCTCGCCTTCCTCGCCGGCCTCGGCCTCTCCGGCGCCGACATCGCCGCCGCCGTCGCCAAGGACCCGCGGCTGCTCTGCGCGGGCGTGGACAGGACCCTGGCCTCCAACGTCGTGGGGCTCACCGGCCTCGGCCTGTCCAGCTCCGACGTCGCGCTCCTCGCCACCATCGCCGGCGAGCCCTTCCGGTTCAAGTCCGTCGTCCCCAAGCTGCAGTACTACCTGCCCCTCTTCGGCTCCTCCGAGAACTTCCTCCGGGCCCTCAGGAAGAGCTCCCACCTGCTCACGTCCAACCGCGACAGGGTCGTCGAGCCCAACGTCGCGCTCCTGCGGGAGTGCGGGCTGGCTGCTTGCGACATTGCCAAGCTGTGTATGGTCGTGCCAAGGATCCTCACCGCAAATCCAGAGCTCGTCCGGGAGATGGTGGCATGCGCCGAAGCTCTAGGCGTGCCCCGCGGCTCTGGGATGTTTAGGCAAGCGCTGCAGGCTGTCTCGTTCAAAAGCGAGGACAAGATCGCCGCCAAAGCCAACTACTTGAAGAAGATATTCAGGTGGTCTGATGCCCAAGTGAGCCATGCTGTGTGCAAGGCTCCAATTGTGCTGAGGAAGTCAAACAGCTCGCTGCAGCAAAGGTCTGAGTTCTTCCTCTCCGAGATGGGGCTGGAACCGGCGTACATTGCTCATCGCCCGGCATTGCTCTCTTACAGCATGGAGGGCCGACTCAGGCCCAGGTACTATGTTATCCAGTTCCTTAAGGCAAATGGATTGCTAGGTCAGTACCGGGACTACTATAATATAGTCATGCTGAGCGACAAAGTATTTATGGAGAGGTTCATATGCCCTCACAAGAAGGCTGCACCACACCTTGCTAAAGACTATGCAACTGCTTGCAAAGGGGAAGTGCCAGCTAATTTCAGATTTACATGAACCAAGAAGAGGCTATGGAAATTTGTAACATGTGTATGGCGCAACAAAGTTTTCACTCTGCATTGTATGCTGGTAACTCTTGTCTCAGTATTCATTGCCTAACTTGATGTTGGCTATATTTTATAGTATATCCATGACATGCCAGTTTCCTCATTGCTCATTCTTGAAATAACTGATAATTTGATCCCTGAACCCCGATATGATGTTCTTGTTATTCCTTAGAGTTGATTTTTGAAAATGAGAAGTCTCATATGTTTGTGTTTCTAACTAATGTTGGGGATCATGGAAATCGGATGTGTGCATGGACCAACTTTTGGATCAAACCAGGGCCCAGAAAACCAGACATAACAGAAGAGCCTTTGTCGTTTTCCACTAAAAATATCAGCGTGATCTGCTTTCATGGCAACATTTATTTAGCATGTCCTGTTTTGATTTCATTGTATTTTCTGTCCCATCATATTTCAGGTAGTACTAAGCTTGCAGTTCCATGTTCAGTATTTAGATTATGCTTAGAAATACTTTGTCAGTTAGTACTAACTACCAAGTTTGCAGTTCAATGTTCAATATTTCGATTATGCTTAGAAATATATTTCTAATGGACGTCTTTTTTCTTAACCTTTTGTTTTCTTTCCCCTTATTGTTCTAAAGATTCATCATCTTTTTTCTAAATATCATAGTTGACCTTTCTTTAGTTTGGAAGCTTTCAAATTTGAAAACGTAACCTAGGTGGGACTAATCCATGATCTACAAATGAATTAGTTTTATCATTTACATAGTTCATTAATCTTCAAAACAAACCAATGGAGGTGCCATGAATAACAAGGAAATCCAATGAAATTTGAACTAACATTTGTTATTGGGAACATATGAAGAAGAAAAGGATACAAAGTTTTTCCGCTACAACCTACAGCTTGCATGGAGCCAGAGCTCTTTTCTTCATATCTATCTACTATTCAGTGATTGCATATGTAACACCGTTGTTCACAAAACCACATGCATATGTTTCAGCAGCAAAAGTAGCCAGTATGAAATCGTTGGTTTAGTATCTATTTCGCAATGCCACAAAATTCAGCCCAATTTGTTGCTTTGACACGACACTAAGACCTTCGACCCGTTATCCATCCTGACATAAAAAGTGGCAAATTATATTGTTTAGCAATTAGCAATGTCTTCCAACTGAACTAGTCACACGACTAGTCCATGTGTCAGCTTGTAATCCTTGGTGTTTAGTGATGTAAGTATGTGTTCTGATTGTGCTTAATGAGCAACAGGGGTAACTATCCTAGCTACTGTTACCATGCCATTATATGCAAACACTTTGCTTGTTAAATCACATGACAGATTACGACCATATCAATCTGAAAAGGAAGAGAAAAATGAGAAAGAGTATCTATTCAGTTAAAACAAAATATTAATTCATGAATTACTAAATGAAGTGCCCATCATCACAGTGACTCCAACTCGCTTTCTCAGCCGTTGGATGAAGTGTGCCACTGCTCTGTTGCCTCTGCAGAGCTTCAGCAAATTTGGGTCGCTGCTGTTAGTTTTTTTTATTGCTCGGTGACTTGAACTGAGGTAAGTTTAACTTTCTTTTCCTGAACTTCATGATCGATACAGAGAACTTAAGGGGCGCGAGAGGAAAAAAAATGAAATACTTAGGCAAGATGTACATGCTTGTGTTGATCAGTGCTTTTATATTTATATGGATGAATGTGTAGGATATTAGGTTCAACTAGGATGTACTCTGAACCTATTGCCACTAGGAAAAATTCACTCTACTGTTCAGATTCATAAACTTTCCTTAAAAGGGTTTTATATAATCACAATTGGAGGTCGACATAGCTTGATATTTTCACTTGGATTAGACTTATGTTTACTAAAACATATCCTATGTTCATACTGCATGTTCGGCATATATGGTTTGTCAGGCTGGTCAGTCTGGTCGAGCATATTAATGTATCAGCCAGACTGTAGGAAGAGCATGATTCTTCCATCCAGAGACTGGGTGGTTGTATTCAGAGCACTGCAGCTATTTTCTCCCTGCAGCTATTTTCATGTACCATCTCATGTTTCTTATACCCCACACCTGAAAGTAGTATCTTCGTACCTGACTTTATGCTATCAAACAGCGCCAAACATAGCTGTGGGTCAACTCGCGTCCGTGAATCCCTGCTTGACACACTCTTAAGACTCACAAGAACACCTTACAGGTATTCTGACATCTATGGCCTCTATCACACACAGATCTACTGGATTCACTGTATTTTCTATTATTGCAGATGTGACTGCCTTCTCTGTCACTGTCAGTATAACATTCTGTAAAAAGTAATTGTCTCCTTCCCTCATCACAGAGTTACTCGTCATACATTCTATTGGGGTGATCATTGAAATCCAGAGATATGATCTAGAACTTGGCATTTTCTTTTGCCATAAAAGGTAGCGGCATTCAGTTCTTTGTACACTAAGTAGTCTGGCTGAACACTGAAAGAATTGGCGATTTGGTGTATCCTGCCTATTTGCTGAGATCTGCCTCTTTACGCAGTGCCTTCCCTCATCACAGAGACTTGCTCGTCGCAGAGTCTATTGGGGTGATCATCTAAATCCCAGGATATGATTTAGAACTTGGCATTTTCTTTTGCTATAAGATGCTACTATCCAATAAAAAGTAGTGGCATTCAGTTCTTTGTACAGTAAGTAGTCTAGCTGAACACTAAGAGTAACCACAATCCTACCTTACCACCGATATGGAGAAAACAAGGGGTCCATGAGTTTTCATTCTTTTCTGCTTTTGTTGTAGACGTGTCCCTCTGTCTGGTTGCTGTGAGGTGAGCCCTTTCAGAAACCTGCTCACAGCAGTCTACGTTTATATAGTTCCTAACTGGCAGCTATAATAAGCCTATAACGATTTAACAAGTATCCAGACCTTTCAAAAGAAAGCATTACCCACATCACATATAGATACAATTACTTTTTTGTATTGCTCATGAAACAGGAGACATTATTCCAGTTGATTAGGTAGAATACAATCGTTTATGCGAGTGGATTGGGAACCATGGTCGTTTGGCTGTTGGTAGGAGGATATTCTTTAAGCCGCGTCGTACTATATGTAAGTGGATCATATGTAATAGTAGAACCCAAACGTGGCCAAGTGTATAATTCTTGTGTGAGTAGATCATATCATGCCAAATCAGCCTATAACGACAGGAGTAACAGCGGGTCGGTTTTTGTCTTGTTTTTGTCCTGCTTCTTTGTGGTTCAATCGGTTTCCATTGAATTTGTGCGTACATCTTTTAATTATCCAAACCAAGAACAGGAACTTCTGATCTCATATGTGATGCTTGTGTGTTCATGATCTACTGGGCAGGTCGCGTTGCTCACCGAAGCCATGCGTTATCATCAAGGTGTTCGAGGCCTTCAAAGATGCCGATCCTACAACCATTGGCCTGCTCGACCAACAGTTGAAGCCTCATAGCTTGGAGGTTTCTTGCATTGTGGTTTCTCAAATTTGGCTTGTTTGGTTGCGTTGTCGAAAGTCGCTGGCTTTTGCATTGCGAGCATGGTGTTGGATTTGCCATGCGTTATTCTGAGGGAGAAAAAGATTGTCTAAAAAATTTGACTCCGAGGAAAGCAAGCCATGAAGGCCAACTAATCAAACATCAGGGTCGATGATCTCCCGCCGCCATGAGCAGCAGCACTGCCATCTCAACTCACCGCCGTCGTGAGCAGCAGCACTGCCATCTCAACTCACCGCTGTCGTGAGCAGCAACGCTGCTGGTCTCGTTTCGTCGTCACCGCCCGCCGCCGCCACTGATCTCCCTTCAGTTCTGCGAGGAATGGTGCCGATGTGAGCAATTGTTGATCTCGTTTTACATCGCCAGCCGTCGCCCCCTCCTCCGGCATCTTCTACAAGGCCAACGGTTGTACGCCGCCTCTTCCTCTTTCCTTGCGTGAAGCAAACACATCACGTATTCACTAATGTCTGATCTAATAATACAATGCATTCTCATTACAACAGTGAATGCAGTACCTCTGCTCCAACCAAACGCGTCCTTAGTTGCCTATCGGATCCGGAAAAACATTTGTTTTTGTATTTTGGAACAAGCGCATGTTTTTTTTTCCTTTTTGAGTGAACATACAGTTTTTTTAGAACAGTGTTAACACATAGGTAGGCCCATCAAAACCCACGGTCCAATAGAGCCCACGCACCAGACTTGCAGTGACGAGTACGCAGTTGCAATTTGCATTCCAATCCACACCCCCAAAAAAGAATCTCTGTCGCCGCCGGCGCCGCCGCCACCGCCGCCTGCGCCATGTTCCGGCTCCGAGAGTCCATCCTTTCCCATATTCTCTCTTCTCCCTCCAAAGCTGCATTATCCCCACTCCGCCGCCTGCTCTCCGGCCCCGCGTCGCCCCCAGTTTCCCCGAACCCTAGTAGCTTCGCCGTGGAGGAGTACCTCGTCGGCACCTGCGGCCTCACCCGTCCCCAAGCCCTCAAGGCCTCCAAGAAGCTCTCCCACCTCAACTCCCCGCCAAACCCCGACGCCGTCCTCGCCTTCCTCGCCGGCCTCGGCCTCTCCGGCGCCGATGCCGCCGCCGTCGTCGCCAAAGATCCGCACTTCCTCGGCGCCAAAGTGGACAAAACCCTGGCCCCCGTCGTCGCCGGGCTAACCGGCCTCGGCCTGTCTAGTCCCGAGATCGCTCGCATCGTCTCGCTCACCCCCGACGGCTTCCGCCGTAGATCCATACTCTCCAGGCTGCTCAAGCGCTCGTCCTGCCTGTTGTTTTCGGACCTCGACAAGGTTGTCAAGCCCAATGTTGTGTTCCTCAGGGAGTGCGGGCTAGGTGATTCTGATATTGCCAAGCTGTGTATCCATGGGCCGAGGATGCTCACCACCAACCCGGAGCGCGTCCGGGCGATGGTGACATGCGCCGAAGGTATAGGCGTGCCCCGTGGCTCTGGGATGTTCAGAAAAGCCCTACATGCTGTCGCATTCCAAAGCAAGGAGAAGATTGCCGCCAAAGTGGACTACTTGAAAAATACCTTCAGGTGGTCTGATGCCGAAGTGAGCATTGCTGTGCGCAAGTATCCGGGTGTGCTGAGGAAGTCAAAGGAATCTCTGAAGCGCAGGTCCGAGTTCTTGTTCTCTGAGGTGGGGCTGGAACCCGTGTACATTGCTCATCGACCGGAAATACTTTCTTATAACATGGAGGGCCGACTCGGACCTCGGTACTATGTTATCAAGTTTCTCAAGCAAAATGGACTGCTAGATTGTGACTTGAGCTTATATTCTTCGATCAAGATGACTGAGAAGGTATTTGTGGAGAAGCTCATATGCCCTCACAAGGAAGCTGCACCACACCTCGCTGAAGATTATGCAGCAGCTTGCAAAGGGGAAGTGCCAACTAATTTCAGATTTACATGAACAAAAAAGGTCTATGGAAATTGGTTACAGTGTATGGCGCAACAAAGTTACCACCCTGCGTGTAAGCTGTATTTCCTGTTTCGGTGTTCAATTCTTTGCCTTACTTGATGTTGGTTGTTTTCTTTAGTATGCCTATTTACATGGCACTTGATCATTGCTAAATGCTAACTCCCTATGAAGCTGGCACTTTAATTCCTTTACCCCCATATATGTTGATATAGTCATTCGTTAGAGAAGAACTCTGTAAATGAGAAGTTTATTGATATATATGTGATTCCGACTTCCATTGAAGATCATGGAAATTGGGTGTGTGGGTGGACCAATTTTGTGTTTAAATAATATGGACCAGTTTTGACTGAAGAAGTGGATGTTTCAATTGATGCGTCAGATCAAATATGTATATGTGATTGAGATGAGTTGTATATTTCTGAGGTTTACATTGCAATGAGCACTGTTCTTAGAAACACAAAACTGAATTTATATACTAGGCCCGCATGATTGTTTTCCCTCAGCAAGGTCACCGCAGCTGTTTCCTAAACTTACATTTTTCTTCTACGGTAAGATACTAATATCCAATACATAGTAGCGACATTAAGTTCTTGGCAGACTAAGAAGTCTATGGCTGAAGAATAAAAGAATCGACGCTATCATGTCTTACCACCGTTATCGAGAAAACAAGGGGTGCGGCTTAGTCGGGCTTACTGTTCAGATCCCCATGAGTTCTCATCTTTTGGTTTTCCTTTTCTATGAGGTGAACCATTTCAGAAACCGGCATTGTGTTGGCGCACATATATAGTTTCTAACTTGCAGCCAGAACCATTTAACAAGTATCGACAACTTGCACAAGTAAAGGGAGTATCCACATCCATTATCTTGACATATAAATTCTGTTCCTTTTCTATACTGCTGACACAACAAGAGACCTATGATCTAGTGTTATGAGCGTGTTCCTTAGACATATTCTGCTTTAGTTTTATTCTGTTGCAGTTAATAATGCATCTTCAGTTCCTTCCATTTATTTGTTGCTTTTGCAAGACTGAATACGAATTCCGACCATTACTATGTGATATGAAATAACGAAACGAAAAATACAAAAGATTGTGGCAATGCAAATTTATTGCTATTGGTGATTATATCTCAATGACTCGGTCTGGTGCCAAGTTGATGACAAACGCATCGGGTACTGTGGGATGAGGAGACACCTTCTGTCACCCTGGGATTGGGAGAGCGTGGTGAGGAGGTGGGGTTGCTGTGTGGGAAGAAGCCAAGCGTGACAGTGACAGTCGGGTCTAGGCATGGCGGGTAGTAGTTCATGTTTATCTGGGCCACCACCTTAGAGGTGGGTGAGCCGGAGCGGTGTCTGACAAAAACCAAGTGCGTGACTGTATCTGTCAGAAGCCGAACTCCTGGCCGGCCTGGATGACATGGCTGAATGGTCTCATCCAATTATATTTTTCCAAATCATGGTTGAATGAATTATATGTTGTCAGTTCCATTTTCCCCCATGTTCAGCTTTTAAGAGTGATTTGGGAAGTATCAGTGTTCAGTGATGGACCATCTTCAGATACTGGTCATTGGTTGATTTCGTTAGTGAAATTCTGCACTTGCTTCTCTTTCTCTCGTTGCTTCATGTCATTAGTTGAATTCATGCCTTACAGCTAGCTGTTCATAGCTGCAGAATTGCAGAGAGTTCCATCCAACAGTTTGCAAACTATCATGTGGAAAATTTACTGTCATGGTTATATTTTGCTTCTGTTCTATTCTATAATCTGTTCTCTGCTTGTCATCTTGTCTATAGATTGTTTGTAAGTGCTTCCTTGTATTGGCATTCTTGTGCTTTGGTTGTCAGATTGCCGCTGTTCTTGATCTGGTAACAACTTTCCTTGTCGTTGCCTCTGGTATTTTCTGTTGTTTCCATACAGGTTGATCAGGAGTACATATACACAGAAAATTACTGTTCTCATTGCTGCCACAGTGAAGTTTCTGTGTAGGTAACAGTCAAAGCAGATTTGAAGATCATAGTTTTCTATTTCCATCATCTTGCTTAGATGTAGACCTGGGTACATGAACTTGGAGAGTGCCTTAATTTAAATACTCATAATTTAGTGAAGTTCCATGACCTTACTTTCACCTAAATTTTAATTCGTGGTGTGGAGATTTGAACCCAAGCTCCAGCCTACTGAAATGTTAGTGAGGTTCGCTGATCCTTCAAATACCATGCATATTTCTTGATATCTTAATTTGGTGTAACCCGTACAAAAAAATTATGACACATTCTGTAGAAGTTACTGATGGACAAAGTGAAATTCTGTAGAAGTTGTTTTTATTTAGATTCGAGCCTCCTTGGTAGTAGAGAGTAACAGCTATTTTGACACTGCTTTTGATTTTTTTTTTTCCTTCTTTCTTTGAGATGTAATGCCTAAGATGCATACTGTCTGAATCTTTTTAGGACAATGGCTGCTGTTGATATTTTTAGTGCCTACCGCAAAATCATACACACACTGTTGTGAGATTTTTTTTAATGATATCAGCTGTTGTCTATATCTTTTTGGTGGGTTTTATCAAATTGAAATCGAGATTGTCACCTGCTCATAAGCAGCCTGCAGGTACTAATCCCCATCTCTCTCTGCCTGAGAAGCAAAGATGAATTATTTTGAACTTCGGATTAGTTGACTTGGAAGGTATGTACTACGTACCAGTTAGGTTTGATTAACAATGCGTTCCACTTGTGTAATCATCTCTGGTGCGACACAAAGGCGCCACCGTCGTCACCCCTCCCTCATCGAACCCAGGAAAATCGTGTTGCAGCATACAATCAAAAATTTGTCGTGCTAACGCTCACAGAACCAGCGCACCAGAACAACAAAGCTGATGAAGAGAAGCGTAGATCAGAATGACCCAACAAGTAGACGTTGAAATCACCCCTCTTGAGGAAAACGTGCACTAACATGTGGGCTCTTTCAACATGTTGGCTTCTAGAACCGAACTGCCTCCATTTTCCTTCAAGCCGCCGTGCACCTCTAAATCTCCCATGTCTAGGTCATCATTCCCCTCTGAACTGGATCATGTAACCCCATGTTTTCTTACAAGAAGAAAGGGATTGAGGAGACACGATGATCGTCGAGGAGGAAAGAGATGGGACAGAGCCGATATATGTCACTATGTGAATGAAAATCATATGTCATGGCGTTGCACGGGCATTCAACTAGTCCTATGTAAATGGTCATCACATAAATCCATCGTAGCAAAAACTGTGGCGTAATAAAAACACCATTTGCCCTAGAAAAAGATGAGGAACGCGTTCTGGCTCGGCATGTGATGAATGAAGGCTAGACCGCCAAAGGTCATGAACAATTCGTGTACATTCCTTCAATCTAACACCTTGAGCAGAGTATTCTAGTTCAGATATAGGAAGACCGACAAAGGGAACAACGTATGTTGTTATGCGGTCTGACCGATAAAGATCTTCGTAGAATATGTGGGAGCCAATATGAGCATCCAGATTCCGCTATTGGTTATTGACCGGAGACATGTCTCGGTCATGTCTACATTGTTCTCGAACCCGTAGGGTCCGCACGCTTAAGGTTTCGATGACAGTTATATGAGTTTATGAGTTTTTGATGTACCGAAGTTAGTTAGGAGTCCCGGATGTGATCACGGACATAACGAGGAGTCTCGAAATGGTCGAGACATAAAGATTGATATATTGGGCGGCTATATTCGGACACCAGAAGTGTTCCGGGTGATTTCGGAGAAAACTGGAGTGCCGGAGGGTTACCGGACCCCCCCCCCCCCCCCGGAGAAGTAATGGGCCATATGGGCCTTAGTGGAGAGAGAGAAGGGCAGCCAGGGTGGGCCGCGCGCCTCCTCCCCCCTGGTCCGAATTGGACTAGGAGAGGGGGGGCGGCGCCCCCCCCCCCCTTCCTTCTCCCTCCCCACTTCCTTTCCCCCTCCTAGTAGGAGTCCTACTCCTACTAGGAGGAGGACTCCTCCTTGGCGCGCCAATAGGGCCGGCCGGCCTCCTCCCCTTGCTCCTTTATATACGAGGGCAGGGGGCACCCCTAGACACACAAGCTGATCCTCGTGATCGTTTTCTTAGCCGTGTGCGGTGCCCCCTTCCACCATATACCTTGATAATATTGTAGTGGTGCTTAGGCGAAGCCCTGCGACAGTTGAACATCAAGATCGTCACCACGCTGTCGTGCTGACGGAACTCTTCCCCGACACTTTGCTGGATCGGAGTCCGGGGATCGTCATCGAGCTGAACTTGTGCTAAAACTCGGAGGTGTTGTAGTTTCGGTGCTTGATCGATCGGGCCGTGAAGACGTACGACTACATCAACCGCGTTGTCATAACGCTTCCGCTGTCGGTCTACAAGGGTACGCAGATCACACTCTCCCCTCTCGTTGCTATGCATCACCATGATCTTGTGTGTGCGTAGGAAATTTTTTGAAATTACTACGTTCCCCAACAGTACTTTCGGTACTAGTATCGGTCGGATCGTGAAGACGTACGACTACATCAACCGTGTTGTCATAACGCTTCCGTTGTCGATCTACAAGGGTACGTAGATCACACTCTCCCCTCTTATTGCTATGCATCACCATGATTTTGTGTGTGCGTAGGAAATTTTTTAAAATTACTACGTTCCCCAACAGTGGCATCCAAGCCTAGGTTTTATGCGTTGATGTTGTGCACGAGTAGAACACAAGTGAATTGTGGGCGATATAAGTCATACTGCTTACCAGCATGTCATACTTTGGTTCGGCGGTATTGTTGGATGAAGCGGCCCGGACCGACATTACGCGTACGCTTACGCGAGACTGGTTCTACCGACGTGCTTTGCACACAGGTGACTAGCGGGTGTCAGTTTCTCCAACTTTAGTTGAACCAAGTGTGGCTACGCCTGGTCCTTGCAAAGGTTAAAACAACACCAACTTGACAAACTATCGTTGTGGTTTTTGATGCGTAGGTAAGAACGGTTCTTGCTAAGCCCGTAGCAGCCACGTAAAACTTGCAACAACAAAGTAGAGGACGTCTAAGTTGTTTTTGCAGGGCATGTTGTAATGTGATATGGTCAAGACGTGACGAGATATAAGTTGTTGTATGAGATGATCATGTTTTGTTGAAGTTATCGGCAACTGGCAAAATCCTCATGGTTGTCTCTTTATTGCATAAGATGCAAGCGCCCAATAATTGCTTTACTTTATCGCTATGCGATAGCAATAGTTGTAAGAGCAATTGTTGGCGAGACAACCACGTGGCGACACATTAATATAGATCAAGATGATGGAGATCATGGTGTCATGCCGGTGACGATAGAGATCATGACAGTACTTTGGAGATGGAAATCAAAGGCACAAGTATCGGTCGGATCGTGAAGACGTACGACTACATCAACCGTGTTGTCATAACGCTTTCGCTTTCGGTCTACGAGGGTACGTAGACAACACTCTCCCCTCCCGTTGCTATGCATCACCATGATAGATCTTCCGTGTGCGTAGGAATTTTTTTGAAATTACTGTGTTCCCCAACCGAACATACCCGTCCTCTTGTAACGGCATATCATACTCTCTTATTGGCCAGGAAGATACATCAGGATGTTCCAATTATATAAGGGGGTTCACCTCCTTCGTATCTTTAGCTATTTCTGCCCTTTTAAATAAAAATGTGAAATTTATATGAAGTACATATCTAATTACTACTGTATCTTGTTTTATGTAAAGTTGTAAGCTTACCAGCTTAGTAATCTTTGTAAGATTCTCTTGCTGCTTTTACCAGTAGAATTTAAAACTTGAAACTCTTTTTTCTTTTCGTGCATGAGAACTATCATCCAATGATTTTCTTCCACATGAAAAGAAAAGTATGCCTACAGCAAAGTTTATCCATGTTGTACACACACATAGTTATGTAGTACGAAGGATCATACTAAACTGCAGTACCTTATCTTTGATGAAATACTCTTCAGTAACTCTAGACACAATTTTAGTTTGGTTTGTGAAATGATCCATAAAATGCTGCTTAGAGTTCTTAACCTTTCCATCAGCATGAAGAATAAGCCAGTGGGACACCCAAGATGATAATATGTGACGGTCAACACGAGGATTATGGGTCTGCATATGGTTGCAATAACTATTGATGACCTGAAAATAATATAACAACAATACGCCTATTAGAAAATTTATAAAAATGACATGTACAACTTAATAAATTAGTGCTAATACTTACAGCGCCATGCAACCACTTTTTTGAAATGATGGCTTGAAGCATATCAGGTGTACATGTTTCCCCAGCAATTTCCGTCATGTGCACGACAGTTTTCCTACAAAGCTTCTTCGGATCTGCTAGTGTCTGGATATAAACCTTCGCGACCTCTATGTGCTCCTCATTAATGTAATCGGTACTAATTATAGCGGCTCTTATACCAAACAGATCTAAAATAGTAACAAACAATGAGTTAATAAAGTATGCATGCAAGGACAGAAATATCTTGTAAGAATAAATTACCTAGCACTTACTTTTCTCTTGACGTTTACGTCCACCATTCTGCTGGTAGGGTGAACGATAGTATTTTGACTATTTCCTCTTGTGTTTCCCATCATTCTCCTTAATGCCACTTTCTTTCGTATTTTTATACGGGTGTTCAGACTATCCATACTAATCTTCTTAGATTTATCGGCACTAGACCCGTCTGACACTGTATTTTATATTCTTGGGGGTTGTAGTAAGAGCTGGAAAGTCATTCGTGTCTACCGTTGCTAGAGATGGGTCAGGTGAATTACCATTCTCCTCAATAATGAAGGGGTCACCTTCATCTCCTGTACCGGGTGCGTTGTGATGCACACCTTTCTTACGTGCAAACTTCTTCCCGTTCCCAGTGGTGAAGGATGCCGCCATCCTGTTCTCCATATCTTCTTTTGCAGGAGTTGATTTTACATCTGTCTAATATTTTGATGGACCATACTTCCCCACCCAGTCTTCACTATGCTCCACAAACTCAACATCATCACGAAACCCCATGTTTGGCTTGAAGACAAGATCTTTCTTCTCCAGCTTCTCCACTACTATCTGCAATAACACATCGAAAGCATTAACTACATGCAAATATTATGAATAATCCCATGTAAATTGAAGTACACATCACTCATTACCTCAGCACATTTTCAGGGAGAAGAAGAATTTCTTTTTGCATATCTTTGATGCATTTCATCACTTGATCTAAGGTAGTGTCCCTGCTCGACGAAGCCTCGTCTCTATTATCTTTCCTTTTTCGGGCACGACCTGTTCGATCTTCTGGCTCAAATTCTTCCTCTGCAATTTTCCCTTCTCGAGCAATTAATGCCTGCTTGTACTTCTCATTTATTAAGTCATCAATATGTGACACGTTAAATCAGTTTAAATTACTCTACATTTAAATAGTAGCATAAGTGCATGCAGTACAAACCATAAATACTTATCATTCCATTCATGCGGCCGTATAATGTGCCATACGCGTCACGCTTCTTAGCCTCAACTTTCTGTCCAGTTAAGCATTAAGCATCAGTGGATATTCATAAGCCAGTGGATCGAATGTCTCTTCATCTAGTGGCTGCACTTTCTCCCAAAACAAGTACTGCATGAACATGAAATATATTAGCAATCTTAATTTTAAAAACTATAGTTGGAAATAAAAATATATAACATAAACTTACCTGTATGAGGGCAAGGTTTCCCACCGGCTATGTAAATTTTGTAACATCTGATACAGTCTTTGTGATGCCATCGACGCAAACACCTAAAGTAAACGCGTTCCAGTTAAATGATTCGATGCTTTCCACATCCTCCGCTAACTTGTAAAAAGCCCAGGCCCAGCCTGACGTGTGCTTCGGGCTCAAAACTTAGGCCCAGGCCGGCCCGTGGGCAAGACCGGGCCGGGTAACCCATGGTCAGGTATGATGAGAACTACAAACATCATAGTTTTTTTCTATGAGTGGACATACAGTGAACACATAGGTAGGCCCATTTAAACCCCCTGTCCAATAGAGCCCACGCACCAGGCTTGGCTTTCTCCTTCCTCACAGTGAAGAGTACGCATTCCATTCCATCCAAACAGAAAAAATCTCTGTCGCCGCCACCGCCGCCTGCGCCATGTTCCGGCTCCGAGAGTCCATCCTTTCCCATATTCTCTCTTCTCCCTCCAAAGCTGGATTCGCCCCACTCCGCTGTCTCCTCTCCGCCACCGCGTCGCCCCCCATTTCCCCAAATCCCAGTGGCTTCGCCGTCGAGGACTACCTCGTCGACACCTGCGGCCTCACCCGTCCCCAAGCCCTCAAGGCCTCCAAGAAGCTCTCCCACCTCAACTCCCCCGCCAATCCCGACAATGTCCTCGCCTTCCTCTCCGGCCTCGGCCTCTCCGGCGCCGACGTCGCGGCCGTCGTCGCCAAAGACCCGTTCTTCCTCTGCGCCGGCGTGGAGAGAACCTTGGTCCCCGTCCTTGACGGCCTCACCGGCCTCGGCCTGTCTAGTCCTGAGATTGGCCGCCTCGTCTTGCTCGCCCACCACAACTTCCGCTGCAGATCCATCGTCTCCAAGATGCAGTACTATCTGCCTCTCTTTGGCTCCTGCCACAACTTCCTCCGGGTGCTCCAGCGCTCGTCCTACCTTCTCTCGTCGGACCTCGACAAGGTGGTCAGGCCCAATGTTGTGTTCCTGAGGGAGTGCGGGCTAGGTGATTGTGATATTGCCAAGCTGTGTGTCCGTGTGTCGAGGATGCTCACCACCAACCCGGAGAGGGTCCGGGCGATGGTGGCATGTGCTGAAAGATTGGGCATGCCCCGTGGGTCTGGGATGCTCAGGCAAGCGCTGCAGGCTGTTGCGTTTCTCAATGAGGAGAAGATCGCCGACAAAGTGGACTACTTGAAGAACACGTTCAGGTGGTCTGCTGCTGAGGTGGTCATTGCTTTGTCTAAGGCTCCGATGCTTCTGAAGATTTCTAAGGACATGCTACAACGCAAATCCGAGTTCCTTTTATCTGAGGTGGGGTTGGAACCAGTGTACATTGCTCATCGATCAGTAATTCTCTGTCTTAGCTTGGAGGGGCGGGTCAGGCCCCGGTACTATGTTCTAAAGTTCCTCAAGGAAAATGGATTGGTAGATCGCGACCTGAGCTTCCATACTGCAGTCAATAGGCCCGAGAAGTATTTCATGGAGAAGCTCATATCCCCTCACAAGGAAGCTGCACCACACCTCGCTGAAGACTATGCAACCGCTTGCAAAGGAGAGATGCCAACTAATTTCAGATTCGTATGAACAAAAAAGGGCTATGGAAATTGGTTGCAGTTTATGGCACAACAAAGTTATCACCTTTCAGTGTATGGTGCAACAAAGTTTTCACTCTGCGTAGTAAGCTGGTAACTCCTGCCTCAGTGTTCCATGCCTTAACTGGATGCTGGCTATCTTTTGTAGAGTGTTTGTTACATGCCAGTTTGCTCATTGCTGACTCTTGATGTAACTGATAAATTGATTCCTGAACCCCGATATGTTGTTGTTGTCATTCCTTAGAGAAGATCCTTCAAAATATAAGTGTGGTCTGCTTTCATGGCAACGATTATCTAGCATGTTCCCTTTCGATTTCATTGTATTTTCAGTTGCATCATATTTCAGTTAGTACTGCAGTTCAATTTTCAGTATATGGATTATTATTACAAATATTATGACATTTAGTACTAAAGTTTGTAGTTCAATGTTAAGTATTTACATTATGCTTAAATATATTTCTCATGGATGCCTGTTCTTTTTTAACCTTTTGTTTTCTTCCTCCTTATTCGTTCCTAAATACCATAGTTGACCTTTCTTTTGTTTGCAAATTTTAAAATTTCTACATATGAATCAGTCTTATCATTTGCATCAGTCATTAATTGTCAGAATAAACCAATGGAGGTGTCATGAATGACAAGCAAGTCCAATGAAGGTTGAACTAACATTTCTTCTTGTGAACAATGGAGGTGCCATGATTTTTCCCTCTACAACCTACAGCTTTCACTGAGGATAAAGTTTTTTTTCTGTACCTGTCTACAATTCAGGGAAATCATAGCTTTAAGAATATATTTTGCAACAAAATTCGTCCCAGTTTACTGCCTTGAAACAACAATGAGACCTTCAACCTATTGTCCATCCTAGCATAAAAAGTTGCAAATTGTTTTGTTTAGCAAGGATTAAGATTTAAGTTGCTCGACTAGTACAGTAGTACTTGTCTTCCAACCAAACTAGTCGCTCAACATGTCCATGAGTTGGTGGCCTGGGGACTCGTAATCCCCATGCTTCTTTTCTGATTGTGTTTAATGAGCAGCAGGGATAACTAACCGTGCTACTGTTACCATGGCACTATATACACATATTTTTCCTCTTGAAACACATGATAAATCACAACCATATCAATCTGAAAAAGAAGAGAAATGAGAAATAATATATATTCAGTAAAAAAAAAAAATTCAAGAATTAGTAAGTGCACATCAGTGCGGTGGCTCCAACTCGCTTGTCAGCCGTCGGATCTGGGCTGTTGTGTTGTTTCTGCATAGCGTGAGCAGATCTGGGCTGCTGTTGGTATATATTTTTTCTGCTCAGTGACTTGAACTTAGGTGAGTACCTTGCTTTCCCTGAATTTCATGATCAAAACAGAGAAGAACTTCAGGGACACAATGAGGGGGGATGAAACACTCTCGGTGATGAGGTGTACATCAGTGCGGTGACTCCAACTCGCTTGTCAGCCATTGGATGTAGTGCGCCTCTGTTCTGTTGCTTCTGTAGAGCGTCAGCAGATCTGGGCTGCTGTTGCTATTTTTGTTCTGCTCAGTGACTTGAACTGAGGTGAGTTAACTTGCTTTTCCTGAATTTCATGATCAAAACAGAAAAGAACTTAGGGATATAAAAGGGGGGGGGGGGGGGGATTGAAACACCAGGAGTGATGTACATGCTTGTGGTGATCAGTGCTTTATATTTACGTGGGGACAAATGCATTGGATATTTTGTTTAAATAGGAGGGATATATCTAAGCATATTGCCACTAGGAAAAAGTCACTCTGCTGTTCAGATTCATAAACTTCCATAAATGGGTTTTACTTGATCAAAATTGGAGGTTAGGATAGCTTGATTTTTTTTCACTGGGGTTAGACTTATGTTTTACTCAGAAAATCCAGCTAACTATCTCTGAAATAAAAGAAAAACTAACCTAATTAGTCTGATAAATTTTCTGCTGGACATGTGCACAGAACTTATTCACCGTACGATTTCTGAGGAGTATCTCCATACTATTTAACCAGTCACAACCACAAATGCCAATCTTTCAAGCTCCTCACAGGAAGAAAAAGGGGTATAGCAAATCAGGAATATTTATGCATGGACGATCACTTCATGCAGATAGAGAGCATTCCTTGCTCTATTTACACATATATTATATTCCTTCTGCATGGTCGGCATATATGGTTTGTGGGTTCAGTTCTGTCTGGTCGAGGATGTTACTGTATCAGGGGAAGACTGCATTCTGAGATCAATTGACTTGTTAATCTGGAATACAAGAAAATGGCACTAAGCTTCTCAACAGGGCCTTACAGAGGAAGTTAGTACTTCAGTATGAGATAGTTACCATATTTAATGGAAGTTGAAAGAAAAATCAGATAATTGCTCAGTTTTTTCTGTTCCACTAATACATGCTTAGTGATATTATATTCTTATGTAAGGTCTCGCCAGATCAATACTCTTTGCCGTCTGATTAAGATTCAACTGGTGGAGTTGTTGAATCCATGCCTCTGCACACACCTGCTGGACAATTTTCCAGGTATACACACAGTCTCAGTGTGCCATCATGTTTCTTATGCCCTGCACCTCCCATTAGTATTTTCATTACCGACTTTATGTTATCAAATAGTGATCAACTCTCGTCTGTAAGGCCCTGTTTCACACTGGGGACTCACAAGAACACTTTACTGGTATTCTTATATTTATGGCCTATATCACACAGATATCTGCCTTATACATTGTATTATCTATTATTCCAGATGCGACTGCCTTCTCTTTCTGTGTAACACTCTGCAATTATTTTTTTGTTTCTCTGCTGCGATCTGCTTCTCTATGCAGTGCGTTCCCTCATCACAGTTACTCAGCGTGCAGTCTACTGGGGTGATTTATACCAGAGATATGATTTAAAACTTAGCATTTTCTTTTGCTATAAGATACTATTGTCCAATAAATAGTAGGCACTAAGTTCTGTATGCAACAAGTAGTCTTACCGCCGTTATGGAGAAAACAAGGGGTCCACGAGTTGTCATCTTTGTGCTTTCGTTGCAGACCTGTCCTGGATGCTGTGAGGTGAGCCCTTTCAGAAACCAGCATTGTGCTGTGTCACAGCAGTTTATGTTTATAGAGTTTCTAAGTTGCATCTACAATGATTTCAATTAGCATCCACATGCAGGTCTGACATAAAAATTCATTTCTTTTTATATACTGCTCACACAACAGGAGACCTATGGTCTTTTGTCATCAGCACATGTCTTACAGACTGAATACGAGTTCCGACCATTATATGTGATATGAAATAACGAAATGGAAAATACGAAAGATTGTGGCAATGCAAATTTATTGAGCGATTGCAGGTCTTAGCAAAAGGAGAACCTAGGCGATCAAAACCGAAGGAGAAATTACAGCTTAGGAGGGGAGGCGACGGACAACCCAAACTCATAGAAATAGAGATGGTGGTGGATCTTGAAGGACTCCGGGACTCTCTCCCTGCTGCCATCAGCGGCATGGTATGCCTCCATGAACTCCCAGTACTTGGCCGGATTCCTTGCCTCGTCCACCCGTCTCGAGCGTCGCGCCGATGCGGCACTCCATCTTGGGCATGACGAGGGTTGCCGCCGACAACCTTGCTGCTATGGAGTTGGTGACCACATGGTGCTGTGCTTGACCCACGCCAGCACCCCATTGCTATTGGTGATTACGTATATCTCAATGACTCCGTCTGGTGCCCAAGTTGCTGACAAATGCATCGGGTACTGTGGGACGATGAGCCACCTTCTGTCACCCTGGGATTGAGAGAGCATGGTGAGGAGGTGGGGGTCGCAGTGTGGTAAGAAGCCAAGCGTGACAGTGACAGTCGGGTCTGGGCATGGCGGGTAGTAGTTCACGTTTATCTGGGCCACCACCTTAGAGGTGAGTTAGCCGGAGCGGTGTCAAACAAAAACAAAGTGCGTGACTGTACCTGTCAGAAGCCGAACTCTTGGCCGGCCTGGATGACAGAAATTTTTTTCGCTCGGCCCAAAATGTCACGGATGTGTCTTTTTTGGTAGTGCGTGCTGTAGCCAAGCCCGGTCTTGTCGCCTTTATACGGGCACGGACTCTGAGAATGCTTGGGGCCGCCTGCCAAGAGCCGGCCTCTCCAGAGGCCGCTTGCTAGGAGTCAGCCCACTCTGAGACCGCCTTCTAGGAGTCGGCCCACTCTGAGACCGCCTTCTAGGAGTCGGCCCATTCTGAGGCCGCCTTCTAGGCCCTGCCGCCTTCAGGCAGCCGGCCGCTTGGACCAGCCGGCGGCGAGAATGCGGTGCTTTGGTCTTGGATCCTTGAGGGGCGCAGCCGGCCCCGATATCTTGAAACATCATGGGGAGCTGATGAGGCTACCCGTGGCTAATTACTCCGACAGTAGGCCTTTCCTGTTGGGGAACGTAGTAATTTCAAAAAATTTCCTACGCACACGCAAGATCATGGTGATGCATAGCAACGAGGGGGAGAGTCTGATCTACGTACCCTTGTAGATCGCAACGGAAGCGTTGACACAACATAGAGGAAGTAGTCGTACGTCTTCTTCCCGATCCGACCGATCCAAGCACCGTTACTCCGGCACCTCCGAGTTCTTAGCACACGTTCAGCTCGATGACGATCCTCGGGCTCCGATCCAGCAAAGCGTCGAGGAAGAGTTCCGTCAGCACGACGGCGTGGTGACGATCTTGATGTACTACCGACGCAGGGCTTCGCCTAAGCACTACAACGGTATGATCGAGGTGGAATATGGTGGCAGGGGGCACCGCACACGGCTAAGGAACGATCTCAATGATCAACTTGTGTGTCTAGAGGTGCCCCCTGCCCCCGTATATAAAGGATCCAAGGGGGAGGGGTGCGCCGGCCAGGGAGAGGGCGCGGGAGGAGTCCTACTCCTACCAGGAGTAGGACTCCCCCCCCCCCCCCCCTCAATCCTATTCCAATTAGGATTCCCAAGGGGGAAAAGAGAGAGAGGGGGGCCGGCCCCTTCTCCTAGTCCTAATAGGACTCAGGGAAGGGGGGGGGGGGGCGGCCAGCTATGGGCTGCCCCTTTTCTCTTTTCCACTAAGGCCCATGAAGGCCCATATGGTTCCCGGGGGGTTCCGGTAACCTCCCGGTGATCCGGTAAAATCCCGATTTCACTCGGAACACTTCCGATGTCCAAACATAGGCTTCCAATATATCAATCTTTATGTCTCGACCATTTCGAGACTCCTCGTCATGTCCGTGATCACATCCGGGACTCCGAACAACCTTCGATACATCAAAATGCATAAACTCATAATAACTGTCATCGTAACGTTAAGCGTGCGGACCCTACGGTTCGAGAACAATGTAGACATGACCGAGACACGTCTCCGGTCAATAACAAATAGCGGGACCTGGATGCCCATATTGGCTCCTACATATTCTACGAAGATCTTTATCGGTCAGACCGCATAACAACATACGTTGTTCCCTTTGTCATCGGTATGTTACTTGCCCGAGATTCGATCGTCGGTATCCAATACCTAGTTCAATCTCGTTACCGGCAAGTCTCTTTACTCGTTCTGTAATACATCATCCCGCAACTAACTCATTAGTTGCAATGCTTGCAAGGCTTGTGTAATGTGTATTACCGAGAGGGCCCAGAGATACCTCTCCGACAATCGGAGTGACAAATCCTAATCTCGAAATACGCCAACCCAACATCTACCATTGGAGACACCTGTAGTACTCCTTTATAATCACCCAGTTACGTTGTGACGTTTGGTAGCACCCAAAGTGTTCCTCCGGCAAACGGGAGTTGCATAATCTCATAGTCATAGGAACTTGTATAAGTCATGAAGAAAGCAATAGCAACATACTAAACGATCGAGTGCTAAGCTAATGAAATGGGTCATGTCAATCAGATCATTCAACTAATGATGTGACCTCGTTAATCAAATAACAACACATTGTTCATGGTCAGGAAACTTGACCATCTTTGATTAACGAGCTAGTCAAGTAGAGGCATACTAGTGACACTCTGTTTGTCTATGTATTCACACATGTATTATGTTTCCGGTTAATACAGTTCTAGCATGAATAATAAACATTTATCATGATGTAAGGAAATAAATAATAACTTTATTATTGCCTCTAGGGCATATTTCCTTCATTTCCATACCTCTTATGTTTAAGGTCCCTAAGGTGGTCAATCAGTGGCGGATCTTAGTAGAAGTCTGAGCAGGTCGTGCCCCCCCCCCCCCAGCCTTAGGCAAAAAAATTGAAGAAAATTTACTATGCAGGGCTTAGATAAGGAAAAGGTCAATTATTTACCCTGCTAATTGTTCATATTTTGGCTTTGGCCCCCTAAGATTGCTATGTAGCTCCGCCACTGAGGTCAATAATGTCGTGTAGCTCGTGAGCATGAGAAGAATCCGCCATCTGAAGATTTAATTTCAGGCCACGGAGAAGGTTTTGCAAATCTGGTCTTTGGGTGACCGAAATAAATGCCTCGCAGTCAAACTGTTCTCTAATCTTATCATACACTTGTTTGGCAAGCGTAGTTTTACCCAAGCCTCCAGAACCAAAGATGGAAACCACTTAGTTTCTTCTGTGAATCTGTCAACCAACTGACAAGCTCTTCTCTCGGGACATCAATACTGATGAGACCTACCTGCTTGAAGATCGCTAACACATGGGGATCCGCAACCACATTGCCATGACTCGAGTTGATGCAATGTCAATCTTGTAACGCTCGCGCCGAGCATTTGCCTCCACCACAAGAACCTTGCGCTCCTCGATCCGGTTGACAATCTGATGACGCCTCCCCAACCTCTTGAGAAGTTGAGACATCTTTGTGACAAAATCTTTCTTTACATGGGCACCCTCAATGTGATGAATGAAGTCATTGATGCAATTCTCCATATCATAGGACATCTCCCTGACATGGTCCCTCCAGTTCTTGGCTGAGGGATCGAGCTCATCCATTAGCTCCATTTTGTCAAGGAGAGCTTTCATGGTGCAGAGCTCATCCTTGAGGAAGGAGACCTGCTTCCTCACTCCCGTGAGCTTCTTGTACTCCTCACCAAGCAGCGTTGTGAGCTTGCTAAGGAGAGAGTTCATCATTCCGGTCATCGCACTTGCTGCCATCCCGATTGAGGAGGCTGGTGAGCTAGCTATTTCTGCGTCGCAAGGCAAGTAAGCTAGGCTAGTAAAGAAAAGCTTAGTGTGGGATGGTACTATCTATACTTGGAGCTACCCCTACTATAGGCTTAAAAATTGTTTAACTGATATCAGTACTTCTATAGATCCATGCCAAGATTTGAATACTCTAACCATGCATTGGGAAGCATATCTAAGCTATTGGGTTCCAAGTGTATAACATGATGCCATAGCAGCATATGACACAAAGCGAGACCCTTTGCATAGGACTCTTAGCTATTTTACAAAACAAAATCAAGAACAACAACAACAATATGAATGCGCTGATTGCGGTGCCTGGCGCGAGTGCCTTTGTCATGAAGGTACTTGAGGCCTGATGATTTTCATCATGATGGAAGATGCTGAACGTTCTCGACCAAACGTTAAAGGCTTTCCAATATGGTTGGGATGATTTTTTTGAGGGGGTGGGGGTGGGGGGTCCTTACAAAGACCCCTTATAGAAATCGATAAATTCATCTTACATCCACCACCGCCGCCTCTGGCCTGAAGCAAACTTGTTGAAACCCAAGAGCTTCTAGAAGCAGCGGCCAGAGCAAACCAAAAGATGTTGGCGAACGTGATTCTTGGAGAACAAATGTCATGGATTTATTTCAGGCTCTCCTGTGCTATTTTCATTTTTTCAGTGGTTTGGCGTGCCTGCCAACTATGAGGTGCCTATGACAACTTTGTCAATATCAAGATCTTCCAGTTCAATCTCTCTGAAATACTCATATAGGTAGGGTTGTGTGCTCGTGTTCATCAGGATGAATATGCGTACGTGTTGTGAGCTCCTGTCTGTATTGTGTTTTAAAGATAAGAGTTCTTTAAGGACAAAGAAGGAGAAAATCACTCCGTTAGAGAAGGGAGAGAAAATCTTTTTTTAACCCGAGAGGAGAAACTCATTAATATTGGGGGGGGGGGGGGGTATAAAGACAAGTTTTATTGATTAAATACCACAGAATACAAAAAACTTCTCGAATCATGGAGTTGACCTTGCCACAAATGACGCCCCTAACCTAACGAATGCGAAAACTGGTTAGACTATGTGCTTCGGTGTTTGAATCATGGCCTCAAATGTAAATTTATAATTAAAAATAGATACTCGCAGTCGTGTCTCACTCAAAATGTGACAGTAACGTCCTCGATTGCCCTTGCTGATATCTCTCCCACCACTTGCTTTGAATCACAAGCAACAATGAGTCGTGAAAGAAGAAGAAAATATTCCTCTATGAATAAGGCCTCCCTACAATTGAACACCTTGAGTGTTGCCAGATCATGGACCATTAACAGTAGGGAGTCCAATGTCTAACGATTAAAATTCGAAGAGTTTTTTTTTAGATTCATTAAAACTCAAAGAGGTAAATGCCAAGTTTAGTTGATCAAACGCCGCAGAGCGTGGAATACTTCTCTGATCATGGGGTTGACCTTGCTACACATGGCGCCCCCAACCCAACGAATGCGAAAGTTTGGCTAGACTATGTGCTTTATTGTTCAAATCACGACCTTCGAATATAATTTACAATTAAAAAATGATGCTCGCAGTTGTATCTCACTCATAATGGGACCGTAACGTCCTTGAATTTCCCTTGCTAATATCTCTCCCACCACTTGCTTTGAATCACAAGCAACAATGAGTCGTTGAAGAAGAAGAAAACATTCCGCTATGAATAAGGCCTCCCTACAATTGACCGCCTCAAGTGTTGTCAAACTGTTCTCTAATCTTATCATACACTTGTTTGGCAAATGGCAAGCGTAGTTTTATCCAAGCTTCCGGAACCCAATGTCAAAGGATTAAAATTGGAAGAGATAAACCCCTATGGGGGGTGAAAAAATGGGTCCAATTAGAGCCCAGGTGCTGAACCGAACGATAAGAACAGAGAATGGCAGCCCATTCTCCCCGGCCCCCATTTCATTTCTTTCCTTCCCCACACACAACTAGACCACCGCCGCCTGCGCCATGCTCCGCCTCCGAGGGCGCCTCTCTTTCTCCTCCACCTCTGGCCCGGCCATCTCCTCTCTCCACCGGCTCCTCTCCGCATCGGCAGCCGCCGGCCCCATTTCTCCGAACCCCGGTGGATTCGCCGTCGAGGACTACCTCGTCGACACCTGCGGCCTCACCCGGCCCCAAGCCCTCAAGGCCTCCACCAGGCTCTCCCACCTCAAGTCCCCCGCCAAACCCAACGCCGTCCTCGCCTTCCTCGCCGGCCTCGGCCTCTCCGGCGCGACGTCGCCCCGGTTGTCGCCAAAGACCCGCAGCTCCTATGCGCCAAAGTGGACAAAACCCTGGCTCCGGTGGTCGATGGGCTCACCGGCCTCGGCCTGTCGCGTTCCGACATCGCCCGCCTCGTCTCGCTCGCCCACGCCTACTTCCGCTGTAGATCCATAGTCTCCAAGCTGCACTACTACCTGCCCCTCTTGGGCTCCTTCCACAACTTCCTCCGGCTGCTCAAGCGCTCATCCCACCTTCTGTCGTCGGACCTCGACAAGGTTGTCAAGCCCAATGTTGTGTTTCTGAGGGAGTGCGGGCTAGGTGATTGTGATATTGCCAAGCTGTGTATCCGGGAGCCGATTATGCTCACCTCCAACCCGGAGCGCGTTCGGGCGATGGTCGCATGTGCTGAAAGATTAGGTGTGCCGCGCGGCTCTGGGATGCTCAGGCAAGTGCTGCAGGCCGTCGCGTTTCTCAGCGAGGAGAAGATCGCCAGCAAAGTGGAGTATCTGAAGAATACATTCAGGTGGTCTGATGCCCAAGTGCGCGTTGCTGTGTGTGGCGCTCCGTTTGTGCTGAGGAAGTCCAAGGAATCTCTGAAGCGTAGGTCTGAGTTCCTATTCTCTGAGGTGGGACTGGAACCCGTTTACGTTGCTCATCGACCGATAATTCTCTGTCTTAGCCTGGATGGACGGGTCAGGCCCAGGTACTATGTTGTAAAGTTTCTCAAGCAAAGTGGACTGCTAGACCGTGACTGGAGCTTCTATAGTGCCGTCATGGTGACCGAGAAGGTATTCATGGAGAAGTTCATATGCCCTCACAAGGAAGCTGCACCACACCTCGCCGAAGACTATGCAACTGCTTGCAAAGGGGAGGTGCCAACTAGTATCATATTTAGATGAACTAGGAACAGGCTATGAAAATTGGTTACTCTGTATGTCGCAACAAAGTTTCTACTTGGTAGAGTAAGCTGGTAATTCACCCTGAGCGAGAAGGTATTTCTGGAGAAGTTCATATGCCCTCACAAGGAAGCCGCACCACACCTCGCTCAAGATTATGCAGCAGCTTGCAAAGGGGAAGTGCCAACTAATTTCAGATTTACATGAACCAAAGAATATCCTAAGCATAGTAAGCTGGTAACTCCTGTCTCAGGTGTTCTATGCCTAACCGGATGTTGGCTATCTTTTAGTGTCTCTGTTACATGCTAGTTTTGTCATTGCTAACTCTTGATGTAACTCATAATTTGATTCCTGAACCCCTGATATGCAGGTGGTTGTCATTCCTTAGAGTTGATTTTTGATAATGAAAAGTCCCATGGATATGTTTGTGTTTCTAACTAACGGTGGGAATCATGTAGATTGATGTGTGAGTGGTCAATGGACCAACTTTTCAGTAAAAATAACAGAAGAGTCCTTCGTTTTCCACTAAAAATATCAGTATCATCTGCTTTCATGACAATGTTTATCTAGCATGTTCTGTTTAGATTTCATTGTATTTTCTGTTCCATCATATTTCAGTTAGTACTAAGGTTATTTTTTACGGAACTCAGTTAGTACTGAGTTTACCGTTCGATGTCTATCATATATAACCATTTTCCCTGTTATAAAAGACATGAAAGATCACAACCATATTGATCTGAAAAGAACATAAAAAATGAGAAATAGTATGTATTCAGTGAAATCAAAAATATTAATTCATGAATTAGTAAAATTTATACCTGGGTGATCAAGTGCCCACCAGCGTGGTGATTCTATGTTGCTTTCTCAGCCGTGGGATGCAGGGTGCCTCTGTTCTGTTGCGTCTGCAGTGGTCATCAGATCTGGGCTGATGTTGCTATTTTCTTCCTGCTCAGTGACTTAAACTGAGGTAAGTTAACTTCCTTTTCCTAAACTTTGTGATTGAAATAGAGAAGAACTTAAGGGACAAATAGGATTAATGTATGAAGATTAATAGGATTAATGCTTCTGTTGATGTGTGCTTTATATTTGTATGGATATGAATGAATTGGTATTAGGTTCAAATAGGATCGGTGGATACTCTAACTATCTCGGAAATATTGAGTTTACTTGATCAAAATTGGACGTTAAGATAGCTTGATTTTTTCACTGGGATTAGACTTACGTTTTACTCAGAAATTCCAGCTAACTCTCTCTCAAACAAAAGAAAAGTGAAGCTAATTTGTCTAATGTAAATTTTCTGCTGCACTTGTGCACAGAACTTATTCACCTGGTCTGTGACTGAGGAGTATCTCCATTTCATTTAACCGTCACAATCACAAATGCCAAATTTTCAACTCCTAGCAAGAAGAAAAGGAAGTTCACTTGGTTAAATAGCACCATGGAGAATGCCCATAGCAGGAGCCTAGGAGAATGCCGGTAGATGTTTGGTTTTGGTGCGCCGCCAAAAAAAGCTTGCTGATGGGATGCAAAGGCTAAGGTAATGAACTATTACACGTGAGGTAGAAGGCTATGCCTACTGTATTGCCAGCTAAAATATAACGCCTATTCCGTCAAAAAGAAAAATGCAATGCCTACCTGAACCATCTTAGAACAATGACTGATGTTGATATTTTCAGTTCCAAACTTCAAAATGATAGCTATACTGTTCTGAATTTTTAGGATATCAGCGGTTGTTTGTATCTTTGAGTGTCTAATTGCAAGTTGAAATCGAGATTGTTAACTGCTGATAAGCTGAAGGTAGTACTAATTGCCATCTTTATTTCCGTTTAGCAAATAGAGATGAACTCCTTTCAAATAGAGATGAACTCCTTTCAAATTCGGGTTAGTTGAGTTGGGAGTTGTGTTGCAGTTAAATTGTTGGTACTTTGATGCTGTGGTGTTCTGATCTCTATCTATGATTCCCCATGTGGAAGAAGCTACAGTATGTAGATTTCAGAACTTGCAACCAGAAATTCCATGTGTTTGAATGCTGTATGTTTAATGTGATGTTGTGCTGATGATAAATGTGATGTTGTGCTGAGTCCGTGAGTCGTATCCAGTAATAGCATTTTTACAGATTAACATGCCGATGTATTTTCAATCAAGTCACAGCAAGTTCAGCTTAAACAGTACATGTGTGTGTGTGTGTGTGTGTGTGTGTGTCCAAGAGGCATAATTAAACTCGTCCAAAAGTATACATGCATGCATATATCGATCATGACAGGGCATGCATAATTAAACTGTCATTTTTACTGCACATTTTGATGGATGCATCAGGTGTTGTTACATGTTCGGTTTTAGTGCTTTACCAAGACACTTGCCGAACTTGCTGATGAGATGCAAGGGTTGAGGTAATGTCAGGTAGTAATCTTGTACCGCCTACTGAAATGTTATGCCTAAGACGCATACTGCCTGAATCATTTCAGGAAAATGGCTGCTGTTGATACTCTGTGCCTAACCGCAAAATCATAGGCACACTGTTCTGAGTTTTTATGATACCAGCTGTTGTTTGTTTATCTTTGAGTGGCTAATTTCAAACTGAAGTCGAGATTGTTAACTTCTCATAAGCCGCGGGTACTAATCGCCATTTTTTATCCCCGTTTGACAAGTAGAGATGAACTCTTTTCATCTTCGGATTAATTGAGTTGGGAGCTATGTACCAGTTATGCCTGATTTAACTATGCGCTCTGCTGTAATCATCTCCGGGCCCTGCTTTAGATTTCTGAATCACTGTGTTCCACTGCAGCAGTGAGCCGGTTACCATAAGACCTCACTGTCAAAGTTTAGCCCATTGTCGATGGTTGTTTGTTCTGATTTGAGACGAGTGATAAGAATCGTGATGGAGTTTTTGGCAGGAAATTTGATTGGAGCTCTGGCAACACGACCTATAAGTGTGTATGCCCCACTGGTAATAGTCCTGGAGGGGACTGAAACTGTTGCTATTTCTGATAGTGTCTGCTCTGTGGGCTGCGGTTCTGATCTCTATGCTTTCCCGTTGAAGAAGCTTCCGTGTGTTTGAACGATGTTAGCTTAGCATTTGATGATAAATGTGATGTTGTTTCTGTCAGTGTGAAACTCGATGGATTCATGGATAGGGTGTACGTCTAGTCTGTATTAGGGCAGGGGGTGCAAAGTTGCAAGATTAGGAGTTTGAAAAATGAGCCTAATTAGTCTGATGTAAATTTTCTGCTGCACTGGAGCATAATATAATATGCTGCAGACTATATTCTGTTCGGCGTCCCTATTCTTCAGTGGCATAGCTTAAAAGTTATCAGCCTTAACTCAAATGAAGGTTGTTCGATATCTTGAAATAAGCAAACATGCCTCGTGTCAAGCCATATTTTAAATTTGCAAGCTCGATTTTCTTCTGTTGTTTTCTCATGCATTGGCTTGTAAAACTAAATTGGGACTTGGGGCCAGAGTAGATAGAAGGTGCAATCTCGGCCATTTTTTCATATGCTTTAATTTAGACTCTTCAGAGGTAGAGCTATTTTATCACTATTTTCCTTTACCATACCAGCATATGTATGACATGAGCTCTTATGTTTTCAGAACATTGAGACTGGGCTTAACTAATTCTGTTGACAAGTCACTTTCTTATCTTAAAGTAGATCAGTGATTGCTGGAGTTTGACAGAACAGTTATTTTGTTGTTTTCCTTGGATCAAGATATGGCAAAGCCCTTCATGCGATTATTGGGAAACGTGCAACAAATGTGGTGCCTTTTGTAAGCTAAGCTGGGATATTGAAGTAATTATGCTTCATGTATTCCTTTATATTTTATTTATATGATGTTGATCTAGCCTCCTCTGTAGTGTTTGGTTTTCTTAGAACAAAATTCCTTTGCTAACGAGAGCGGCGTTTTGGCTCCTAGGTGCATATGCACCCATTGTCGAAATACACATTTTGAAAAGTTGAAAAATTCGGAACAAAAATCCCACGTGTATATCCGGACATTTTATGTGCGTTCACAAGGTTTTGGCGAAAAACGATGTTTTTGTGGCTTGTGTAAAAAAGATAAAGAAATGCCTTGTGAATAGTTAGAATGAAGCATCAGAAATTGTCTTTTTTACACAAGCCACAAAAAACCTCGTTTTTCACTGAAACCTTGTGCACGCACATAAAATGTCCGGATATACACGCGGGATTTTTGTTCCGAATTTTTCAACTTTTCGAAATGTGTATTTTGACAATGGGTGCATATGCACCTAGGAGCCAAAGGCAATTACCGGATACTACTCCATTAGCGTTCACTTGAATCTGAATCCTGGTTAATTGTGGACTGGTTGGATGGGATATGATACAGTCTGTTCAGGTGACATGTTTTGGCCATCGTCCCTTTCTTGTGAGATGTTGTTAGTAACACCATCTGTTGACTAGCGGTGTTTCATTCTCCATTAGATGGAACACTGATACACAGAGTAGTGTGGCCTTGGTCGATGGTGATGCTTCCTATGGTCATTTCAGTGATTTGGTGCTCCTTAATTCCTCTGGATCATAGCGTTGGTTTGTCATATGTCTCCCATTCCATCTTTTCTTCCCCAGATTGCAGGTTTCATCTTGAACATACTAACGAGCAAATCACAACATGGCTGAATGGTTTTATGATTTGTCTGATTATATTTTTTTCTAAATCATGGTTGAACGAATTATGTGTTTTTAGTTCCATTTTTTCACACGTTCAGATTTTAAGAGTGATTTGGGAAGTGTCAGTGTTCAGTGAAGGGCCAACGGAGACAGTATTGCACTCTTTCCATCTTCAGTTAGCTAACCCATGCATGATCTATGACATCACCCTGCAGAAGCTGCTCAAGTCGAACCACCAACCGCTGGCCCTGACCAGAGTTCAGACTTACTGTATTGATGGTCTAAGAAAACTAGAAGTGGATCCTTCTGATTTTTGCTTGACCCAGTGATGCCTGACCATCCGCGAGCGCTGCTCTGAACTGCTGAAGCAGGGCCTCAGTTCCCCATCTGTAAGCTGATTTCGGATGTTCCGTCATACAATGCCCTCCCTGTCAAGCATTCTAACTAGTCGGCTCTGTGTGGTGATTTGACGGCTCAAGCGCATCGTTCGGAGTCGTCAAAACAATAGTCTATGGCATTATCTATTATTTTCCTTATGTATATCAAACAGTACAATCTTCACCACACTCTAATAATTATATCATCATACAACAATAAATTCATACAACCCTTTTTTCTCACATTAATAAAAAGTTAATACCAAGAAGAAAGTATCTGTTAGTGAAAAGTATTGTATATCTTTAGAATTAATGCAGAATAAAAAATATAATAGTATTTCTTAAGATATATTCATTGCCTATGATTTTTTTTAATGTGTATCAGTATGGTTGTAAAGATTATTTCATCAGGTTAAAAAATTATATATAAATGAGTAAACTATTCCATGAAACATATTTTTTGAAATTAATAAAATAACAATTTTGAAAACAGAATTTCCATTAGATGTCAAGTTTGTCTCCATTTTTATAAGCAGCGTCAAAGGAAATAGGTAGTACCACACGTTTGTTTATAGTGAAAATTCAAAAATGAAAATGCATAAAAATAAAACAAAATATGCAACAAAATATATGATACGAATACGAATAATTAAAAAAATGTGGAGGAGACATAGTAGGGAAAGTAAATAAAAATATAACCATGAAAAGGGAAGGAAATAGTTTTTTCTTAGAACAAGGGAAGAAAAATGGATGAGAAAAATGAACATCTGTTATTGGGTAGGTGTATCAAAAACCCGGTCCATTAGAGCCCACGCACACAGAGAAAAAAGTCCATTAGAGCCCACGCACACAGAGAAAAAAGTCCATTAGAGCCCACGCACACAGAGAAAAAAGTCCATTAGAGCCCACGCACACAGAGAAAAAAGTCCATTAGAGCCCACGCACACTGAGAAAAAAGTCCATTAGAGATCCATCGGAGAGGCAGAGCTGCCATTGCAATCCATCGGAGATCTCTCTCTGCATCGCCGCCGGCGCCGTTGTTCTCGCCGCCGCCGGCTGCGCCATGCTCCGCCTCCGAGAGTGCTTCGTTTCCCGTCTCCTCTCTTCACCTTCCACCCCCACCTATGCCATCTCCTCTCCGCCGCCGCGCCCCACATTTCCCCAAATCCCAGTGGCTTCGCCGTCGAGGACTACCTCGTCGCCACCTGCGGCCTCACCCGACCCCAAGCCCTCAAGGCCTCCACCAAGCTCTCCCACCTCAAGTCCCCCACCAACCCCGACGCCGTCCTCGCCTTCCTCGCCGGCCTCGGCCTCTCCGGCGCCGACGTCGTCGCCAAAGATCCGCTCTTCCTCTGCGCCAGCGTGGGGAGAACCCTGGCCCCTAAGGTCGTCGGGCTAACTGGCCTAGGTCTCTCGCGTCCTGACATCGCCCGCCTCGTCTCCCTCACCCCCGACCGCTTCCGCCGTAGAGCCATAGTCTCCAAGCTGCAGTACTACCTGCCCCTCTTCGGCTCCTCCCACAACTTCCTCCGGCTGCTCAAGCGCTCATCCCACCTTCTGTCGTCGGACATCGATAAGTTGGTCAAGCCCAATGTTGCCTTCCTGAGGGAGTGCGGGCTAGGTGATTGTGATATTGCCAAGCTGTGTATCCGGGAGCCGAGGATGCTCATCACCAACCCGGAGCGCGTCCGGGCAATGGTGGCACGTGCCGAAAGATTGGGTGTGCCCCGTGGCTCTGGGATGCTCAGGCAAGCGCTGCAGGCTGTCGCGTTTCTCAGCGAGGAGAAGGTTGCCGCCAAATTGGACTACTTGAAGAATACTTTCAGGTGGTCTGATGCCCAAGTGAGCATTGCTGTGCGCAAGTATCCGGGTGTGCTGAGGAAGTCAAAGGGACCTCTGAAGCGCAGGTCCGAGTTCCTGTGCTCTAAGGTGGGGCTGGAACCCATGTACATTGCTCATCGATCGGAAATACTTTCATATAGTATGGAGGGCCGACTCAGACCTCGGTACTATGTTATCAAGTTTCTCAAGCAAAATGGACTGCTAGACCGTGACTTGAGCTTATATTCTGCGGTCAAGATGACTGAGAAGGTATTTGTGGAGAAGCTCATATGCCCTCACAAGGAAGCCGCACCACACCTTGCTGAAGATTATGCAGCAGCTTGCAAAGGGGAAGTGCCTACTAATTTCAGATTTACATGAACAAAAAAGTCCTCTTCGGCTCCTTCCACAACTTCCTCCGGCTGCTCAAGCGCTCACCCCGCCTGTTGTCTTTCGACCTCGACAAGGTGGTCAAGCCCAATGCTGCCTTCCTGAGGGAGTGCGGGCTAGGTGATTGTGATATTGCCAAGCTGTGCATCCATGGGCCGAGGATGCTGACCACCAACCCGGAGCAAGAAGAAATGCCAAATTTTCAACTACTAGCAAGAAGAAAAGGAAGTTCACTTGGTTAAATAGAACCATGGTCCGCCTACCTTGAAATTGATGTACCAGGAGCCTAGGAGGATGCCGGTAGGTGTTTGGTTTTGGTGCACCACCAAAAAAAGCTTGCTGATGGGATGCAAAGGCTAAGGTAATGAACTATCAACTGTACACGTGAGGTAGAAGGCTACGCCTACTGTACTGCCAGCTAAAATATAATGCCTATTCCATCAAAAAGAAAAATGTAATGCCTACCTGAACCATCTTAGAACCGTGACTTGTGTTGATATTTTTAGTTCCAAACTTCAAAATGATGGCTATACTGTTCTGAATTTTTAGGATATCAGCAGTTGTTTGTATCTTTGAGTGTCTAATTCCAAGTTGAAATCGAGATTGTTAACTGCTGATAAGCTGAAGGTAGTACTAATTGCCATCTTTATTTCCGTTTGACAAATAGAGATGAACTCCTTTCAAATTCGGGTTAGTTGAGTTGGCAGCCGTGTTGCAGTTATGCCTGATTATCTCCTGAAACCCGTATTTCAGTTTCTGATTCCCTGTGTTCCACTGGCGGTGACCATCAGGTCTCACCAACATAATTTTGCGCATGATCAATGGTGTTCTGTTCTGATAGGGGAGTAGTAGTAGGAATTGTGGCAATGGAGCTTTTGGCTGGAAATCTGTTTGGTGCTCTGGCATTATGACCTAGAGGTGCTCCACTTGTAACAATCCTGAATTTGACTGAAACTATTGGTAGTTTGATGCTGTGTGCTCCATGCATTGGTGTTCTAATCTCTATCTATGATTTCCCATGTGGAAGAAGCTACAGTATGTAGATTTCAGAACCTGCAACCAGAAATACCATGTGTTTGAATACTGTATGTTTAATGTTCGATGATAGATGCGATGTTGTGCTGAGACGTATCCAGTAATAGCATTTTTACAGATTTAACATGCCGATGCGTTTTCAATCAAGTCACAGCAAGTTCAGCTTAATCGGTACGTGTTTGTGTGTGTGTGTGTGTGTGTCCAAGAGCCATAATTAAACACGTCCAAAAGTATACATGCATGCATATATCGATCATGACAGGGCATGCATAATTAAACAGTCATTCTTTACCGCACACTTTGATGGATGCATCAGATGTTGTTACATGTTCGGTTTTAGTGCTTTACCAAGACACTTGCTGAACTTGCTGATGAGATGCAAGGGTTGAGGTAATGTCAGGTAGTAATCTTGTACCGCCTACTGAAATGTTATGCCTAAGACGCATACTGCTTGAATCATTTCAGGAAAATGGCTGCTGTTGATACTCCGTGCCTAACCGCAAAATCATAGGCACACTGTTCTGTGTTTTTATGATACCAGCTGTTGTTTGTTTATCTTTGAGTGGCTAATTTCAAACTGAAGTCGAGATTGTTAAATTCTCATAAGCCGCAGGTACTAATCACCGTTTTTTTATCTCCGTTTGACAAGTAGAGATGAACTCATTTCATCTTCGGATTAGTTGAGTTGGGAGCTATGTAGCGGTTACGCCTGATTTAACTCTGCACTCTGCTGTAATCATCTCCGGTCCCTGCTTTAGATTTCTGAATCGCGGTGTTCCACCGCAGCGGTGAGCTGGTTACCATAAGACCTCACTGTCAAAGTTTAGCCCATTGCCGATGGTTTTTTGTTTTGATTTGAGACGAGTGATAAGAATCATGACGATGGAGTTTTTGGCAGGAAATTTGCTTGGAGCTCTGGCAGCACGACCTATACATGTGCATGCCCCAGTGGTAATAGTCTTGGAAGCGACTGAAATTGTTGCTATTTCTGACATTGTCTGCTCTGTGGGCTGCAGTTCTGATCTCTATGCTTTCCCGTTGTAGATGCTTCCATGCGCTTGAATGATGTTAGCTTAGCATTTGATGATAAATGTGATGTTGTTTCTGTCAATGTGAAACTCGATCAATCAGTAGATCTAGTCTGTATTAGGGCAGGGAGAGCAGAGTTGCAAGCTCAGGAGGTTGAAAAATGAGCCCAATTTGCACTGGAGTGCAGCAGAAAGTTTGACAGGAAAGTTATTTTGTTCGGTTTTCTTAGAACAAAATAGTAGACATATGTGTGTGTGATTCCTTCATCGGTTTCACAAACATTACTTTCCTAGTAGCTTCTCATCAGCGGTTTAGCTTTATTTGTGCCTATATGCTTGCAAGCTGCATCTGAAACATGTTTGATGTTCTCATGTTTGATGTCTACTTTTTTCATAAACTTTGTATAATTTTCATATGCATCTGAAACATTTATTATTACTATTTTTGCGAGAAAACTTTCAATCTATTCATCTTCTATCATGGCAGTACAACAAACACTAGAAATAATAAAAATTACATCCATTTAACATTTTCCAAATGCATGTTTACATTTTTATATTGTCACCTAGATACTTTTGAAACGCGTGAATTTTTTTAAATGTCACAACCATTTTTTTGTATGCTATCAACATTTTGCAGATACATTTGAAACATTTATTTGATGTATGTTTAACATTTTTAATGACGTCACATATATTTTCTGCAACAAGGAAAAAAGTTTAAATGTCACAAAGATTTTGTTTAATATGCTATTAACATTATTTTTGAATTAAACTAACAATTGTTTTACATTGTGGCAACGTTTTTTCAAATTCACGATTTTAATTTTGTATTTGTTTTTTATTATTTGATATATATATTTACAATATTTTTTAAATAATTATAGAGTAAAAACACAAATATAAACAAAAAAATAAACAGGAGAAAATCCATTTGCGAGCTGTCACTCCAACTCACGTTAAGCGAGGTATAGGCGTGCCTCCCATGCATTGCGACATGAATCTTGACATGGCTAAATCCAACAGTCACGAACCTCATTGCGACATTGTTAAATATCATTCAGCTGAAATTTAACAAAACCAAAAAAGAAAACTTTACCGTGTGTTGTACACCAATTTTGACAAAAAATGATCCTTCCAGGCTTAGGAATGGAGGACAGATGTTTAGGTCATTGTTTAATCCAAAACTGTTACACAAATTCCGTTCGCGTCCAAAGCAGTACAACATTTGCATCAGAAAAACATCGACTATTTAATAGGAAGGTCCTAATCAGTGCTTTATGCGTGATTTCTCCAACCAGCGCCGATACACACGCTTCGATTGGAATGGTGCAAAAAAAATACCCTCACTCGCTTGCTATATTAACGCTCACTCGCTTCCCTTGACTGTTAACCGTTTAACCCTTTGGCCCCACAATGGTTTGACTTATTCACTGTTGACTTTTCAAGAACTTAAAAAGTGTTCACAGATTTGAAAAGAAAAGTTCGTGAATACAAAACAGTTTGCAAATTTGGAAAAAATCATGAATTTGAAAATATGTTCATGAATTTGAGAAAAGTTCGTAAATTTGAAAAAAAATGTGAATCTATTTTTTTCAAGACTTTGTAAAAGTTCGTGAATTTGAAAATAAATCATGAATTTGAAAAAAAAACTCACAGACTCGAAAATAGTTCATGCATTTTAATAAAGTTCAGGGATTTGGAAAAAAATGTTGGAGGACTTGGAAAATGTTCGTGAATTTGAAAAAAACTGTTTGTGGATTTTAAAAGGTTCTTGAATTTAAAAATGTTAACGAATTTAGAAAAAAAATGCAAACACGAAAAAAGTTCATGAATTTTAAAAAACACAATGATTAAAATGTCATTAATTTGAAAAGGTGGAAAAAAGAAAAAATAGAAAGAAAAGGGAAAATGAAAAACGAAAGCAAAATAACCGGATAGAAAACCAGCCTAAAACAGAAGTAAAGAAGCACAAAAAACTGGACCATAAGACCAAGGGAGCTTAAAAACCGTAATCATGAGAAGAAGAAAGAAATATGAGCGACGCATAAATGGGCCGGCCTATAGAAACCGAGGTTTGGGCGCCACATACGAATAAGACACTAAGAGGCGTAGAAGGCGCTAAATACGAAATGCGTATTTTATAGGTGTCTGGAAAAAAAATTCTTCAACCCCTTTTTTATCTGTCACCATATCGAGATCCAATTGCACCTTCTTCTTCCAAGCACCGAACCTCGTGGCTCTTCGCCTCTTCATCGATGGCAACACTGTAATGAGTCGCGTCGTCCCTGCCTTCAGTAAGGTCCTGGTGAGCCCTCGTCATAGCCGGCCACGATGTCCACGTCTCGAGCTTGGACTCCGTTTAATCCAAAGAACGGTCAAAACTATTGATCCTACCCCCCCCATCAACTCTTAACCACACCTACGTCGGTGATGATCGTGGTTTATCTCCAGTGCAGGCCTGGCTCAGCCTTGCTAAGACGCCATTGCTAATCGTGTCGCCAGCGCCTTGCTGCCGCCTCGTTCTTCGCCATATATTTGACCGGCGGAAAATTCAAATGGCCTGATGAATAGCAAACTTGAAAAACACACAGAGTATTAGTCTCTAAAACTCATAACAACAAAAAAATTCCAAAAAACATCTTCCATGGGCCTAACAAAACTTTGGTCTAATAGAGCCCACACAAGACACAACCACCATCAAAGGAACTAATTTGTCTAAAAAACCAAAGGAACTAGTACAACCCATCTACTCTGCAGACCAAGCCGACGAGACACAGCTGCAGTTGCAATCCATCACAAACATCGCCACCGCCGCCGAACATGCCATGCCCCGCCTCCGGGTGTGCGTCCTTTCCCATCTCCTCGCTTCACCCTCCAGAGCTGCATTCTCCCCACTCGGCTGCCTCCTCTCCGCCACCGTGTCGGCCCCCAACCCTAGTACTAGTACCTTCACCGTGGAGGAGTACCTCGTCGCCACTAGGGCTGGACGTCCGAACGGGCTAATGGGCTCGGCTCGGAGCTCGCTCCAGCTCGGCCCGACTCAGCTCGGCCCGAGAGCTAAATAGGCCGAGCCGAGCCACGTGAAATGGGCCCGTTGGCCGACCGAGCCGAGCCTGTTTTGGCCCGGTCCAGCTCGGTGGCTCGTCCGAAGCCGAAGCCCAGGACGCGACGCAATCACACGAAGCCCAGCAGAGGAGCGCAACCAGCCCAACCCAGCGAGTCGCGTCGTCTCCACTGTCTCCTCCCGCTAGGGTTCGCCGCCGCCACCGCCGCTGCCCCACGCTTCTCGCCAAGCTATTTCCTGCATGCCACCACGACGCATCCTGCCACCGGCGTCGGCATGCACGAGCGCATCCAGCGGCCGCAGCGCACGCATGCATCACCAGCCTGTTGATTGATTCTTGGACACAAGTACAAAACTTGAAGCACGTTGATTGAATCCTGGAGTTGGCTGGATGCACACGTACGAGAGGAAGCAAGATCAACTGCTACGGAGGCTAGCCACCTGCGTTCGACACACCAGACGCCCGACCTCGCCACGCCGGCACGTCTCCGTCGTGCTCCCCTCAACGCCGTCAAGCCAACCTCGCCTGAGGCGCCCGTACGCCCACGCACCCAGCCTCCAGAGGCAAAACGAGCTGCTCGGGCTGGACCGAGCCATAGACAAGACGAGCCGAGCCTCCAGATGTGGGCTCGTTCAACTAGCGAGCCGAGCCGAGCATGGCTCGTTCATGGCGAGCCAAATCCAGGCTCGGACCGAACTCGGCTCGGCTCGGCTCGTGTCCAGCCCTAGTCGCCACCTGCGGCCTCACCCGGCCCCAAGCTCGCCCACTTCAAATCGCCCGCCAATCCCGATGCCGTACTCGCCTTCCTCTCCGGCCTCGGCCTCTCCGGCGCCGACGCCGCCGTCGCCCGTCGCCAAAGACCTGCGGCTACTCTGCGCCAGCCGCGGCCAGCGTGGGGAGGACCCTAGACCCTAAGGTCGTCGGGCTCACTGGCCTTGGTCTCTCGCGTCCTGACATCGCCCGCCTCGCCTCACTCGCCCCCGAATGCTTCCGCTCCAGAAACATCGTCTCCAAGCTGCGCTACTACCTGCCTCTCTTGGGATCCTTCCACAACTTCCTCCGGCTGCTCAAGCACTCATCCTGCCTGTTGTTTTCGGACATCGACAAGGTTGTCAAGCCCAATGTTGTGTTCCTCAGGGAGTGCGGGCTAGGTGATTCTGATATTGCCAAGCTGTGTATACGTGTGCCGAGGTTGCTCACCACTAACCCAAAGCACGTCGGGGCGATGGTCGCATGTGCTGAAAGATTAGGCGTGCCCCGCGGCTCTGGGATGCTCAGGCAAGCGCTGCAGGCTGTCGTGTTTCTCAGCGAGGACAAGATCGCCGCCAGATTGGAGTTCTTGAAGAATACATTCAGGTGGTCTGATGCCGAAGTGAGCATTGCTGTCTGTAAGGCGCCGATGGTGCTGACCATCTCAAAGGAATCTCTGAAGCGCAGGTCCGAGTTCCTGTTATCTGAGGTGGGGCTGGAACCTGCATATGTTGCTCATCGGCCGATAAATGTTTGTCTTAGCCTGGAGGGTCGGGTCAGGCCCCGATACTATGTTGTAAAGTTTCTCAAGCAAAGTGGACTGCTAGACCGTCACTGGAGCTTCTATAGTGCCGTCATGGTGACCGAGAAGGTATTCATGGAGAAGTTCATATCCCCTCACAACGAAGCTGCACCGCACCTTGCTGAAGACTATAGGGCTGTTTGGATTGAAGCCTGGAGCTGCCGAGCCAAAAATTTGGTAGTTGACCAAGCACTGGCGCTCCTTTGGATGGCCACCAAATAATTGGCTCGCCCAGGGCGTGGGGGCTTCTCCAGTTCAGTTTTTCGCCAACAGTTGGCAAAGTTGTGGGCGGCTGGAAGCTGCGCCAAAATTTTGGCCAGCCCACGATTTGGCAGGGCATGCTGGGGCGCCATCCAAACAGCCCCTTGCAAAGGGGAAGTGCCAACTAATTTCAGATTCATATGAACAAAAAAGGGCTATGGAAATTGGTTACAGTGTATGGCGCAACAAAGTTATCACCCTGCGTGTAAGCTGTTAGTACTTCCTGTTTCGTTGTTCTTTGCCTAAGATGATGCTAGTTGTTTTCTGTAGTATGCCTGTTACATGCCAGTTTGGCATTGCTAAATGCTAACTCCGTATGACACTGATAATTTGGCTCCTGAGCCCCAGTATGTTGATGCGGTGTCCTTTTCCACCAAAATGTATCAGTATGATCTGCTTCCATGCCAAAATTTATTTATCATGCATGTTCATTTTCATTTCCTTGTCTTTTAGATTCCACTCTATGTAAATTAGTACTAACTGTGTTTAATATTTAGATTAGATTTATAGACACTGAGACCTTCCACTGGTTGTCCATTCTATAACATAAAGAGTGGTAAATTGCTGTGATTAGTGATGTACATGTGTTCTGGCTGTGTTTAATGAGCAACAGGGGTAACAATCCCCACTACTGTAACCATGCCATTATATAAAAACATTTTTCCTGCTTGAACAAATGAAAGATCACAGCCATGTAGATCTGAAAAAGAGGAGAAAATCGCAGCAATTACTTTATTGTGTAAAAGCTGCAAATGGTAACTGCAGCTGATGATCAAGAAAATGAGAAATAGTATATATTCAGTGAACACAGAGTATATACCTAGGTGATGAATACTATATATTCAGATAGGATGGGTATCAGTAGGAAAAAATAATCAACCTGCTGTTAAGATTCATAAACTTTTCTTAAACGAGTTTTTTTTTTACTTGAGAAAAGCCAATGGTTAAGATAACTTGATTTTTTCACGGGTATTAGAATTATGTTTACTCAGAAGTTCCAGCTAACTCTATCTCTCAAGTAAAAGAAAAACAAACTTAAATAGTCGGATGTAAATTTTCTGTTGCATTGAAGCATAATTTGGTGATGCTGAATTACCATATTAAGCACGAGTATATTTTTCTGATATTGAAATGATGGACGCTGCAAGTGGTTTGAGGTTTCTAATGATCAGTTCTGACTATTAAACATTATTTTTTGTCTGAAGAAGTCGTTGTATCGATTGATGCATCAGGTGAACTATTAAGGCGAGTGGTGTGTTTCCCAGAATTACATTGCAATGATCACTGTTCCTAGAAGCACGAACTGAATTTATGATTATACACTAGGCCCGCATGATTCAGTTTGCATAAATTCAGTTTTGTGTTCTGGCTACACATTTCTTTCGGCGCAGACCTGTCCCTCTGTCTGGTTAGTATGAGGTCAGCCTTTCAGAAACCAGCATTTTGTTGTGCCACAACCGTTTATGTTTATGTAGTTTCTAACTTCCAGCTACAACGATTTAAGTATCCACAATTCCACATGTTGCAAAATAAAAGATTATCCACATACAGTATCTGACATATAAAATCAGTTCTTTCTCCACACTGATTTACATCCAGTAATCAGCTTGTGTCTTAGAGCTAGCTCTCCTTTAGTTATATTCTATTGCAGTTAATTATGCATCTACAGTCCTTTCTATGTTATAGGAAACAAAAACATGGATAATGTGAAAACATGTTTCATGACAAATCTAAGGGATAAAGAAGTTGGGAAGGAGAGGAAACATAAAAATAGAGCTAGCAGTGGATCTTGGAGCCCTCTTTCTTTGTATATTCAGATTGTTTGCAAGTGCTTCCTTGTATTGGCTGGCGTTCTTGTGCTTTGGTTGCCAGATTGCCGCTGTTTATGATCTGGTAACAGCGTTCCTCGTCGTTGCCCTTGATAACAGCTGCTGTCCATATCTTTTTAGTGGCTATTTTAAAATCAAAATCGAGATTGTTACCTGGTCATAATAAGCAGCCTGCAGGTACTAATCCCCATCTTTTTCTCTGCTTGAGAAGCAAAGATGAATTATTTTGAACTTAGGATTAGTTGACTTGGAAGTATGTACGTACCAGTTAGGTTTGATTAACAATGCGTTCCACTTGTGTAATCATCTCCGGTGCCTTTTCTAAATTTCCGAATCCCTGTGTTTCACCGTTGCGATGACCATCAGGCAGGCCTCACCGGCAAAATTAAATTTTGCGTATTATCAATTGTGTTCTGTTGTGAACTTGTGATATATAGGCGAGGAGTAGTAGGAATCGTGGCGATGGAGCTTTCGGCTGGAAATTTGGTTGCTGCTCTGGTAGCAATCCTGAAACCGACTGAAATTTGATACCGTGTGCTCCAAACCATGCATTGCTGTTCCGATCTCTATCACATGCTTTCCCGTTGCGGCAGAAGCTACAGTACTACGTAGATTTCAAAACTTGAAACCAGAAATTTCGTATGTTTTAATGTTGTATGTTTAAAATGTTCGATGATAAGTGTGATATGCTGCTGAGGTAGTTGCACCCTTTCAGCGTCACCATGGTACTTGCAACTGCAATAAAAGCAACGCCTCTAGTACAGCATTTTCACCAGCTGCAGCACCGAAGCAATGACGCCGATGCGTTTCCAATCAAGTCGCATCAAGTTGAGCTTAATCAGCATGTGCGCCAAAATTAGACATGTCCAAAAGTATACATGCATGCATACATCGATCGAGACAAGGCAGAGGCAAGACTGATCTATGCATGCATGCATACATTTCCAAACTCATCTTCTGAACTCCCAGTGTAGCAGATAGAGTTCATGTAAGGAGTCCAGCTGGCTGTCAGGGTCACTGTATCCATGCTGCAAGTCAAGCTCGAGGCGCTTGAGGTCTCTAAGCATTCTGATGAAGGAGACCAAAGCATCCTCTTGTTCCAACGTCAAGCACTATGGTAGTCTGGACATATGTGCTTGATTTGGGGTAGTCTGGACACACGGGCTAGGTTTGGGGGAGCCTACTGGGTAGTCATTCCGAGGAGAAATGGCTACATCCTTGGTGATGTTCTTACCATATACTCCCTCCATCCCAAAATAAGTGTGTGAGACACTTATTTTGGGACGGATGGAGTATAATTTTTAGATTATATATTTTTCATAAAATTTTCTACATAATAAAAGTATGGTTTCTATCACATTTATTAAAAAGAAAAGCTATACTATGACAATGAAAACTAAGCCTTATAATAAAGCATTGAGCAAATATTCTTAAAAATATATTACCCCCTCTATAAAAAACAATCATATATGTTAATAAAGTTCACACGTATGTCAAATAAAGCGCCTATGCTACTTCTATCTTTTTATTTGTAAAATTGCCCCGTTTGTAGATATTTTTCCCACTTGAGATACATCTCATAGTGCTAAAAAATGATCATGCATCATGCATGTCAAATATTTATTTTCTCTATTTCTAGTTTTTGATAGCTATAAATGTCTAATATTTTTCTTTCTTCAGATATATTAATTTAATCTCAATAATTTTATTTATGTATATCAAATAAAATGTTCACTAAAATTATGATTATTATTCAGTCACACAAAAAAATTCCATATAATCATTTTATTTTTCTCAAATTAATAAAGATCTACCATGAGAACAAAGTATCTTTAGTGAAAAGGTCTGCATTTTTAAACTAGTGCTAAAGACAAAGACAAACTTTTGCTAATATACTATTTCACTGAAATTTGTTTATGCATATCCAATAAAATGTTCACAGCACTATTTCATCAGATAAAGAAATATTCCATATAAGTGAGAAAATTATTATTCCATAAAACCTACTCGTATTTTTTTGTATGTATGCCTGGAAGGTCACTTTATGCAGATAGTGAGTATTCCTGTCCTGACTCTATTTACACATATCTTACATTCCTTGTGCATGTTTGCAGGGCCAGTTCTGTCTGGTCGAGCCTGTTAATGTATCAGGGGAAGACTGCCCACGCAGCCCATCAAAACTCCTCCAGCCCACGCAGCCCATATTGACTCCTCAGGTCACTCACTAGACGGACCAGAGCAACTACTGAGATGAGACCGCAGTAGCAATTGCAATCCCACCGGAAATATCTCTGTCGCCGCCGCCGCCGGCCGCCGGCCGCCGCCGCGCTCTGCGCCATGCTCCGGCTCCGAGAGTGCGTCGTTTCCCGCCTCCTCTCTCCTTCCTCCACCTCTGCCATCTCCCCTCTGCTTCGCCTGCTCTCCGCATCCCCCATTTCCCCGAACCCTAGGACCTTCGCCGTCGAGGAGTACCTCGTCGACACCTGCGGCCTCACCCGGCCCCAAGCCCTCAAGGCCTCCCTGAAGCTCTCCCACCTCAAATCCCCCGCCAAGCCCGACGCCGTCCTCGCCTTCCTCTCCGGCCTCGGCCTCTCCGGCGCCGACGCCGCCGCCGTCGTCGCCAAAGACCCGCAGCTCCTATGCGCCAAAGTGGACAAAACACTGGCCCTAAGGTCGTCGGGCTCACTGGCCTCGGCCTGTCGCGTCCTGACATCGCCCGCATCGTCTCCCTCACCCCCGACGGCTTCCGCACCAGAGCCATCGTCTCCAAGCTGCACTACTACCTGCCACTCATCGGCTCATTGGACAACTTGCTCCGGATGCTCAAGCTCTCATCCCGCCTGTTGTCTTTCAACCTCGACAAGGTGGTCAAGCCCAATGCTGCCTTCCTGAGGGAGTGCGGGCTAGGTGATTGTGATATTGCCAAGCTGTGCATCTTTGTGCCGAGGATGCTCACCTCCAACCCGGAGCGCGTTCGGGCGATGGTCGCATGTGCTGAAAGATTAGGTGTGCCGCGCGGCTCTGGGATGCTCAGGCAAGCGCTGCAGGCCGTCGCGTTTCTCAGCGAGGAGAAGATCGCCAGCAAAGTGGAGTATCTGAAGAATACATTCAGGTGGTCTGATGCCGAAGCAAGCATTGCTGTCTGTAAGTATCCGAGTCTGCTGAGGAGGTCGAAGGAATCTCTGAAGCGTAGGTCTGAGTTCCTCTTCTCCGTGGTGGGGTTGGAACCGGCGTACATTGCTCATCGGCCGATGATTCTCAGTCTTAGCCTGGAGGGCCGACTCAGTCCCAGGTACTATGTTATCAAGTTCCTTAAGGCAAATGGATTGCTAGGTCAGTACAGGGACTTCTATAATATAGTCACCCTGAGCGAGAAGGCATTTCTGGAGAAGTTCATATGCCCTCACAAGGAAGCTGCACCGCACCTCGCTGAAGACTATGCAAATGCTTGCAAAGGGTCATGCCGACTAATTTCAGGTTTACATGAACCAAGAATAGCCTAAGCGTAGTAAGCTGGTAACTCCTGTCTCGGTGTTCTATGCCTAACTGGATGTCTGCTATCTTTTAGTGTCTCTGTTACATGCTAGTTTGGTCATTGCTAACTCTTGATGTACTTGATAATTTGATTCCTGAACCCCCGATATGCTGCTGTTGTCATTGCTTAGAGCTGATTTTCGATAATGAGAAGTCCAATCGATATGTTTGTGTTTCTAACTAACGTTGGGGATCATGGAAATTGGATGTGTGAGTGGTCAATGGACCAACTTTCCAGTAAGAATAACAGAAGAGTCCTTCGTTTCCACTAAAAATATCAGTGTCATCTGCTTTCATGACAATGTTTATTTAGCATGTTCAGTTTGCTAGATTTCATTGTATTTTCCGTTCCATCATATTTCAGTTAGTACTAAGGTTATTTTTTTAGGGAACTCAGTTAGTACTGAGTTTACCGTTCGATGTCTATCATATACCACCATTTTCCATGTTATAAAAGACATGAAAGACCACAACCATATCGATCTGAAAAGAACATTAAAAAATGAGAAATAGTATGTATTCAGTGAAAGCAAAAATATTAATTCATGAATTAGTAAAAGTTATACCTGGGTGATGAAGTGCCCACCAGCATGGTGATTCTAAGTTGCTTTCTCAGCCTTGGGATGCAGGGTGCCTCTGTTCTGTTGCGTCTGCAGTGGTCAATAGATCTGGGCTGCTGTTGCTAATTTTTTTCCTGCTCAGTGACTTAAACTGAGGTAAGTTAACTTCCTTTTCCTGAACTCCATGATTGAAATAGAGAAGAACTTAAGGGACAAACAGGATTAATGTATGAAGATTAATAGGATTAATGTTTGTGTTGATGTGTGCTTTATATTTGTATGGATATGAATGAATTGGTATTAGGTTCAAATAGGATCGGTGGATACTCTAACTATCTCGGAAATATTGAGTTTACTTGATCAAAATTGGACGTTAAGATAGCTTGATTTTTTCACTGGGATTAGACTTACGTTTTACTCAGAAATTCCAGCTAACTCTCTCTCAAACAAAAGAAAAGTGAAGCTAATTTGTCTAATGTAAATTTTCTGCTGCACTTGTGCACAGAACTTATTCACCTGGTCTGTGACTGAGGAGTATCTCCATTTCATTTAACCGTCACAATCACAAATGCCAAATTTTCAACTCCTAGCAAGAAGAAAAGGAAGTTCACTTGGTTAAATGGAACCATGGAGAATGCCCATAGCAGGAGCCTAGGAGAATGCCGGTAGATGTTTGGTTTTGGTGCGCCGCCAAAAAAAGCTTGCTGATGGGATGCAAAGGCTAAGGTAATGAACTATTACACGTGAGGTAGAAGGCTATGCCTACTGTATTGCCAGCTAAAATATAACGCCTATTCCGTCAAAAAGAAAAATGTAATGCCTACCTGAGCCATCTTAGAACAATGACTGATGTTGATATTTTTAGTTCCAAACTTCAAAATGATAGCTATACTGTTCTGAATTTTTAGGATATCAGCAGTTGTTTGTATCTTTGAGTGTCTAATTCCAATCTGAAATCGAGATTGTTAACTTCTGATAAGCTGAAGGTAGTACTAATTGCCATCTTTATTTCCGCTTGACAAATAGAGATGAACTCCTTTCAAATTCGGGTTAGTTGAGTTGGGAGCTGTGTTGCAGTTATGCCTGATTATCTCCTGAAACCCGGATTTCAGTTTCTGATTCCCTGTGTTCCACTGGCGGTGACCATCAGGCCTCACCAGCATAATTTTGCGCATGATCAATGGTGTTCTGTTCTGATAGGGGAGTAGTGGTAGGAATTGTGGCAATGGAGCTTTTGGCTGGAAATCTGTTTGGTGCTCTGGCATTATGACCTAGAGGTGCTCCACTTGTAACAATCCTGAATTTGACTGAAACTATTGGTAGTTTGATGTTGTGTGCTCCATGCATTGGTGTTCTAATCTCTATCTATGATTTCCCATGTGGAAGAAGCTACAGTATGTAGATTTCAGAACCTGCAACCAGAAATACCATGTGTTTGAATACTGTATGTTTAATGTTCGATGACAGATGCGATGTTGTGCTGAGACGTATCCAGTAATAGCATTTTTACAGATTTAACATGCCGATGTATTTTCAATCAAGTCACAGCAAGTTCAGCTTAAACAGTACATGTGGGTGTGTGTGTGTGTGTGTGTGTCCAAGAGGCATAATTAAACTCGTCCAAAAGTATACATGCATGCATATATCGATCATGACAGGGCATGCATAATTAAACTCTCATTTTTACCGCACATTTTGATGGATGCATCAGGTGCTGTTACATGTTTGGTCCTACTGCTTTACCAAGACACTTGCTGAACTTGCTGATGAGATGCAAGGGTTGAGGTAATGTCAGGTAGTAATCTTGTACCGCCTACTGAAATGCTATGCCTAAGATGCATACTGCCTGAATCTTTTCAGGACAATGACTGCTGTTGATACTCTGTGCCTAACTTTAAAATCATAGACACACTGTTCTGAGTTTTTATGATACCAGCTGTAGTTTGTATATCTTTGAGTGGCTAATTTCAAACTGAAGTCGAGATTGTTAACCTCTCATAAGCTGTGGGTTCTAATCGCCATTTTTTATCCCCGTTTGACAAGTAGAGATGAACTCATTTCATCTTCGGATTAGTTGAGTTGGGAGCTATGTAGCAGTTACGCCTGATTTAACTCTGCACTCTGCTGTAATCATCTCCGGTCCCTGCTTTAGATTTCTGAATCGTGGTGTTCCACCGCAGCGGTGAGCTGGTTACCATAAGACCTCACTGTCAAAGTTTAGCCCATTGCCGATGGTTTTTTGTTTTGATTTGAGACGAGTGATAAGAATCATGACGATGGAGTTTTTGGCAGGAAATTTGCTTGGAGCTCTGGCAACACAATCTATAGGTGTGCATGCTCCACTTGTAATAGTCCTGGAAGCGACTGAATTTTTTGCTATTTCTGATACTGTCTACTCTGTGGACTGCAGTTCTGATCTCTATGCTTTCCCGTTGTAGAACCTTCCATGTGTTTGAATGATGTTAGCTTAGCATTGGATGATAAATGTGATGTTGTTTTTGTCAGTGTGAAACTCGATGGATAAGGTGTAGGTTCTAATCAGTATGTCTAGTTTGTATTATGGCAGGGGGTGCAATGTTGCAAGCTCAGGAGTTTGAAAAATGAGCCTAATTAGTCTGATGTAAATTTTCTGCTGCACTGGAGCATAATATAATATGGTGCAGACTATATTCTGTTTGGCGTCCCTATTCTTCAGTGGCATAGCTTGAAATAAGAAACATGCCTTGTGTCAAACCATATTTTAAATTTACAAGCTCGATTTTTCTTCTGCTGTTTTCTTATGCTTTGGTTTGTAAAACTAAATTGGGTAGGGCCAGAGTAGATAGAAGGTGCAATCTCAGCCATTTTTTCATATGCGTCAGTTTAGACTCTTCAGAGCTAGAGCTATTTTATCAATATTTTCCTTTACCATACCAACATGGAGTACAAAACCCTGTAAATTTAAGGTAGAAAGAGTAGAAATGACAGGGCATATTCTGTTCCTGTAAGCTGACCCGAAACAACTATAAACAGGTTCCAAAGAGCGACTAAGAACCTGATGAGCTACATTGTGTGCGATCCCATTTATTTCTCTAGATATATGGAACACCTGCGGCTGAAGATTTTGGGTAGTCCTGTAGAAATTAGCAAGAGATTCTCTAATCATCCAAGGAGTGGAATCTGCTGTTACATTCCTGTTCGCCGCCGCCTTGGCAAGAGAAAGATTGTCGATGAGAAACGTCGGCTGCTCGACTTGTAAGATCTGTGATGCTTTGGCAGCAAGAAGAAGAGCTTGTGCTTCTGCTTGTAGAGGTGACGAAGTTAGTGGTGCGGATGCTTGAATTTGAACTTGGATACTTCTATTGTCCTGCAAAAAATTGAGAAAAACTCCAATGCCCGTAGTTGCATCTCCATTTGATAAACCTGGAATTTTTGAACATTTGAAAGAAGCGTCAGAGAATATTTTGGCTCCTGAGATTAGAAGATCAGACCTAATGGTGCAGCCTTGTTGTAGCACCAAACTATTGTCCCTGTTAATATGAGCATGGAGAGTAGAATTAGGATTGTCAGGAGGAACCTCATGGACAGAGTTGCATTCAACCATAGCCAGTGCAGCAAGATGTACCTGATGAGGGAAAGTACATTTCCTAGCAAAAAGACAATCATTTCTTGATTTCCAAATGCACCATAAGAAGTTGAAAACGTTTGGGATCGATGCATAAGGGTGATTCATATTGAGCAAAGCATAAATAATATTTTGCATAGAATGATGATTCTCTGTAAGAAGATCTGTCCTAAGATACCAAGGATGAGCAAACCAAGATGCTCTCACAAACGGACATAGGAAAAAAAGATGCATTTCATCCTCATCTTGCGAACAACGACAACATGCTTTAGTAATATGCCTAGAAAAACGGCTAGCTCTGCAACCTGTAGGAAGAGCTTTTCTAAGAAGTCTCCATGCAAATGTTTGGACCCTTGGGACCATATGCTTTTGCTTCCAGACTTGATTAAGCAAATCTTTCACAAGGTGAGAAATCTGTGTAGGCTGATTTCTTGGTTGGCTTTGAATGTCCTGCAAGCACAGTTTGTAAGTACTTTTGGTGTTACACTTACCATTAGGCGTGAGATCCCAGCAAAGAATATCATCACAATCATCTTGAATGATCTTGGTTTGAGTAATAACAGAGGCTGTGGGTTCTTGAAAAAGAGAATAGATGAGAACATTGTTCCAGGCTTTCTGTCCTTGGAGCCAAAGATCTTTGACTTGAGCAGGACAAGTAAAGTTTGTAGGTTGAATAATGAGATGATTGTAGATATCAGTCCAAGCTGGGCACCAGGGAGTACTCCAAATGGAAATTTTTCCTTGAGTGATCTGATAGAAGGAGTGAGCTTTGAGTTTAGGGAGCATCCTGAGAATGGAGGACCAGAAGGCCGATTTTGGAGCGCTAGAGGTGGCAGTCCAAAAAGAAGAGTCCCAAAAATATTTGGACTTAAGAACAAGATGCAGATGTGAACTGGGAGAGTTGGCAATTCTCCAAGCAGAGGCTAGGATAAGACCTTGATTCATGGCTTGAAGGTTTCTTATTCCCAAGCCACCCTCTTTTTTTGACGTGCAGATGTCTTTCCAGGCCCTGAGACAAAGACTTCTAGTAGGATTATCTTCTCTGATTCCTGTCCACCAAAAGGTTCTAATGATAGCAGAAAGTTTGGCAATAAATTTCTTGGTGAACAAAATATTAGACATATAATAAACCGGAATGGCCGAAAAAACAGATCTAATGAGCTCCAATCTAGCCGCATGAGAAAGCATATTAGCCTTATAACAAGGAAGTTTAGCCATAAATTTATCCAGAACAAAATTGTAAGCAATAGTTCTATTCTTGGCAGGGAGAATCAAAGGGTGTCCTAGGTGGGTGAAGTTCTCATCCATGGCAGGAACAGGAAAGATGCTTTTAATATCTGAGACAACACATTGGTTAACCTGAGCACTGAAAAGTATGGAAGACTTGGACCAGTTTGGAGTCTGACCTGAAGAAGCGCAAAAATGGTGAATGATATGAGCCATGGTACGAGCTTCCTGCAAGCTAGCTTTTCCACACACCAGTAGATCATCTGCAAAAAGTAAGGAATGGACTGGAGGGCAATTTGGTCCAAGCATGATGCCTTCAAGATTGTTAGCAGCCATAGCATCATTGAGAGCAAGAGAAAGTTCATTGATAGCAAGCACAAAAAGATAGGGAGAAAGAGGACAACCCTGTTTTATACCCCTATCACTTTTAAATCTCTGAGTTGCTTGGCCATTAATGATGACAGAAAAAATTGGAGTAGAAATGCACGCATAGATAAGATTAATGAAGTGAGCATGCAACCCTTTACGTGAGAGAGCTGAAACGATAAAATTCCATTCAATACGATCGAAAGCTTTAGCAAGATCAATTTTAAGCATGAAGGCCTGTTGTTTCCAAGGATTAAGGGCAAATGAATGAGTGATTTCTTGCGTAATTATAATGTTATCACTAATTCTACGCCCTTCGATAAAAGCTTGCTGAGAGGAGTTAATATAATACCTTGAAAAATGCAGACAAGTCGAAACCTGTGTCACAGTCAATTAAATGGGATACTACTCCATTGGCGTTCACTTGAATCTGTATTAGCGGTTGGGGCGCGCCCATGGCACGCCGCCTCAGAGAAAGCTGGGCGCTGCCAGGTTGAGCGCGCCCCTTTCACGTTATTGCATGGTTCTGACTCGAAAAGTAACAAGTACTCCCTCCGTCCCATAATATAAGAACGTTTTTGACACTAGTGTAGTGTGAAAAGCGTTCTTATATTTTGGAACAGAGGGAGTACACAACAATGAAAACAGGAGATAAAGAGAACAGCCTTAGGAGTCATAGATATTATTTATATGTCCTTATAGTTTACATCACCAATGACACAAATGACAGTGGTTCAAAAGCAACGCAAGCGGCACAAAAGCGGAGGCACAATCAATCAACTTCATGGGAGCCAACGTTCAGCTGACTGCTCCCTCGTCTCTTTCCTGCATGAGCGCCTCTATCTGCGCGGACCTTGGCGAGGAGAAACAGCAGGCTTCCATGAACTATGCACCGTTGCTCGCTGCTTTCCATCCTGGTGCACGTACTCAACAATGCAATGACAGACAAACATTCTCAAAGATTGAGCGAACAGAGGCTAGGTGTAATGGGAATTATGAAACTGAAACCACCGAGCACACACACCTGACTCCGCCGCAGGCCTCGGTACATCCTCCCGTCAGCTGCCGCCTTTCTTGCCGAGCTTGTCATAGAATGAGGTGTCAATAATTAAGATGCACTCGAATCTCCTCATCGCTAAGGCGATCACAAGAGAAAGTAGTCTGAGAACCATTCAAATGCTGCTTGAGAAGCATAACTAAAGTATAAACATGTCATATCGAAAAGCAAAGCTTCGGAAGAACTGCAGTCCCACCAGAGAAACAAAACAGATCTGCCATTTTAGAGAGAGGCACGAGGACGTCGTCAAGGCCGAGAAGCTCAGCATCTTTTCCTGTCCTACCAAGGGCTGCAGGTACTGAGCGGGTACGCCGTCGCCGCCTTGTACAGTGCCTGGTATGTTGAGAGAAGCATGAAGCTTATTTCTGCGGCATAGGTCAAACCAAATTATAATGGATCTATATAGCTGCCATGCACTCCAGAATTCAGAATTTAAGTACTCATTGTTAAATTAATGTCAAATCAAACAAGGAAAAATCATCGACAAACCAACAGTATATTCTTCTAAGAACCAGACCATGCATAAATCTTAATGCAGAGCAAAATACTAAAATAATAATACAAAATGATCAAGGCAGTGCTGAACATAACTGAAAAAGAAACAGGTTTACCACCGAGCACAAAGGTGTACCTTCATAGATATCGGGCTTGCTTGTCAACATGAGAAGAGATGCGGTGATAAACAACATTTGCTCCTCTAGTGGACTTGCTATGCTTAGTGTGGATCTTCTACTTTAAGAGGGGAATCAAGAGGCAATGCCAGTGAACAGGGCATGGACAGAACATAGAATCCAGTCTGACCTATTAGAAAACAGAGAGTTTATCCTTAACATCAGTATGAATTAGGCGCAACTCTGGCCAACGGCGGTGAATCTGATTGATTGATGTAAAGAAACATGCCAAGCGGGAAACTAAACATTATTCACAAATGACTTAACCACAAATTCTGTGATACTTGCCAAACTATGAAATCGTATGTGTAACAATAGTATACAACAATGAAAAATTGAAAATATTGCCCCAGTTTCGCTGACACAGTGCCGCATCAGTTAACCAGCTGGTCCGGCCAGAAATGCATGCAGACTAGAAATAACAGCAGTCTAATAATCTTACAGCATCATCTCTTGACCGCCACACCTTGTTCTAACCAACCTAGGCCTGTTTGATGCATGCTTACCAAGACAGAAACATGCCAATAAAAGAGACCCCACATTGTTTTATCTTTAGCCTTACAAGACATGCCAATAAAATATGCCGAACTTCAGATGAGCAAAAAAAAAAAAAACTACCACATCTCCCTACTTTTCAACATGGTACCCCATGGCCATTGCCCTACGCTCTCGATTCCAAGGAAAAGGTACTCTTCTTCCTAGGGCCCTAAAAGAACATGCACCGTAAGCTTGACCTTTGCGCCTCGAATCAAAATATACATATGCAAAAATAAGGATGCCGACTTACAAAAGAATTACTTTACACTGAATTTGGCATTAACTTATGTGCCATATCGTCCGATAAAAAATAGAAGAGCATGCAGTACTTCTGTAAAGCAAGTTCCGTCCAGTTCCTGAGCAAAATGATGCATTCTAAGTACTTCTATCATTCTGTGTACTTGTTTAACAGTTGAGTATACAGTTTATGTAAAGTATAGCCAGACCATACTAAGATTAATCTTGGATGAAGGATGTGAGGAGCCAAGAAATGCCTGTTGTGTAATGTACTTACCATCAGGATGCCCAACGCCTTGAGATCACTTTATATAATAAACTCTATATAAAACAAACTCTATATAATAAACTATCAATTAAAGACCTGCATACCAATAGGGAGATAGACAAGCAAAAGAAGTTTAGAAGAGAAAATAACACCTGCCTCTGGTCTTTCCATACTTAGTCATGCTTTAGAACTGGTAAAATAAGTGTTGCATCCTATTATCTTACCAATTGCAACAACATTAAATATCTGCAAAAGCACCAAAGACTGAAATTAACAGATGGGTCTACGTTACTGAAACTCAATATCACTCTTAGGAAAATAATTACCAGTGCCTGCTGCTCAAGCAATTGGCATGATATAATTAGGCAAGCACATAAATACATACTCCATTAGAATATTAAACTTCAGAAGAATCTATTTTTTGGTTAAATAAGCAACAACAATCATGGCAAAACATGCTATCGAGAGGAATTGTCTTAAATAATATTTAGCAATCACAGTAAGGATCGGAAGGGTGAGACAAATGAGAGTGCCTGCATACAACTATCCTTTGATGGTCCAAGAAGAGAAGCTATAACAGCAAGGCACTGGAAGAAAGAGGAAGAAAAAACCAGGAAGAAAGAAGTGCATGTGTACATGTACATGTGCCGTGCTTCTCCTGTTGATGCGTTTCTTGTTCGTTGGGTCAACGGACGGCGACGCTAGAGCAGGACGGAGCCGGTTGTCTCTGTTTCCCATGGTGCTTATGCCAAGGGAGACACACTTTCAGACTCCCAATGAGGTCTCATCTTCAAGCACATCACCAGCACTCACTGAATTTCCATCGAACGAAACGTGGTGAGAACTAAGTACAGTCACAACACAATCATAGCTAAAAATAGAGAGTTGTGGAACAATTTGAGTGGGCTGTTGGTAGAATATGACACTGGAACCAACTTAGATGTAATGTGTATTGATTTTATCACGGGTAGCAGACAAGCAAAGAGTGGTTGTACCTGAATTCTAAACTGGCAACCTGCACATACGTGTTACTCTAATTTATTCTGAACACAGAAACAACTTTAGATTTTGCTACATATGTATGCATCATCTCTAGATTGGAAACAGAGTTACCTGTAATGGGTTGGTTAGTGAAGAAGAAAGCTCACTCTGTGTCAAGGTGGTGCCATGCATGCCGCAAACGCGGGATCTGGAGTGCGACCTGTTCAGAGGCGTTTAAACTTAGAGAGAACCATGACAGGAAACAAAAATCGCACTACCTAGCATACATGGGGAGGGGGCGTGGGGGCGCACCTTGACGATCTCCATGGCGTCCCGAGAAGAAGCTCCTCCTCAGCAGTCAGCACCTCCGTCGCGGATCTATGGAGAAGAGGGGGTCCTGGACGAGCTCCTATCCCGACGGCAAGATGGGGATCTGCGACGGTGTCCTGGTCAACGCCGTCACCTCGTCTCCAACTCGCGCTGGTCGCGCCCGCCCAGATTTTGAACCACCGCCCACCGGTTCTCCAGATCATGCCCCGCCACTGCGCCCTCTTCGCCCGGCTCTGCCCGTGACAGCCGCCATGTCCGGGCCGCCGTCGACCGCTGCTGCTCCTCCACTGCGAGCTGCCGCAGCTCTCTGCCGGTCGGTCTTCGCTGCTGCTCCTCCACTGCGAGCCGCCGCAGCTCTCTGCCGGTCGTCGCTGCCACGAGGCCGTCGGCCATAGCTGCTCCTCCAGCACCCACACCTCGCTGCGAAGGGCGAGAAGCAGGTCTCAGGAGGGCGCAGTGGACGGGACTGGAGCAGCAGGGTTGGTGGCGGTGGCCGCGCAGGCGGAACCCTAACCACCGGTCCCGGTGGGAAAAATGAGACGAGAGAGAGGAGCTGCGTGGGATGAAAAGATCTGCTCTATCTTTCTTTCTTCCCACCCACGTACGACGGTTTTGTCTCGCACTCTCCTCCGAGACATCCCCTCGTTCCATTGGCCAAGGGCATGTCCAGCCGCGCCCCCAACAAGGACTCCTCAGGCGATTTTGCCATGCCGATGTTAAAAAAGGCCCCAGTCGCGTCCTCAGAAGGCCGTTTTTCGCCGGCTCGGGCCAAAACTGGTGCTGGCGGACCCAGGCCGAACCCGGCGCCTTGGGGGGCGCTTGGGGAGCCGGCGCAAACGAAAAAGGCGCGTGGGCCCGCCCTGGAGGCGACCCGAGGGCTTTTTCCCACCGTTTGTTGATGCTTTTCCTCGCATCTCTCCCGCTCGCTCGCCTTCCTCCCGCCATTCTCCCCTTTTCTCCCGCCAAACCCCCTCCCGCTCGCCTTCCTCCCGCCATTCTCCCTTTTTCTCCCGCCAAACCCCCTCCCACTCGCCTTCCAGTCGCCGCCATGCCGCCGAAGAAGTACGCCATGCCGCGCGCGGCGGCAAACGCGACTGGCGCCGTGGTCCAGCCGAAGCAGAGGAAGCCGAGGGCGCCGCCATCGAAGCCGCCGGGCCTGTCGAACGCCGAGTGGAGGGTGGAAGTTCAGCGGCGCGAAGCAGTCACTGCCGACAGGCGGAACAGGGCCATCGCCAAGAAGGCCCGCGACAACGCGGCGCTCTTGGCGGCGTCTTCCTCATCGGTCGACCAGGCGGGGATGAATCCACCCGTCGTCAGCCATGCCCAGTACGCGCCCTGGGGACAGCAAGGCGCCGGATCTCCATGGGGTTCATCGTCGCCCGGCTACGCCGACGGCGACGCGCACGGTGGGTTCAACCCAAACGTGACCTTCCCTCATGGTCACCCCGCTACGACGACGCGCACGGTGGGTTCAACCCAAATGGTGACGCGCACGGTGGGTTCAACCCAAACGGCGACGCGCACGCGAACTCTGTTTTTTGTAACGCCAGACTACATCCGATCGCCGGATTTGCGGCGTCTTTTGTGAGCGGGAACGACCAAGTTTAAATTTCCTGCATCCTGGGGCTGGCGCGTGGGGGCGTGACTGGGCGCTAGGTCGCCCCCAGGGGCCGAACTAGCACCGGCACGCCTCCAGGCCACTCTATTCAGGCGTCCTGGGGGGCCGAACGGCTGGAGATGCCCTAAGACGCACAGTCCTTTGCCCATCTGGACACACCGACAGATCGCCCATGCCGCGTTTTTTTGTCTCGTAGTTGATCCTACATGGATAGCGCGAGCGGGCGCTCCTTCCGCGCACGTTAATGCTTCTCGATGTAAATATAATATGTGGTGCAATACCTATTTCTGTCTATGAAATATATTTTGATATCTATGAAATTTTCCGTCTATAAAGTAAAATGAACATATATGTCAAATGAAATGTTTTGACTAATAGAAATGTTCCACTTGTAAAATAAAGTGTTTTTTCTATTTACAATTATTTCCATACAAATAGTTTTTTATTCTATAAAATTTTCTCAGGACATATTTTGATGTCTAAGGAAATAATCTGCATATGTGAAAAAGTTAAAATAATTATTCTGTTAGATAAAAATGTACCATATGAAATATTAATTGATTTTTTGAGGGATATGAACTATTAATTGATGAAACATACTTTTTCTAAAAAATAATAAAATACTAGCATTGATATAAAAATATCAATTAGTGAATGAAACATCTCCATTTTATAAGTAGGGTTAAACATAAAAATATTATTTTATTTTTTAGGTAAAAATACAAATTTGATAAACATAAAGCAAAAAATAATCTAGAAATGGAGGAGAAGATATTATTATATTTTTGTAAAATGTGAACAAATAAGGAAAAGAAAAGCAGAAGCTAGGAAAAGTTAGAAAATGGATAACCAAGAAAACAATTAAATAAATTGAGAAAGTAAAAACAAAGTTGAATGAAAACAAAAATGACAGGATGAAAATCCTAGCTAATGATGATGGCGAGTGGGACCCGTCGAAGGTGAAGTTGTTGGCTTCAAGGCTTATGTGGTAATGATGATAGTGGGACCGATGTCGGAGACGCGGCATTGGTTGCGGTAGTCGGCTCTTCTTCGGCGTGTCCGCAGGATTACCTTGGCTTGTTGTTGTTGTGAAGTCGAAGCTGCGGTGGCGGGGTCCCGGCGGTGCACGATGACGAGCAACATGTGGTTCGTTCTGTGATCTTCCGCGGTGCCAGCCGTGCCTAGTTCTTCTTAGTTCTTTGTCAGAGTCGGAGCTGCGATGTCTGGTCATAGGTGGCTGAGTTTCGGTGCAGATCTTCATATAACTCTACACGACCTCTTCAGTGTGGGTTGGGTCAATGATCGCCTACGGTGAAGTAGGAGTCGTTTGCTCAGGGTTTAGGGATGACGATGATGCCTCTAGGGGAGAAGTGATGACGATGATGCATGTGTGTTGTCTCGACGAGGCTCTCTCTGGAGTGGTGTGTGTGGAGTATCCTGTGTACGCCGCACAGCGGTTTGTGATGGTTTTCGCCCGGTTTCCATAATTAGTTGGGCAATTCTCTTCTACTTAATTAATAGATGAGGCAAATCTTTTTGTCCCCGTTTACAAAAAAAAACCAAGCTAACTAAAAGTGGGATGTGAAATGTCCTTATTCCTTGCAGTGAGGAGGGGGTGGGGGAGGGGGCACATTCTCGAACCATCTAACCCAAAGGAGAACAAGCAATGATGATGCGGCAACTCAAGATCATCATAGTCGTCAAAACAACAGTCTATGACATTGTCTATTATTTTACTTATGTACATCAAAGAAAATTTTCACTACATTCTAATAATTATATCATTAGACAAAAAATTATACAATACTTTTCTTACATAAATAAAAAACTAATTCCGAGAAGAAAGTATCTATTGGTGAAAAATATTCCCCGTCTTTATATTAATGCAAAAGAAAAAGATGATAGTCTTTCTTAATATATATTCATTGTTTCAGGAAAAAAATTTATGTATATAAAATAAAATGTTTACAGTGGTCGTAAAGATTATTTCATCAGATTAAAAATATTACTTATAAATGAGCTAACTATTCCATGAAACATATTTTTTGAAAAAATTAAAATAGTAATTTTGAAAACATAATTTCCGTTAGATACCAAGTTTTTCTCCATTTTTATAAGCAGCGTCAAAGGAAAAAGAAAGTACTGCACATTTGTTTGTAAATAAAAATAAAAGGTAAAACAAAAATGTGGATAATTAAATAAAAATGTGGAGGAGACATAGGGAAAGTAAATAAAAATATAACTATGAAAAGGGAAGAAAATGGATTTTGCTTTTTTTAGGCAAAAATGGATTTAGCTTTTTTTTAGCAAAGGTAGATAGGCTTTAGTCAATGTCGATAATGTTTACATGGAGTGCCCAACCAAATGTCAAAATTAGAAGCTCTGGATTCAAAAGTAAAATTACAAGACTTACATGGATTTTGCTTAGAACAAGGGAAGAAAAATGGATGAGAAAAATGAACGCCTGTCCAGTACAGCCCACGCACACAGACCAAAAGAAGTCCTACTTATAATCTATAACAAGCAAACGACTACGTCATGCATGTACTTCCTACTACATGTTGGTACTCTGCCTGGAGATATGTTACTGTTCTGCCTAGCATGTCTAGTTTGTCTGGAAATAGATTACCTTGAGGGTTCACAGCTGAAATATTTCTAAAATTGAAATTTAAACCATTACTTGTGTCTATGTATATACTTGTGTCTATGTATACCTACCTGGAAACACAGCTAGCCACCACATGAAGAAATTAACGAACAAAACAGAAATAAATTGAGGCAAAAGGAAGGGTGGAAGGACGGGAAGCTAAATTCTTACTAGCAGCTAAAAGCAATAGTTTGCATGCACTTGGGCTAACCTGGAGATGGAATACCTGCTGCTGTTGCAGGGGAAGCCAAGGAGATGAATCGTATATGGAAGAGAGAGTGAGACCCAGCAACCTCGGCTGGAGGTTCCGAATCCTTCACACTACTTGCTCGTGACAAATATCTGGAAGAATGAGGCTTGTCCACCCGCAACCTCGGCTCATCTCCTTGTGTTTGCAGCAGAAGCTTTGTTCCTATCGAGAAAGGATCCCATCCAGCTCGCAGCTTGTTCCTTTGCACTTGTAAGCACCTTGATTGTTAGTGATTGAATTTACATTTTTTAATTATGTTATTTTTCTCCTTTAATAATCCAGCAGCCGGCTTAACCTTTGGACATACTATATATATGTAGCTTCATGGAAGTTAGGGAGCCAATATGAAATTAAGATTTTGACCACGTTGTCTCTCCTATCATCATCATCATCATCATCGCCGGAGTCCGGCGAGAGGATTCAGAACCACCCGCCAGCCCGGATCACCACTCTGTCCGGGTGTGCCAGAGCTAACCGTTGCCTACCTAGCATTGTTACACTCCAAAAGGCAAATCATCTGATTGTGTGTGGAATAGAAAAGGGAAAGTTTTGAATTTTGTGGTGCCCTGTTGCTAAATACTACATGCGAACTTGTGCATACTGAAATGCTGCTCTAGTTTATACTCCCTCCGTTTTTATTTACTATATACAGGGGACGGATATACAAATGTTGTTGTCTTTAGAATAAGTTTCCAAATGACCCTACTACTATGTTTTTGCAATTGTGGCATTGGTTATTGTTGCTGGCCGGTTTGCATAATGGTGAGGACTAGAAAATAAACAGCTAGCGGCTGTTGTTGCCGACCTACTCCGCCAGGAGCAGGAAACGCGCCCGGCCAATCATGGGTGGGCGAGGTCAAGGAGGACCTCATGAATTGCGTTAAAAGAGGCTGACAAGGACACCGTCGTTGCCGTTGCAAATTTACTCCCTGGGGAGCTATAGGTGGGCCGTCTGCAGACGAGGGAGAAGAGAGGAGATGAACAAGGATGAATCGACAAAGTTGGAGGGGGGTTTGGTGCAATTTACGCTGGGTCCGACCTGCCTAGCCTTTCTGGTCTGACGCGACGAACATGCCCATGACTCCTCCTACCCGCCCTAGATTTGGTTGGTTATGAGAGGTGCCAGTCAGCTCGGATGGATAGGACCAGTATGACGTGTTTGTCTAGGTCAGGTTTTTAACCGGTCAGTGATCGGGGCATATGCTCATGCGTTTGGGCCGGTTTGAACTCCCCGGTTGTAGATGCTCTCGGTAGGTATAAACAGAAAAACCTATATGACGCACGTTGGGTCAGGTTGTCAAGCAATCGCACAGGGGTTCACATGGGAGCGATGAGCTAAGCCGGCCATTTCAGCGATTCATCGATCCTGGTTTTAAGGACATTCCAGGCGGTCCCTAGCATGTTTTCTCCGGTTTTGGGAACCTTCTAGGAGGTTCCTGAACTGTTTTTTTGTTTGTATTTATTTCTTGGTTCTTTTCGCCCATTTTTGTTCTTTTTATTTTTCTTTCCATTTTTGTTTTAATTTTTCATTATTTTAAAAAATGTTTGTATGTTTCAAAATCGTTTCTAATTTTCCAAAAAAAAGTCCTTTAAAAGTTATTTAGGAGTTTAAAAAAATGTCCATGTTTCCAAAAATTGTTCAGGTTTTCATGCTCGATTTCTGCTTCACTCTTTTGCTAGTTGGCCAGCCCAGTCGGAGCAGCCTGTGCGTTTCTCCGACAGTCTGCCGCAATAAGCGGCATATAGTAGCTCCCGGTATAGTGAGGGGTGCATTCGCATCCGGTGCACCATGGTATTTCCAGTGGTCACCACGGTATGCTTATGTATGTATACGTTAGTCTAGTCTTTGTGTGTGCATATATTTTTGAAACAGAAGTACTGTGCAGACGATACTTGGCACACGATGTCGCATGGCAGTCGTGATCAACGGTTGCGGCCTGTGGAAATTATAGGATGATTGAATATTTGTGTTGTTCTGATATAACCCTCGTAGGGATATATATAGAGTACATGAGGAGTAGAGGCTTGAAGTACAAGACAAGTTACATGTTGTTTAAACATATTCTATCTCTATCTCCTAATCTCTAACTTAAACCCAATATATATTCTAACATTCCCCCTCAGTCGTAGCGTGAGTGAAGCGGACGATGACGACTGAATTTGAACTCTTGTGCTTCCGTCGCCTTCTCCGCCACGCCATCATCAACTGCGTCGGCACCTAGGGCGGTGACTGCGTCCCCTTCTGGTATGAGTTGCTGTAGACGTAGCCATTAATGTCGAGACAGCCGATCATGGTGATGTAGCCGTGGTCGAGGTAGTCGTGGTTGATGGTGTGGTCGTCGTGGATGATGAAGCCGCACAAAGCCGGAGGCGCAAAAAAAATGCGCTATGACAGAGCTGCAGACGTGGACGATACACCTTGCGGATGTCAGAGGGTGCCGTCGGCGATGAGTCCACCGGTTTTGCCAAGACCAGAGGAAGCCCATTGAGCACACATCGGTTTTGCCAGAACCGTGTGGCCTTGTAGGGTCGCCATTGTAGTGACGCCGTGTCGATGCAGTCGTGCTGTCGTGGATGACGCGGTCGATGCCATCGTCGTGACGCGGTCATCGCCGTCGTCAAGGTCGCGTCTTGCAGAAAAATCTGTCAGAGGACGCTAGGTGTCTATCTTGTGGACGAGGTGGCGGCGGTGTGTTGACGTTGATGGTGATGAAGACCACATTGATGAAGACATTGGCGATGAGGTGTCGGCGATGGCGTTGTAGCGACGTGTCGACGATAATGTATCGCTTGAAGGCGTCCCTCGCGGCGACCAAATGTCGATGCCGTGTCGTGCCGGAGAAGTCGATGAAGAATTGCGTCGCTTTCCACACCGGCCTGGCATGTGGATGAAGCATATTGATGTCGCTTCTCGAAGATGTACTCGACGAAGTTCTATATGACGGTGTGGTCGTACAACTCGGTGTTGACGTCGGGCTCGACGAAGAATAACTATGCAGATGGCGTGTCGATGTAGGGTGCTTGGGGCGCCCGCAGCTGATGCTGGCATAGTGCCCTCCCGTGATCCGAGACAAACTCTTGTGTCGTCTGTGTGCGCAGGAGGCCGGTTGGAGGTGCAGCGAGTTCAAGGATTGCATCTGGTCGCAGCCGAAAACCCTAGGTAATTAGCATCGATGCCTACCTTGCTTCTTGGTATCTGCTCATCAGACATCCACTTGCACTTACTCCTACGACCGGTTTGTAATAGGCACAAGATGGCCCATGTAGCAGAGAAAAAACACGAGCGTAGCTGCCTTGCTGATGCGCTGCCGGCGACGAACGGTGCCAACAACCTCGCCGAGCTCATCCCGTCGCTTGCCCGTCGAGAAGCGGTTACTGCTGCCGCCCGCCGGCTCGCAGAGGCGACAGTACCGTGGGTACTGGTCCCCGGAGTGGCACCTGTCGGCCCTGGCGGCTGTCCGTGACCACTTCGAGCCCAATCCAACGGACATCTTCCTGGTGAGCTGCCCCAAGTCCGGTACCACCTGGCTTAAATCATTGGCCTTCGCCACCATGCATCGTGATGTCCAGTTGTCCACCCGCCGTCCAGCCGCGAGCACCCTCTCTTGTACAAAAACCCACATGGCTGCGTCAAATTCATCCACGCAATCTATACCGGTCGACGTTGCGCGGGGCATCGTCGAGGCGTAGCCTTCGCCGCGCATCTTCGGCACCCACTTCCCCTTGTCCTTGCTGCCGGAGCACATCAGCGGTGATGGCAGCGGGTGCCGGATCGTCTACATCTGCCGGGACCCCAAGGGCGTGGTCGTCTCGTGGTGGTGGCTCATGCGCACCTACGTCCCAAACCCCGAGCAGCTCCAGTTCAAGGAGGTGTTCGATTTATTGGCGCCACGCCCTCGAGCATTGGGAGGAGAGCCGGAGAAGGCCCGACAAGGTGCTGTTCCTCAAGTATGAGGAGCTGCTGCGAGACCCGCATGGTAATCTTAGGAGGCTGGCGGAGTTTTTGGGGTGCCCCTTCTCTGAGGCGGAGGAGAAAGCCGGTGTCATGGATGCCATCTTGGAGCTCTGTAGCCTGGACAAGCTAAAGAAGCTGGAGGTGAACCAGATCGGCAACAAGTGGAAGGACGGACCCGTGATGGACCATTCCTTCTTCAGGAAGGGGGTGTCCGGTGACTGGATCAACACCATGACGCCGGAGATGGCGGCACGGCTCGATGCAATCGTCCAACAAGCACTGCAAGGCACTGGATTTGGCTTTGGCATCTCCACGCAACAGTAATATAATCAATCATGTATTCCTACACCGTATCTCCTGCAGCTGGTAGCCCTGGAGGAACTGTGAAGGCATTCTATACCGTCATGATGCATATATCCAATGTGCCTCAGCTCGGGTGTTTTGTTTTTCCTTTTTGTATATAAGCCGATTCATCGGTATCAATGCTTGGCTTGTTTGGCATTGTTGTTAAATAATCAATAATATATGTATCAGTGTGTGCATGTTGGCGTTAGAAAAGAGCATCCACATCCAGTAGTATCTGACATATAAATTCAGTTCTTTCTCCACACTGATCCACATTCAGTAATCAGCTTGTTTCTTACAGTCAGTTCTTCTTTACTTGTATTCTACTGCAGTTAATAAACTGAACATGTATCTTCGGTTCATTCTATTTACTTCATTTTTTCATGAAGACCATAACAAAAAAAATCCGACCATGCTCCCTCAGCAGGAGCAGCAAAACTCGTGGCGTCACACTGGCACTGACGTCTTCCTTGCCAGAAGCAGTCGAACCAAGGCGAATGATGCAGCCCAGCCCAGGAAGCATCGCTGAAATTAATTGTTGCTATCCTGATACTGTCTGCTCCGTGGGCTGCTGTTCTGATCTCTATGATTTCGAAGTGCTGAAGCTACAATATGTGCACGTCAAAACAGAAATTCAGAGTGTTTGAATGATGTCAGTCTAGCATTATATAGATGATAAATGGGATGATGTTGTTTCTGTTAATGTGAAACTTCGATCGATCGATGGGGTGTAAGTTTGAATTAATGCAACTATCTAGTCTGTCTTAAAACCATTGACAATGCTCAAGATTTGACGAGGGCTCTGATGAACAACGCAAGGGAAATATTAATAACCATCAGGCATGACCGGCAAATGTTGAGTTAAATTTGTCTTTTGACACGAGCGTAATCTGTTTTCTGAACAAAGTGAAATTGTTTTTGTAAACGAGTGAAATATGTGTTCCGGAATAAGTGAGACCAGTGTTTCAAAATGAGAGAATTTAGTTTTTTTGAAATGAGTGAAATCACCTTTTCGAAATGAGCGAAACCAGTTCTCTGAAATGACTCGAGTATGTGTTTTGATACGAGCGAAATCAATGTTTTAAAATGAATAAAATTAGTTTTCCAATATGAGTTAAATCTATTTTAGAACGAGTTAAATTTGTATTTCCGAATGACTCAAATTTGTTTTCTTAATTGTGATATCAGTTTTTTAAACAAAGTGGAGCGAGTTTACAAAAGATGATGGTCAGGTGGTGCCAGACTATTATAGAGATGTATTTCAGTTCACAAAAGATTTCTTAATTTATTAGTCAAAGGACAGCGTGCATCTTAACGTTGAAATGGACGGCAGATGCTTCATCGGTACATACCGGTTCCGATAAATTTACTTATTCGGCCCAAAACCCTCTTCAGATCGGCAGAGCCGAGGCCGGGCATACGAGAGATTAAAATTGAGAGAGAGAGAGGACGCAAAAAAAAACTCACGAAGTTGTAAGGCCCACGAGAGACCAAAAGTTGCATCGTAGGAAACATCGGCCCAGCCCACACGCACTCACTGTTAGGTGTGACACGCACTCGCCGTCGCAAACTTGCAACTCCCATCGGAAATATCTTCCTCGCCGCCGCCGCCGCCGCCGCCTGCGCCATGCTCCAACTCCGGCACCGCATCGTGTCCCATATCCGCTCCTCCTCCTCCACATCTGCCATCTCCCCACTCCACCGGCTCCTCTCTGCGGCGGCGGCCGCTGCCCCCATTTCCCCGAGCCAAGGATTCGCCGTTGAGGACTACCTCGTCGACGCCTGCGGCCTCACCCGGCCCCAAGCCCTCAAGGCCTCCAAGAAGCTCTCCCACCTCAACTCCCCCGCCAAGCCCGACGCCGTCCTCGCCTTCCTCGCCGGCCTCGGCCTCTCCGGCGCCGACGCCGCCGCCGTCGTCGCCAAAGACCCGCTCTTCCTCTGCGCCGGCGTGGAGAGAACATTGGCCCCCGTCGTCGACGGCCTCGCCGGCCTCGGCCTGTCGCGCCCTGAGATCGCCCGCCTCGTCTCGCTTGTCCACAGCCGCTTCCGCCGCAGATCCATAGTCCCCAAGCTGGAGTACTACCTGCCCCTCTTCGGCTCCTTCCACAGCTTCCTCCGGGCGTCCCAGCGCGCATGCTACCTTCTCTCATCGGACCTCGACAAGGTGGTCAAGCCCAATGTCATGTTCCTGCGGGAATGCGGGCTAGCTGATTGCGACATTACCAAGCTGTGCATCTCTGAGCCGAGGTTGCTCGGCAACAAACTGGAACGCGTCCAGGCAATGGTGGCGCGCGCCGAAGGTCTGGGCGTGCCCCGTGGCTCGGGGATGTTCAAGGTTGCGATACAGGCTGTCGCATTCCTCAGCGAGGAGAAGATCGCCAACAAAGTGGACTACCTGAAGAAGACGTTCGGTTGGTCGGATGCTGAGGTGGTCGTTGCTTTGTCTATGGCTCCAATGCTGCTCAACAGGTCAAAGGACATCCTGCAGCGCAGGTTCGAGTTCCTTGTCTCTGAGGTGGGCTTGCAACCGGGGTACATTGCTCATCGGCCGGTATTCCTCTATTATAGCCTGGAGGGCCGGATCAAGCCCCGGTGCTATGTTCTAAAGTTTCTCAAGGAAAACAGATTGCTCGATCGCGACTGGAGCTTCTATACTGCAGTCACTAGGCCTGAGAAGTATTTCATAAAGAAGTGCATATGCCCTTACAAGGAATCTGTACCACACCTTGCTGAAGAGTATGCGGCAGCTTGCAGAGGGGAAATGCCAAGTAATTTCAGATTTACTTGAACCAGAAAAGGGCTAAGGAAATCGGTTGCTTGTGTATGGCGCAACAGAGTTTTCACTCTATACCAAGCTGGTACTCCCTGTTTTGGTGATCTTTGCCAAACTAGATGTTGGTTATTTTCTGTAGTATGCCTGTTACATGGCAGTTTGGTCATTGCTAAATGCTAACTTCTATGAAACTGATAATTATATTCCTGAACCCTGATATGTTGATGTTGCCATTCCTTGGATCATATGATGTGTTTAGTGATGGCATTGACACCTTACACCCGCTGTTCATTATAAAATAAAAGTGGCAAATTGATGTGGCATATTAGCCGGTCCTCCAGGCTATAACGTAAAAGTGGAAAATTGATGTAGCATATGAGCTGGCCCTCAAGACTATAATAAAACAGTTTTGGCATTGGCACCTTACTGAAAACTATGCGGTGGCTTGCAGAGGGGAAATTGATGTGGCATATGCCGTCGCAAAAACAGTCTTGGCATTGACACCTTACACCCGCTGTTCATTATAACATAAAATAAGTGGCAAATTTATGTGTTTAGTGATGTAATTATGTGTTTTGATTGTGTCTAATGATGCAAGAGGGGTAACTACCCCCCTCTACTGTTCCTTGCTAATATATATCATTTTCTGGAGATCAATGGTCAAACATTTTCATTGTTAAATCGCATGAAAGATCACTGCTATTTTGATCCGAAAATGAAGAGAAAACTGCAGCAATTACTTCTTTTGTGTATAAACTGCAAATGGTTACAGCAGGGCTGATAGGCAAGATGAACAATATAGTATACGCTCATTGGAAACTAAAAATTTACACTAATGTTCATGAGTGGCTATATAATTCCTGAAGGTTGCTTCACGTTAATCTCAGGACATGATACGATGAAAGCAATGATTCACTAGAGCAGATAGATTTGGTTCCAAGCAAGTAGTGAGGTTACAACAGATAAATTAATTTTGCTTTTAAGTAGTGCATGACGCAGATAAAGGCCAGGTACAAGGAGCAAGCCTGCTTGTCCTTCCAATGCTAGGTTGGGGCAGGCTAAGATGGCAAGCTTGATTTGTAATCACAAGATGTCTCTGAATATTAAATCATTAAACATGAAACGATTAAGCTGGCCCTGGCAAGGAACATGGCTAATCAGACGCCGTCTGCATGGGAAGACAAGGCCGTGATGTCCTCTGCCTAATTGAAGGTGCTGGATGAGGTTAGCCCTCAATCATTTCATACGATGTAGGAGTATGATCCATTGTTCTAGCCTCCAGTATCGTGCAAGGCCGTGTTGTTATGCCAAATTTTTGTGGATGATGTGTTGCCAGGTAATTGGGATGTGCCGGCATTCGTTCCATCTTCAGATACATGGACACTGGCCAAAACAGGTGCCAAGATGGTGCTCAGGTATACCACACTGTCCTTCTACCAAGAAGCCTATGTAGCCTCAAACTTGGTTTACTCCTCATTTTTGAGAATTATCCCTCATTTTATCAGCTTGATTTGATCTTTTGTTAGTAAGAAATCCATGCATTTTAATGTGACTTAGATATGCTTCTTCCAGTCATTAGTTGATTTCATTTTATTAGTTAATTTCATGCCTTGTAGATAGCTGTTCATAGCTGCAGAATTGCTGAGTTTTCCATCTACTCCCTCTGTTCCATAATAAGTGTCATGGTTTTAGTTCAAACTAAAACCATGTCATGTGGAGATTGATATTGCCATGGTTATATTTTGCCTCTGTTTTATGTTGTTCTGTTTTCTGCTTACCATCTTGTTTACAGATTCTTCGTTAGTGCTCCTTTGTACTGCTATCTTGCGCTTTGGTTGTCAGATTTAGGCTGTTTGTGATTTGGCAACAAAGTTCCATGGTGTTGCTTAATTTGCCCATCATTTTTTCTTTTGTTTTCCATACAGGTTAATTGGGGTACAGCTAGACACATAACTGTCGGAAGTAAAGTACTGTTCTAGTTGCTGCCATAGTGACGTCGCTGCGTAGGTGATGGTCACAGTACAAAAGACGGTAGGTTTGTGAACCATGTAATATCCTAACAGCCGAACTGGCTAATCCATGCATTTCAGAAAAACCTTCATGAAATTTTCCTTTTATAATTATTGTGTCGATGCTGTGTGCATCATTATATTTTGAGCTTCATTTAGAAGCATGGAAGATTTGGAAGGCATATGTGTGATGACTGCTTTATCAATGTATTGAAAGGTTGGAGTCCAGTATCTTTGAAGAGCAGAGTTTTGCTATTTGCATGATCTTACTTATGTAAACCTTGGACACTACCCTGGAGTTTCCTTAACTTAAGTATGCATAATTTGCTGAGTTCTACGACCTTACTCTTATTTGAATTTTAATTGGTGATGTCATTATTTGAAGCCAAGCTTCAGCTTACTTAAATGGTAGAGAGGACGTACTGTTCCTTTAGAACCATAGCAGAGCATAATATGGTTTCTATAAACAGGTTCTACGCATGGTCTTTTACTGCACTAAACAGGTTCACTCTGACTAAACAGGTTCTACAAACGGTCTTTTACTGCACTTGACTGAAGAAGGTGTTCCGATATATGCTGCACTTGAGGTGAGTTGTGTTCTCAGGTTTACATTGGAATAGACCAAATTTATATAATAGTATGGCCGCATAACTGTTTTTGTTAGGCACGACAGTGCAGTAGTTGATGTATTTTGGGTTGATTATAAAAATCTAAAATATGGTTTACTTTGGCACCAGGATGGAATTATTGGTAATATCAGTTGATTACTTTGAACTGTGGGATGGTAATTTAAATTACTGTCAACATTCATTGTTTTACAGGATGTAGTCTCTTTTGAATTTATTAAGGAGACAGTACATTTAGGGGTACAAAGTTCCAAACTCAGGAGGTTCGAGGATCCATAAACCGATGACCCAAACAACAGAAAGAAACTCAGGAGGTTCTAAGATCCATAAACTGATCCGAACACAAATAAACAGAACCCACACACAACAACAACCAAAATTTTATTTCCCTTCTTTGTTTATTTCGTGCCCTCTGCATGGCAGCAGCAGATGTCGTGCAGTTTGTCACTCATCATCAAGCTAGTCATGGTTGATCTTGAAGGACTGGAGCACTTCCTCCCTGCTAGCGTCGGCCGCGTCATATGCTTCCATGAATTCGCTGAAAGCAAGTTCCCTGTACTTGGCTGGATTCATCGCCTCGTCCACCATCTCTGACGCCGGTCTGATGCGGCACCCGTCCGTGGGGTGCACGTGTGTGGCCACCGACATCCTCGCCACGGCGGAGTTGGTGACGGCGCGGTGGTCCACGCTGGCCAGCACCCCGTTGGTGACGATCTCCATCTGGTGGCCAAAGTTGATGACGAATGCGCCAGGGACGGGGTGGACGAGGAGCCACCTGTCACCGTGCCTTGCCTGGAGCCCAGCGACGTCAGCCTGGGAAAGCACGGTGAGGAGGTGGCGGTCGCAGTGCGCGAGCAGGCCCATCGTGAGGGTTGGGTCCGGGCAGGGCGGGTAGTAGTTGATGCTCATGTGCGTGTCGCCGCGGCTGAGGTTGCCGCTGAAGAAGGTGCCGTCGAGGCCCAGCCCCTCGGCGATCAGACAGAGGATGGTCTGGGCCAGCTCGTGCACCGCCGCAGAGTACTCGACGAGGCTTGGCGTGAAGTTCACCAGCTTGGACGGCCAATGGCGCGCGTTCTGGTTGGAGGCCGGGTAGCCGCGGAACTTGATGTAGTCGTGCCAGTACCGGGTCTCGCCACTGTCGTAGAAGGTGCTGAAGCTTCTATCATAATGCTGGTATTCAACTGTAGTAGTGTCTCCTGACCCCTTTTCAGAAACAGACGCCATGTGTACATAGGTTTTAGCAGAGCATCTCCAACCGGACTTAGCAAATCTGGGACTCTAAATGTCTAACCAGTCAATCCTCAAATCTCCTCTGCCACAACCGGATACCTCATTATTGAACCATCAAATCCACACAATTACATACAATGTAAACCTAGTCTAAATCTTGGCTGGTGCTCATTCGCCTTGAAGTCATTGTTCCGTCCGCGTCTGTCCGGAGGCCATTAGGCTGGTCGTAATGATAGTATCATAGCTAGTATCATACATACCAACTAGACAATTTTGATGAGGTGTCATAACATTAAATGAAGAAAGAGAGGATGGAGTATCATATCATAATACCGTATCATAATAAATGTTATACTACTTTGTGTCATGCATGGCAATAAATAGAGCACTACATGATACTAATATATGATATTATGCATTAGAGATGTAGTATCATACACTAGTATCATATGCATGATACTAGTATATGATACTCCCCATTACAACCAGCCTTAGACCCGCAAAGTGAAGGTCCATTTGCCGGTGGGGTAAAGTAGGACATGGGACATGGACTGTCCCACACATGAGACACCAGGCACCACCATCTTCCATACCCTACTCTTCCTCGTCGGGGCATGTGGCCTCAGTGTAGCCGATCAAGGTGAGGTCCACGATAGACCCCTCGTTGTCGGAGCTCGACACCCCTACGAGTGCCCTATCTTTGCACGCAGGATTTTTTTTTCACGATTTCTGAAAAAAATGACCCAATTCTTTTTACTAAAATTTGGAGTAGATCTCACGTGAGTGCCCTCTAACATGGGTGCCACTTCAATCGTTAGGTGACCAGTTTTTCAGTGCGGTAAGGTGTTTTGTTTTTGGCATTGTGACCAAGGCACATAATACTTAGAAAAATTTAGGATGAAATTACCCTAGGCTAATTCGTTGATTAAGTAAAAGTAAATCATTTAGCTAGGAAAGCAAGAGATACACACAATCGGAATAGAGATACTTTATTTTTCACAAAGAGAGATATATGCAATCAGGGGAGAGATATTTTTCTTTTATCAAAAAACTTATCCACCTTATATAAAGTAATGGAGTGTATTTCAAAAGATTTTTGTTTGGAGAAAAAGTTTTTTTATAACACGACATATATTTCAAAAGAGGATTTCCCCCACAGAATCCTTCTTTGGATATAGTAAAACACCTTTTTTTAGGGGACTATAGTAAAACACCTTTTTTTTAGGGGAAGTATAGTAAAAACACCTGATTGAGCCCAGCCAGCGGGTGGTTTTGTCGGTGCAAAACTGGGCCTACGCTGGCCCGTTGCTGTCAAGTCGGCCCGCAAAATCTCGCGCCGAATCCCGGTCGACTCGGAAACTTCCTCGGCACAAATACACTACCGCGATCTGCCGATCATCACACCTCGTCGGCGGCGGCAATGGCGCAGCGGCAGCAGCAGGATACTAAGGCGATCCCCGTGCGGTCACTGGACGGCCGCACCACCACCGTGCGCCTGGCCGCCGCCTGCTCCGTCGACGACCTCAAGGCCGCCCTCCGCGCCTCCAACTTCCCTCCCCCGGCCGGCGCCCCCACGTTCCACCTCTTCCTCAAGGGCGCCAAGCTCCTCCCGCAGGCCAAGGTCGGCAGCCTCCCCATCTACGCCGGAGATTTCGTCTCCCTCATCCCCTTCACCGCCAAGCCCACCACGCCCGCTCCGTTCGTCCGGCACGCTTTCTGTCCCTCGCCGTCGCCGTGGACGGCGGCCGGCACAAGGAGGAAGCTTCCGGGTTCATGGAGTGGCGGCGGCGACGATGACGTGTACGCGCCGAATAAGGTGGCGAGGCCGTCCTCTTCCTCGTGCAGCAACCATTGCGGCGGCACGGAGCCGCTGGACCCGGCGCAGATGGTGGAGCACCTCCGGCGAGGGCTCGGGAAGCACGGCCAGATCGCGCACGTCGAGCGCATGCCCGGCAGCGAGGCCTCCTTCGCCGACGACGGCCTACTGCACCACCTCACCGACGCAATGAGGAGCTGCCTCCGGAGCACCGGCGTGACGAGGCTGTACGCGCACCAGGCGCAGGCCGTGCGCGCCGCCGTCGCCGGCAAGCACGTCGTGGTGTCCACCTCCACGTCCAGCGGCAAGTCGCTCTGCTACAACGTCCCCGTGCTGGAGTCCGTCGTCTCCTCGCCGGCGGCCTGCGCGCTCTACGTGTTCCCGACCAAGGCCCTGGCGCAGGACCAGCTTAAGGCGCTGCTGCAGATGAAGGCCGCGCTCCTCCTCGCCGGCGCCGGTGACTTCGGCGTGGAGATATACGACGGCGACACGCCGGTGCAGGACCGCGCGAGGATCAGGCGGCAAGCGAGGGTGCTCATCACCAACCCGGACATGCTGCACGCCTCCATCCTCCCCTGCTACGGCCAGTTCCGGCGCATCCTTTCCGGCCTCGCCCACGTCGTCGTCGACGAGGCGCACACGTACCGCGGCGCGTTCGGCTGCCACGCCGCGCTCGTGCTCCGGCGCCTCCGCCGCCTCTGTGCTGACGTCTACGGTCGCTATCCCAGCTTCGTGTTCTGCACCGCCACGCTGGCTAACCCGCGCGAGCACGTCATGGAGCTCGCCGGAGTGGACGAGGTGGAGCTGGTGGACCAGGACACCAGCCCGCGCGGCGTCAAGCACTTCGTCCTCTGGAACTCCTCGTCGGCGTCGAAGTCGCCGGTGACGGAGGTGTCCCGGCTGCTGGCTGAGATGGTGCAGCACGGGCTGCGGTGCATCGCCTTCTGCAAGACGAGGAAGCTGTGCGAGCAGGTGCTGGCGGCGGCGCGCGAGATACTCGAAGAGGCTGTACCGGCGGCGCCGGAGCTGGCGAGCTCCGTGTGCGTGTACCGTGGCGGCTACATGGCGAGCGACCGGCGGAAGATCGAGGCGGACCTGTTCAGCGGGCGGCTCCGCGGCGTGGCGGCGACGAACGCGCTGGAGCTGGGCATCGACGTCGGCCACGTCGACGCCACGCTCCACCTCGGCTTCCCAGGCAGCATTGCCAGCCTATGGCAGCAGGCCGGCAGGTCGGGCCGGCGATCCAAGGACTCCATCGCCGTCTACGTCGCCTTCGACGGCGCCGTGGACCAGTACTTCATGAACTACCCCGACAAGCTCTTCGGCAAGCCGATCGAGCGCTGCCACGTCGATGCGCAGAACCAGAAGGTCCTCCGGCAGCACCTCGCGTGCGCCGCCGTCGAGAACCAGCTCCGGCCCGACCGCGACGAGCCCTACTTCGGTGCCACCATGAACGACGCCATCACGTTCTTGAAAGACAAAGGAATTCTCACCAGCAACCCAACCAGTAGTGGTGACACGTGGAAGTACGCCGGCCCCGTCAGGCGGCCGTCGCAGGCGGTGAGCATCCGCGCGATCGAGCACGAAAAGTTCACGGTGACGGAGACGGCGAGCAAGCGGGTGCTGGAGGAGATCGAGCAGAGCAAGGCCTTCTTCCAGGTGCACGAGGGCGCGGTGTACATGCACCAGGGCGTGAGCTACCTGGTGGACCGGCTCGACCTCTCGTCCAGGACGGCCTACTGCAGCATCAGCATGTCGGAGCTCTGCTACCACACCAAGACCGAGGACTACACCGACATCGACGTCGCCGCCCCGGCCGATGCTAGCGGCGGCGTCCGTGCCGACGAGTGCACGGTGACCACGCGGTGGGTCGGGTACCGCCGGATATTCAAAACGACGGACCAGGTGTCCGACGTCATCCCTCTCCACCTTCCCTCCTACTCCTTCGACACCCAGGCCGTCTGGGCGACGATCCCCCGGACGATCAAGGCATCGATGGAGCAGAGCAAGCTGTGGTTCCGGGGCGGGCTACACGGCGCCGCGCACGCCATGCTCAGCATTCTGCCGCTGCACATGATGTGCGGCTCCGGCGATCTCGGCACGGAGTGCGTGGATCCGCAGGAGACGCGCAAGCGAGACGACGACCGCGTCGTCGTCCCCGACAGGATCTTGCTGTATGACAAGCACCCCGGCGGCATCGGGCTGGCGGCGCAGGCGAGGACGCTCTTCGGGGACCTCCTTGCGGCCGCCCTGGAGCTCGTGTCGGCGTGTGGCTGCGGCAACTCCGACGGGTGCCCGAACTGCGTGCAGTCGTTCGCGTGCCGTGACACTAACAAGAATCTGGACAAGGAGGCTGCCGTGGCGCTGCTCAAGGGTCTCATTGAGTGGCATTCTGAAGTCTGAACTGAAGCCTAATTGAGGTGGATGGAGGCCATCAAAGTCACAACTAAAGATGAACGGAAAGAAAAAAGATGAGTAGTAGTACTTGGGGCTTTACATCACATGATGTTTTGTAGGTTGTATGCTATATACATATTTCTTGATCGGGCTTGCTAAAACTCAGTCGACTACATAGCCGTTAGATCTTTGCATGGAGATTTGCGTTGGATTTAGCATCATCCAATGGTCCTCGCAACATTTTGTCCCAGCGTTTGCACTGTATCTTTCTACCGGTTGCAGCATCCGTCTTGCAGGTTATAGCATGTCATCTGACCGGACTCAACATCTGCCGCCGTTGATTGTAGCACGCCGTCGCCCCACGCCCCCACCTTAATTTTTTTCTGTCCTCCGCCACTGCGTGCAGGATAGTAGAGACAATGAATTGCAGTAGCAGGTTTTTATGTAGTGAACAACTGCACCAGAGTGTGAACTTCTTTTTTTCTGTGTTCATCAAGTGTACTACCGCAGAATATAGTTTTACTTTTGGAAATTTTGAATTGTTGTAGTTTTTTAGAGTGATTTTTTTGTTATTATTTGTTTTATGCGTGGGAGCCATGAACTATCAAAATTTACAAATAGTGGACTTCAGTTTTCAGGTAGTGAAACGCTGCCGCGAATAGTGAACTTCTTCTTTATATGATAAATTGTTCTAGTTTGCACATTGAGACTTTCGTTGTTCAAGTGGCAGACTGTTAGGTTTCATGGAATGTTAATACATAGTGAACTTCCCATGTGTTCCTACAAGGCGGACGGATGTGATGTTTTGCAGAGGGAACCGCTGCATTTTTTTTTGTTAGCGACTTCTTAAAAAAACCGAACTACTATATTACAAGATAACAACCTGCTGTTTTTCATTTCTCACATTTTGAATTATTGGTTTGTACGTTTCACGTATGGGCTAACGAATGACATCTATTATAGTGAACTTCTATCCGTGTGGTTTATATAGTGGATCACAGGTTCACTAGTAATGACGACCTATGACATTGGAGGAGTGTGATGACGAGGAAGGGGTCCCGAGGCATGTATAGGGTCCACGATAGCGAGGGAGGAGGCATTTGTCGATGCAGAAGGAGGTGCGGCAATGGCCGGCGAGGGGAGACGGTAGCGTGGTCGAGGTGAATGTCTCATGCAGCCAACCGAGAGGTACTCCATGGACAGGGTGTGTCACAATGGCATGGGAGGGGAGCACGACAGCTGTGACCCTGGGGAGGTGCCCAACTGCACGGGAGGAAGGGTCACAACGATAGTAGGGGTGAGGTACCGTGGCAGGGAGGGACACAATAGTGAGGAGGATTTTTATGTCGTGGGTGGTGCAGGGGGCAGGTGAGGAGGTATTTGTTTTTTTTGTACATGCAAGGTCGACAATAATAATTCTTGAAACTCATATAAGATATTATTTAGATATGTACACTCTACAACTCTCTACAAGGGTATGTAAAAACACTACATAGACAAACACAATGTTATATTATAATCATGTCTGCATTACTGTATAATTTGTTTCCCTAGGTTCCCTAGGGTCAAGCGGGTTCAATTGAGCTAATGGTTTTGTAAGGAGTAATGTATGAAACTAAATTTAAAAATAACATAACTTTTGGCCAAATATACTTTTACTTTCTAATTGGCGGAAGCAAGTTTGTAAGTGTTGAAGATTTAATTATAATACAAAAAGGCATAATTTAATATTTTGCAGCACTCTGTCAGTGTAAATTTCCCAATTATCAAGGGAAAGAACTTGTTAAATATTGTGCTTATATAATAGGCATAAACTAAAAAAGTTTAGCTTAAATAAGTTATATCAGTGCCACATAGAGCCCCCGCATGTATTGGTCATCCACACACCCCTAACTCCTGTAGGGGAACGCGACAGAAAACAAAAAAATTATGACCTACGCACCAGCCCAGGACCACTATGGAGACTGCATACATGGTTTGATCTTTTTCATTACCGACTCATAGCGCAGCGGGAAGTAGAGGCGATGACGATCGGCGGTGCAGATCCCCGCAGCTAGGATTTACAACCTCCCAACCGCGAGGATGTATACCCTCATCTGCTCCTCAGACAGCCCTCCGGGAGGCGGTCGAATAGCCCTTCGGGAGAACCTTCGAAACTCGGACGGTCACACGGACAGCCCTTCGGGAGGCACTCACGAACTAAGACTGAAACTACGATCTCTCTACAGAGTTGCACACATACGGTGTCATCTATCCGGCAGGGCTTCGCCGTCCAGAACTAGTTCCTGCCGGAACCCAGACAGCCTTACGGCTCTACGAAACTCTTTTCATGGGAGGGAGAGAAGAAGCCAGATAATGCATGGCATGTGTATGAGAGCAAGGGATGAGAGTGGAGGGCTGCCCCTCCACCTCTATTTATAGGAAATCACAAGGGGTAGGGTGGTTTTACAAGAAAACCCAAAACCCACATGAAATGGAGTCCTTCCCAAGGACCTAAAGAGTGCAAACAAGGGACAAGTGGGGCCCCATGGATGAGCTGCACCCATGAACGTCCCACCCCTTGTGGGGCCCCCAAAAAGGAGGTTCCCACCCTTCCATGTCATCCCTAGATCTTTTGGGCAAAGCCCCAAAAGGTGGCTTTCCATAAAATATCCCAAAAAGCACTTTCACTATTCACGACGACATTTTTCAGCGTCCGTTCGAACTGGAAATTTTTATGTGGGCTTAGAACATCTCTAGTACCCACCATAATAATTTTCAACACGTTCTGGAACAATTCCAGTTTAGTGATTTTCATCTGCGAAAAGCATCTGAACCGGTTCCTGCAGCTCCGGAACATTTCTAGTTTTTATTTCTGAAAATTCCAAAAAGTTTCCAGAATGATTCTGGCACCCTCCAAGAATTATCAGGCATGTGCCGAAACCATTTTGACTTAATGGCATACCCCGAAACAACTATTTCGGTTTCACCGAAACTCATCCGGTGACCTCTCTCTGCGGAACTTTTCCACTGTCCGAAACTTTTCGGTGTCCGAAAGTTTTTCAATGATTTTCTCTCAGACTCCCTGTCTAGTATTCAGCAGATAGATGGCCCTTAAGCGTGTGATCCTATAGGTTCGGTGAAGTATAGAAATGAGCCGGAACCCCTTCTGATCAATGATCAACATCGGAGCCGTGGACACCTATATTGACCCCTATACCCACACGAATAAATATTCGAGTGAACCTCCAGTTGTAGTGAGCTATTCCTGTTGCTTCGCGATATGTCACATGTTGGGGAACGTAGTAATTTCAAAAAATTTCCTACGCACACGCAAGATCATGGTGATGCATAGCACGAGAGGGGAGAGTGTTGTCCACGTACCCTCGTAGACCGAAAGTGGAAGCGTTATGACAACGCAGTTGATGTAGTCGTACGTCTTCTCGACCCGACCGATCAAGCACCGAAACTACGGCACCTCCGAGTTCTAGCACACGTTCAGCTCGATGACAATCCCCGGACTCCGATCCAGCAAAGTGTCGGGGAAGAGTTCCGTCAGCACGACGGCGTGGTGACGATCTTGATGTTCTACCGTCGCAGGGCTTCGCCTAAGCACTGCTACAATATTATCGAGGAGTATGGTGGAGGGGGACACAGCACACGGTTAAGAGAATGATCACGAAGATCAACTTGTGTGTCTAGAGGTGCCCCCTGCCCCCGTATATAAAGGAGCAAGGGGGAGGGGCGGCCGGCCAGGAGGAGGCGAGCCAGGGAGGAGTCCTACTCCTACCGGGAGTAGGACTCCCTCCTTTTCCTTCTCCAACTAGGAGAGGGGGAAGGAAGGGAGAGAGGAGAGGAAGGAAAGGGGGGGGGGCGTCGCCCCCCCTCCTTGTCCAATTCGGACTAGAGGGGGAGGGGTCACGCGGCCTACCCTGGCCGCCCCTCCTCTTCTCCACTTTGGGCCCATGAGGCCCATTAACCCCCGGGGGGTTCCGGTAACCCCCCGGTACTCCCGTTTTATTCGAAACATCTCCAGAACACTTCCGGTGTCCGAATATAGCCGTCCAATATATCAATCTTTATGTCTTGACAATTTCGAGACTCCTCGTCATGTCCGTGATCACATCCGGGACTCCAAACAAACTTTGGTACATCAAAATATATAAACTCATAATGAAACTGTCATCGTATTGTTAAGCGTGCGGACCCTACGGGTTCAAGAACAATGTAGACATGACCGAGGCACGTCTCCGGTCAATAACCAATAGCGGAACCTGGATGCTCATATTGGCTCCTACATATTCTACGAAGATCTTTATCGGTCAGACCGCATAACAACATACATTGTTCCCTTTGTCATCGGTATGTTACTTGCCCGAGATTTGATCGTCGGTATCTCAATACCTAGTTCAATTCGTTACCGGCAAGTCTCTTTACTCGTTCCGTAATACATCATCTCGCAACTAACTCATTAGTTGCAATGCTTGCAAGGCTTATGTGATGTGCATTACCGAGAGGGCCCAGAGATACCTCTCCAACAATCGGAGTGACAAATCCTAATCTCGAAATACGCCAACCCAACATGTACCTTTGGAGACACCTGTAGAGCTCCTTTATAATCACCCAGTTACGTTGTGACGTTTGGTAGCACACAAAGTGTTCCTCCGGCAAACGGGAGTTGCATAATCTCATAGTCATAGGAACATGTATAAGTCATGAAGAAATCAATAGCAACATACTAAACGATCGGGTGCTAAGCTAATGGAATGGGTCATGTCAATCATATCATTCTCCTAATGATGTGATCCCGTTAATCAAATGACAACACATGTCTATGGTTAGGAAACATTACCATCTTTGATTAACGAGATAGTCAAGTAGAGGCATACTAGTGACGTTTAGTTTGTCTATGTATTCACACAAGTATTATGTTTCCGGTTAATACAATTCTAGCATGAATAATAAACATTTATCATGATATAAGGAAATAAAATAATAACTTTATTATTGCCTCTAGGGCATATTTCCTTTAGTTTCCCACTTGCACTAGAGTCAATAATCTAGATTACACAGTAATGATTCTAACACCCATGGAGCTTTGGTGCTGATCATGTTTTGCTCGATGAAGAGGCTTAGTCAAGGGGTCTGCTACATTCAGATCCGTATGTATCTTGCAAATCTCTATGTCTCCCACCTGGACTAGATCCCGGATGGAATTGAAGCGTCTCTTGATGTGCTTGGTTCTCTTGTGAAATCTGGATTCCTTTGCCAAGGCAATTGCACCAGTATTGTCACAAAAGATTTTCATTGGACCCGATGCAATAGGTATGACACCTAGATCGGATATGAACTCCTTCATCCAGACTCCTTCGTTTGCTGCTTCCGAAGCAGCTATGTACTCCGCTTCACATGTAGATCCCGCCACGACGCTTTGTTTAGAACTGCACCAACTGACAGCTCCACCGTTTAATGTAAACACGTATCCGGTTTGCGATTTAGAATCGTCCGGATCAGTGTCAAAGCTTGCATCAACGTAACCATTTACGATGAACTCTTTGTCACCTCCATATACGAGAAACATATCCTTAGTCCTTTTCAGGTATTTCAGGATGTTCTTGACCACTGTCCAGTGATCCACTCCTAGATTACTTTGGTACCTCCCTGCTAGATTTATAGCAAGACACACATCAGGTCTGGTACACAGCATTGCATACATGATAGAGCCTATGGCTGAAGCATAGGGAACATCTTTCATTTTCTCTCTATCTTCTGCAGTGGTCGGGCATTGAGTCTTACTCAATTTCACACCTTGTAACACAGGCAAGAATACTTTCTTTGCTTGATCCATTTTGAACTTCTTCAAAACTTTGTCATGGTATGTGCTTTGTGAAAGTCCAATTAAGCGTCTTGATCTATCTCTATAGATCTTAATGCCCAATATGTAAGCAGCTTCACCGAGGTCTTTCATTGAAAAACTCTTATTCAAGTATCCCTTTATGCTATCCAGAAATTCTATATCATTTCCGATTAGTAATATGTCATCCACATATAATATCAGAAATGCTACAGAGCTCCCACTCACTTTCTTGTAAATACAGGCTTCTCCAAAAGTCTGTACAAACCCAAATGCTTTGATCACACTATCAAAGCGTTTATTCCAACTCCGAGAGGCTTGCACCAGTCCATAAATGGATCGCTGGAGCTTGCACACTTTGTTAGCTCCTTTTGGATCGACAAAATCTTCCAGCTGCATCATATACAACTCTTCTTCCAGAAATCCATTCAGGAATGCAGTTTTGACATCCATCTGCCAAATTTCATAATCATAGAATGCGGCAATTGCTAACATGATTCGGACAGACTTAAGCATCACTACGGGTGAGAAGGTCTCATCGTAATCAATCCCTTGAACTTGTCGAAAACTTTTTGCGACAAGTCGAGCTTTGTAGACAGTAACATTACCGTCAGCGTCAGTCTTCTTCTTGAAGATCCATTTATTCTCAATTGCTTGTCGATCATTGGGCAAGTCAACCAAAGTCCACACTTTGTTCTCATACATGGATCCCATCTCAGATTTCATGGCTTCAAGCCATTTTGCGGAATCTGGGCTCACCATCGCTTCTTCATAGTTCGTAGGTTCATCATGATCTAGTAGCATGACTTCCAGAACAGGATTACCGTACCACTCTAGTGCGGATCTTACTCTGGTTGATCTACGAGGTTCAGTAGTAACTTGTTCTGAAGTTTCATGATCATCGTCATTAGCTTCCTCACTAATTGGTGTAGGTGTCACAAAAACCGGTTTCTGTGATGTACTACTTTCCAATAAGGGAGCAGGTACAGTTACCTCATCAAGTTCTACTTTCCTCCCACTCACTTCTTTCGAGAGAAACTCCTTCTCTAGAAAGTTTCTGAATTTAGCAAAAAAAGTCTTGCCTTCGGATCTGTGATAGAAGGTGTATCCAATAGTTTCCTTTGGATATCCTATGAAGACACATTTCTCCGATTTGGGTTCGAGCTTATCAGGTTGAAGCTTTTTCACATAAGCATCGCAGCCCCAAACTTTAAGAAACGACAACTTTGGTTTCTTGCCAAACCATAGTTCATAAGGCGTCGTCTCAACGGATTTCGATGGTGCCCTATTTAACGTGAATGCGGCCGTCTCTAAAGCATAACCCCAAAACGATAGCGGTAAATCAGTAAGAGACATCATAGATCGCACCATATCTAGTAAAGTACGATTATGACGTTCGGACACACCATTACGCTGTGGTGTTCCGGGTGGCGTGATTTGCGAAACTATTCCGCATTGTTTCAAATGTACACCAAACTCGTAACTCAAATATTCTCCTCCACGATCAGATCGTAGAAACTTTATTTTCTTGTTACGATGATTTTCAACTTCACTCTGAAATTCTTTGAACTTTTCAAATGTCTCAAACTTATGTTTCATTAAGTAGATATACCCATATCTGCTTAAGTCATTTGTGAAGGTGAGAAAATAACGATATCCGCCACGAGCCTCAACATTCATCGGACCGCATACATCTATATGTATGATTTCCAACAAATCTGTTGCTCTCTCCATAGTACCGGAGAACGGTGTTTTGGTCATCTTGCCCATAAGGCACGGTTCGCAAGTGCCAAGTGATTCATAATCAAGTGGTTCCAAAAGACCATCAGTATGGAGTTTCTTCATGCGCTTTACACCGATATGACCCAAACGGTAGTGCCACAAATAAGTTGCACTATCATTATCAACTCTGCATCTTTTGGCTTCAACATTATGAATATGTGTGTCACTACTATCGAGATTTAATAAGAATAGACCACTCTTCAAGGGTGCATGACCATAAAAGATATTACTCATATAAATAGAACAACCATTATTCTCTGATTTAAATGAATAACCGTCTCGCATCAAACAAGATCCAGATATAATGTTCATGCTCAACGCTGGCACCAAATAACAATTATTTAGGTCTAATACTAATCCCGAAGGTAGATGTAGAGGTAGCGTGCCGACTGCGATCACATCGACTTTGGAACCATTTCCCACGCGCATCGTCACCTCGTCCTTAGCCAATCTTCGCTTAATCCGTAGTCCCTGTTTCGAGTTGCAAATATTAGCAACAAAACCATTATCAAATACCCAGGTGCTACTGCGAGCATTAGTAAGGTACACATCAATAACATGTATATCACATATACCTTTGTTCACTTTGCCATCCTTCTTATCCGCCAAATACTTGGGGCAGTTCCGTTTCCAGTGACCAGTCCGCTTACAGTAGAAGCACTCAGTTTCAGGCTTAGGTCCAGATTTGGGTTTCTTCTCCTGAGCAGCAACTTGCTTGCTGTTCTTCTTGAAGTTCCCCTTCTTCTTCTCTTTGCCCTTTTTCTTGAAACTAGTGGTCTTGTTGACCATCAACACTTGATGCTCCTTCTTTATTTCTACCTCCGCAGCTTTCAGCATTGCGAAGAGCTCGGGAATTGTCTTATCCATCCCTTGCATATTATAGTTCATCACAAAGCTCTTGTAGCTAGGTGGAAGTGATTGGAGAATTCTGTCAATGACGCAATCATCTGGAAGATTAACTCCCAACTGAATCAAGTGATTATTATACCTAGACATTTTGAGTATATGCTCACTGACAGAACAGTTCTCCTCCATCTTGCAGCTATAGAACTTATTGGAGACTTCATATCTCTCAATCCGGGCATTTGCTTGAAATATTAACTTCAACTCCTGGAACATCTCATATGCTCCATGATGTTCAAAACGTCGTTGAAGACCCTATTCTAAGCCATAAAGCATGGCACATTGAACTATCGAGTAGTCATCAGCTTTGCTCTGCCAGACGTTCTTAACGTCGTCAGTTGCATCAGCAGCAGGCCTGGCACCTAGCGGTGCTTCCAGGACGTAATTTTTCTGTGCAGCAATGAGGATAATCCTCAAGTTATGGACCCAGTCCATGTAATTGCTACCATCATCTTTCAACTTTGCTTTCTCAAGGAACGCATTAAAATTCAACGGAACAACAGCAGGGGCCATCTATCTACAATCAAACATAAACAAGCAAGATACTATCAGGTACTAAGTTCATGATAAATTTAAGTTCTATTAATCATATTACTAAAGAACTCCCACTTAGATAGACATCCCTCTAATCCTCTAAGTGATCACGTAATGCAAATCAACTAAACCATGTCCGATCATCACGTGAGATGGAGTAGTTTCAATGGTGAACATCACTATGTTGATCATATCTACTATATGATTCACGCTCGACCTTTCGGTCTCCGTGTTCCGAGGTGATATCTGTTATATGCTAGGCTCGTCAAGTTAAACCTGAGTATTCTGTGTGTGCAACTATTTTGCACCCGTTGTATTTGAACGTAGAGCCTATCACACCCGATCATCACGTGGTGTCTCAGCACGAAGAACTTTCGCAACGGTGCATACTCAGGGAGAACACTTTTACAATGATAATTTAGTGAGGGATCATCTTATAATGCTACCGTCAACCAAAGCAAGATAAGATGCATAAAAGATAAACATCACATGCAATCAATATAAGTGATATGATATGGCCATCATCATCTTGTGCTTGTGATCTCCATCTTCGAAGCACCGTCATGATCACCATCGTCACCGGCGCGACACCTTGATCTCCATCGTAGCATCGTTGTCGCCTCGCCAATCTTATGCTTCTATGACTATCGCTACCGCTTAGTGATAAAGTAAAGCATTACAGGGCGATTGCATTGCATACAATAAAGTGACAACCACATGGCTCCTGCCAGTTGCCGATAACTCGGTTACAAAACATGATCATCTCATACAATAAAATTTAGCATCATGTCTTGACCATATCACATCACAACATACCCTGCAAAAACAAGTTAGACGTCCTCTACTTTGTTTGTTGCAAGTTTTACGTGGCTGCTACGGGCTTAAGCAAGAACCAATCTTACCTACGCATCAAAACCACAACGATAGTTTGTCAAGTTGGTGCTGTTTTAACCTTCACAAGGACCGGGCGTAGCCACACTTGGTTCAACTAAAGTTGGAGAAACTGACACCCGCCAGCCACCTGTGTGCAAAGCACGTCGGTAGAACCAGTCTCGCGTAAGCGTACGCGTAATGTCGGTCCAGGCCGCTTCATCTAACAATACCGCTGAACCAAAGTATGACATGCTGGTAAGCAGTATGACTTATATCGCCCACAACTCACTTGTGTTCTACTCGTGCATATAACATCAACACATAAAACCTAGGCTCGGATGCCACTGTTGGGGAACGTAGTAATTTCAAAAAAATTCCTACGCACACGCAAGATCATGGTGATGCATAGCAACGAGAGGGGAGAGTGTTTTCCACGTACCCTCGTAGACCGAAAGCAGAAGCGTTACGACAACGCGGTTGATGTAGTCGTACGTCTTCGCGACCCGACCGATCAAGCACCGAAACTACGGCACCTCCGAGTTCTAGCACACATTCAGCTCGATGACGATCCCCGGACTCCGATCCAGCAAAGTGTCGGGGAAGAGTTCCGTCAGCACGACAACGTGGTGACGATCTTGATGTTCTACAGTCACAGGGCTTCGCCTAAGCACCGTACAATATTATCGAGGAGTATGGTGGAGGGGGGCACCGCACACGGTTAAGAGAACGACCAGGAAGATCAACTTGTGTGTCTAGAGGTGCCCCCTTGCCCCCGTATATAAAGGAGCAAGGAGGAGGGCGGCCGACCAGGAGGAGGCGCGCTAGGGAGGAGTCCTACTGCTACCGGGAGTAGGACTCCCTCCTTTTCCTTGTCCAACTAGGAGAGGGGGAAGGAAGGGAGAGAGGAGAGGAAGGAAGGGGGGGGGGGCGCCCCCCCTCCTTGTCCAATTCGGACTAGAGGGGGAGGGGGCACGCGGCCTGCCCTGGCCGCCCCTCCTCTTCTCCACTTTGGGCCCATGAGGCCCATTAACCCCCGGGGGGGTTCCGATAACCCCCCGGTACTCCGGTTTTATTCGAAACTTCTCCGGAACACTTCCGGTGTCCGAATATAGCCCGAATATAGCCGTCCAATATATCAATCTTTATGTCTTGACCATTTCGAGACTCCTCGTCATGTCCGTGATCACATCCGAGACTCCAAAAAAACTTCGGTACATCAAAATATATAAACTCATAATGAAACTGTCATCGTAACGTTAAGCGTGCGGACCCTATGGGTTCTAGAACAATGTAGACATGACCGAGACACGTCTCCGGTCAATAACCAATAGCGGAACCTGGATGCTCATATTGGCTCTTACATATTCTACGAAGATCTTTATCGGTCAGACCGCATAACAACATACGTTGTTCCCTTTGTCATCGGTATGTTACTTGCCCGAGATTTGATCGTCGGTATCTCAATACCTAGTTCAATCTCGTTACCGGCAAGTCTCTTTACTCGTTCCGTAATACATCATCTCGCAACTAACCCATTAGTTGCAATGCTTGCAAGGCTTATGTGATGTGCATTACCGAGAGGGCCCAGAGATACCTCTCCAACAATCGGAGTGACAAATCCTAATCTCGAAATACACCAACCAACATGTACCTTTGGAGACACCTGTAGAGCTCCTTTATAATCACCCAGTTACGTTGTGGCGTTTGGTAGCACACAAAGTGTTCCTCTGGCAAACGGGAGTTGCATAATCTCATAGTCATAGGAACATGTATAAGTCATGAAGAAAGCAATAGCAACATACTAAACGATCGGGTGCTAAGCTAATGGAATGGGACATGTCAATCACATCATTCTCCTAATGATGTGATCCCATTAATCAAATGACAACACATGTCTACGGTTAGGCATACTAGTGACGTTTAGTTTGTCTATGTATTCACACAAGTATTATGTTTCTGGTTAATACAATTCTAGCATGAATAATAAACATTTACCATGATATAAGGAAATAAAATAATAACTTTATTATTTCCTCTAGGGCATATTTCCTTCAGTACACCCGAGGTGAGATTTATTGCATCCCCGTGGACGAACAATTTGTCCACCATGCAAGTTACCTCGTTACCGATTTTGTTCTCTTTTCTCGTTTCCGTGTTCCGGCATCCCAGTGATCAAATCACAAGGTGTCTGGCCAGACGATTATGGACACCGTAACACCGAGAGGGCCCGAGAATATCTCTCCATCATCGGAGGAGCAAATCCCAATCTTGAGCTATCAAGTTACTTGACATACTTTTCCATGAACCCGTAAGCTGCCGTAATAGCCACCCATTTACGGATGATGTTTAACAAACCCCAAAGTTCATGAAGTAAGCATGAAGAAACTCGATACTCTCATGGTCTAAGGAATCATGCAAACATTAATCATCTCTGTGTTATGTACCATTAACTTGTGACGAATGAATCTCATATCATAACATCAATCCGGGTCGATTCAACACAAATGTTCTCTTAACATTGTGCCCTCAAAATTGCTGGCATAGACATGCCCATGATCAGGAAAACAGAACCATCATGCAACACTTGAGCTAGTCTTAGAGGCCAGACTAGGAATACTTCTTACCGTTTATTATTCCACACGTGCATATGAGTCTTCCTCCGAGCCTCGTGGATATTGCAGACTCAAGAATCATTGCAGTTATAGCATGGAACATAAACATAATTATGAACTCGAAGATAAATAATATCATTTATTATTGCCTATAGGGCATATCTCCTACAGACTCCCACTTGCACTAGAGTCAATAATCTAGTTAATGCTAATGCACTTTACACCTATGGCATACCGGTGTAAAAAATGCTTCGCATGTGGTATAGCCTAATGTCCATCGGATCTGACAACTTCAGCACCATGTGTAACTCTCCATATCCTCGGGTTTTCACGCTTTCACAAAATTCATATTTTGTGCGGACTTGGCTTTGTATATATGTGAATCATTGGTCGAACCTGATTCCTCAGACTGAGTTATGGAGCAACTATCTGCAATAGTGTCCCATTGACCAAAGCCTTCTTGGAACCATACTAAGTTCATGAATGAACTATATGATTCAACATCTTTGTCTTTGTCGCTTCTAAAGCAGCAACATACTCCGCCTCTATTGTAGAATTCACCACAGTAACTTGTTTGGAACAATTTCCAACTAACTGCACCACCATATTGTGTTACACAAAACCCTCAATTTAAATCGAAAATCTCATGGAGAAAAGATGAAGACTGTTTCGATGTAACATTTTACAATGAACTCTTCATGATCTCCGCTTGCGAGAAAACATATCATCAGTACTTACTCTAGTACTCAATGACATCTTTCACTGTTGTCCAACGAGCAGTACTTTGATCACTTTAGTATCCATACTCGCAACACCTTGGGAGTATCGGACATATCTGGTTGTTTTACATACCATGGAATACATGATTAATCCAAACACAAAAGTGTGTGGAATCTGCATCATGTATTTTGCTCATCAGTGTTTTGGGACACTGAGTCTTGCAAAAAACTCTTCCATGTGACTCCGGCAAGAATCACGCCTTGGCGGTTTTAAATGCTAAAAGGTTTTAGCACCTTGTCAATATGTATTCATTGCTTAGCCCTATTAGGTAAATCTATCTCCATAGATCATTATGCGTAATATTGAGGCTATTTAGCCTAAGCACTTCATCAAAAAACTGTTTTCAAATGAAGTCCTAATTTGTGTCAAGAAATTTATTTCTAATTAACAATGTGTCAAGAACACAAGGTTTTTAAAAATATTATTGTGCTCCCACTTACTTTCTTGAATCACAAGCATCTTTGTTACCCATTGATGAAGTCAGAACCCTTTGACCATTTCATCAAAGCACGAAGATTCCAACTTCATTTTGCTCTCTTCTATCCATCGCCGGAACTCTGAAGTTTGCACCCTTACTAGCATCCTCTGGATAGACAAAATGCCTTGGACTGTAACACATGCAAGTCCTTGGTTTCATTTCCATTAGATGGAAATCCTATTGTCATCCATGTTTCATATCTCATGATTGAAATATGTATTAATTGCTAGTTCAACCCGAACCGACTTTAAGCATCGCTACGATGAAAACAACCTTATCGTAGTCAACTCTTGAACTTGTTATTTCAACAAGTCGAGCTTTATGGATAAAACATTTTTATCCGTATCAGTTTAAAGTTCCATAAATATTCGTTAGACTCTAAGTCTTCCGAAAGGTGTATCAAGGTTTTAATCTTGAATCACTTATATGGAAACTAACTCGGGTTGTATTGGCATTTAGCCAATTCCGGAGTCAGGGCCCATCAACGCTTCCTTGTGTATCGTAGGTATAATGTTGTCTAACAACAATATCTCGTTTGCGCACCTGAGAGGTTTGCACGAGCCTTGCCTACGTGGTTCAGCTGCAAGTTCGACCGAAGTTCATACATTTTATTATAGAGACTTCCGTATCAGTCGTAGTAGGAAACTCTGGAATTACATCCAAGGTCTCTTTCCTTTGATCTGACGACGAAGATACTGTTTATCTCGTCGAATTGCACTATTCTCCCACCCACCTTTTTGAAAGAACCATTCTCTTTAAAAGCACACAGTTTCGCGACAAAACTATTTGCCTCGGTATAGTGAGGGAGGAATACCTAACATTTTGGTATAACCTACAAAGTAGCACTTGTCTGATTTGGAATAGGTTTGTAACCTTTTACACAAGCCCCATATTCCAAATGTTAAGAAAAGATATAACATAGTTGGGTGTACCATACCATGGCTTTATTTCAACAGACCCGATGTAGCTCTTTTCAGTGTAAAAGCCGCAGTCTCTAAAGCATCAATTTAAAAGGGATAATGGCAAATTTATTTATGTCATCTTTGACCTTACCATGTCATAAATGGTTTGATTACATCTTCACAAACATTCCACTCATAGTGGTGTTCCAGAAGGTGTAAGTTATGAAACTCTTTTCACAACTCATCAGACATTCGCTAAACATGTAACTCGAATATTCCTTTGTGCAATCAAATTGCAGAAACATAATTTTCTTGTTACAATAGCTTCTACTTCATTTTTGAAAACCTTTCAAATGATTTCAAAAGATCCAGACTTACGTCTCATCAAGCAAATATCCATATATCTACCTGAGTCATTTCTGAAGATATATAAATCCACTACTTGCAACAACATTTATTGAACTACACACATCAAAATGTATGATCACCAATAAGTTTGTTGCTCGTTCCTTATGGCCTGTGAACGGTATTTCAGTCACTTCACTTTTCGGAGAAAGTTGCAAGTGTCAAATGATTCAAAATCAAACGACTTCAAAATCCATCATAATGGAATTTTTCCATGCGGGTTTCTCCAATGTGACCAAATGTAGTGCCACACTTGTGTGGTATTCTTTTAGTCTTGCGACATTTAGCGTCAGTGTTATGGATGTATCATATTACAATCAATATTCATAACATACATCCCATCTTGGATGGAAGCATGGCCCTTCATGTTATTCATAATACTTAACAATAATTGTTGTTTTTCTGAACAACTCTTTTGCAACAAACATTGTGCAATGGGCTAGAGTGTATGGAACTCTAAAATGAATTATGAAAGTAAACCCAGAGGTATTGTATTATTATCAATATTCATAACATACATCTCATTCATAATGAAAGTATGTCCCTTGTGTTATTCATAACATCGAACATAAAAAGTTCTCTTATGAACAACCTTCTTGCAAGATACCTTATGCAATGGGCTAGAGTTTGTGAAACTCTAAATGAACTATGAAAATAAATACAGACGGCAATACACCGATGGAAGGTATAGTAACATTTACTATGTTCCCTGTGTATACCTTAACCTCATTTTTGGCTAGTCTTTTTAGGCCATAGTAGCTCTTACATTGATTCACAACAGAATGCAATCGAGCGGGTATCTTTGTGATTAACTCACAATACCCAAGAATTAGTGATTAACATGTTTAACCATAATTCCCAAGAACTATATCTTTGACCAGCCTACTATACATCAAAAACTTGTATGACATTCATACATGAGCTGGATATTCCAGCCATCTTTATTTCTGCCTTTATACTTCTAACAGTTTAACTTTTAGTATTTCTCCTACTCGCAAAAGAAGCACCCAACTTAAGAGTGGCGTTGGCCCCGGACTTCCTAGGCGTGTAAGTCATACTAACACCCTTTGGACACTTCCTTTCTCTTTAAGTTGTTGTTTTATTCACCTTTCATTATATGACAGGCGTTCTTTTGGATCCCTTTCCCAATAGTCAAATGCATAGTAAACACTTTTGCTAATACTTGGAAACAAACATTGCTTTGTTTGTATCTGAAAATAATTTTCAGTTCCATGAATATCATATAACTATCCCAACTTTCGAAGTTTGGGTTTCATGGAAGCAAACATATTCCACTTGACCGTAACAGAATTCTAGCTTTTGGATCGAAGGACGAGAGTCACATGATCCATAGCATTAGAGGGAGGATACGGAAAGCATGCGATAGGACAAAGTCCTTCTTGGCACTTTTGAGGACAATCCTCACATTACGTTATCAAACGTAAAGTTTTAACCAGATATTTAACAGCTATTCAATTTTAACAGGGAAGGTGGAAACGCGAGCCATTATTCTACAACTATTTTGCAAGAAACACTTAGACAGTGTTCATAATTAATTGCACTGAGAATTAAACATGTTAATTCAACAGTGCGCTCCCACTCAAATCAATATCTCTCATAATTGATTTAGAGTGATTCAAGATCCATATTTCTATTCTATGCCATTGACGGGTTCATCACTGATGACACGAATTTCAATCGGTAGGCCAACTTGCCGATCACATCTCTATGTGATTCTTGTTCATCTTTCGATGGGCGTGTTCCGAGCTTAGGACTCTCCTGCCTGAACGTCAAAGACAACCAAGTGATCATGCTGCGAGGTCTGACCTCACCCGCCTCATTCCTCTCGATTTGTTCGTGCTCATGTGTACATGGCGCACCCCGAAAAGATACGAATTTCAGACGGTGCTACACTTGGGTGAACACTAACTACTTTGATATTTTAAGTGAGAGATCACCATAATAAAAAGCGACTACCGTGCAATCAAGAAGGGTGCATCATAAGGGATAAACATCTCAGGCAATTCACAATAGCATGATATGGTATAGCCCTTTCTGATGGAGAAGTATTTCATTTCTTCGTCTTCGGCATTCGCATCGGTGTTCACCTTCACGAAGATTGCCACCACCCTGTTGATGCACCAGATAATATTGCTATCTCTATAGCTAATAAAATAAGTGCATTACTTAAGGTTGACACGCAGGTCATTAAATTGACAATCATATGGCTCCAGCCATCATGCTGAATCATGACACGCAGGTCATGTTAATTACTTCATATAGTCATCTCATACATAATCAAATTGAATATGAGCATTGCTATACCACATCACATGCATATCCTGCAAAACCAAGTTAGACGCCTCTAATCGGTTTATGCAAAATTTTATTTTCCGTGGCTTCTAAGGTTTTAACTTAAACCGCAGCTACCAACGTTTTATCATCAAGTATGATTATTCAAGTTGCTAGAGTAACATCTCGGGATGTATGAAACATGAGATAATAAAATCTCGAGCCCCATACTAAACTTCGTCATACGCATGACCCCCGTGCAGATCATATCTGCAATGCCCTTTCATCTGCGAATTTCATCTTTCTTTTGACTACGACAGAACCCAAAGAACTGATAGCACTTCCATGATCAATCAGGATCACGGATTGCCAGAACTTTGTCAAATTCCACCATGCTGTCTCGAGATTGAGCAAACGCAAATTCTAGGGAAGCAACAAGAACGTTGGGTAACAGATTTCATCTGTCACCCGCATAAATAATTTTCAGCAATAGATCTCATCTACTACCTAATTATATTATGCAATACCCATACATCTCTATGTATTCTAGATCGCAACCTGCATCTACGCATAGCACGGCTCATGATGCTACTGTAGGGTAACGCAGCAGAAAACAAAAAAAAATTCCGACGTATGCAGCAGCCCAGGACCACTATGGAGACTGCATACATGGTTTGATCTTTTTCGTTACCGACTCGTAGCGCAGCGGGAAGTAGAGTCGATGACGATCGGTGGTGCAGATCCCCGCAGCTAGGATTTACAACCTCCCAACCGCGAGGATGTATACCCTCATCTGCTCCTCAGACAGCCCTCCGGGAGGCGGTCGAACAGCCCTTCGGGAGGACCTTCGAAACTCGGACGGTCACACGGACAGCCCTTTGGGAGGCACTCACGAATAAGACCGAAACTACGATCTCTCTACAGAGTTGCACACATACGGTGTCATCTATCTGGCAGGGCTTCGCCGTCCAGAACTAGTTCCTGCCGGAACCCAGACAGCCTTATGGCTCTATGAAACTCTTTTCGTGGGAGGGAGAGAAGAAGCCAGATAATGCATGGCATGTGTATGAGAGCAAGGGATGAGAGTGGAGGGCTGCCCCTCCACCTCTATTTATAGGAAATCCCAAGGGGTAGATGAAGGAAATATGCCCTAGAGGCAATAATAAAGTTATTATTTATTTCCTTATATCATGATAAATGTTTGTTATTCATGCTAGAATTGTATTAACCGGAAACATAATACATGTGTGAATACATAGACAAACAGAGTGTCACTAGTATGCCTCTACTTGACTAGCTCATTAATCAAAGATGGTTATGTTTCCTAACCATGAACAAAGAGTTGTTATTTGATTAACGAGGTCACATCATTAGTTGAATGATCTGATTGACATGACCCATTCCATTAGCTTAGCACCCGATCATTTAGTATGTTGCTATTGCTTTCTTCATGACTTATACATGTTCCTATAACTATGAGATTATGCAACTCCCGTTTACTGGAGGAACACTTTGGGTACTACCAAACGTCACAACGTAACTGGGTGATTATAAAGGAGTACTACAGGTGTCTCCAATGGTAGATGTTGGGTTGGCGTATTTCGAGATTAGGGTTTTGTCACTCCGATTGTCGGAGAGGTATCTCTGGGCCCTCTCGGTAATACACATCACATAAGCCTTGCAAGCATTATAACTAAGATGTTAGTTGTGAGATGATGTGTTACGGAACGAGTAAAGAGACTTGCCAGTAACGAGATTGAACTAGGTATTGGATACCGACGATCAAATCTCGGGCAAGTAACATACCGATGACAAAGGGAACAACGTATGTTGTTATGCGGTCTGACCGATAAAGATCTTCGTGGAATATGTAGGAGCCAATATGGGCATCCAGGTCCCGCTATTGGTTATTGACCGGAGACGTGTCTCGGTCATGTCGACATTGTTCTCGAACCGTAGGGTCCGCACGCTTAACGTTACGATGACAGTTATTATGAGTTTATGCATTTTGATGTACTGAAGGTTGTTCGGAGTCCCGGATGTGATCACGGACATGACGAGGAGTCTTGAAATGGTCGAGACGTAAAGATTGATATATTGGAAGCCTATGTTTGGACATCGGAAGTGTTTCGGGTAAAATCGGGATTTTACCGGATTACCGGGAGGGTTACCGGAACCCCCCGGGAACCATATGGGCCTTCATGGGCCTTAGTGGAAAAGAGAAAAGGGGCAACCCATAGCTGGCCGCGCGCCCCCCCTTCCCCAAGTCCTATTAGGACTAGGAGAAGGGGCCAGCCCCCCTCTCTCTCCTTTCCCCCTTGGGAATCCTAGTTGGAATAGGATTGAGGGGGGGAGTCCTACTCCCGGTAGGAGTAGGACTCCTCCCACGCCCTCTCCTTGGCCGGCGCACCCCTCCCCCTTGGATCCTTTATATACGGGGGCAGGGGGCACCTCTAGACACACAATTGATCATTGTTGATCGTTCCTTAGCCGTGTGCGGTGCCCCCTGCCACCAAATTCCACCTCGATCATACCGTTGTAGTGCTTAGGCGAAGCCCTGCGTCGGTAGTACATCAAGATCGTCACCACGCCGTCGTGCTGACGGAACTCTTCCTCGACGCTTTGCTGGATCGGAGCCCGAGGATCGTCATAGAGCTGAACGTGTGCTAAGAACTCGGAGGTGCCGGAGTAACGGTGCTTGGATCGGTCGGATCGGGAAGACGTACAACTACTTCCTCTATGTTGTGTAATCGCTTCCGCAGTCGGTCTGTGTTGGTACGTAGACAACACTCTCCCCTCTCGTTGCTATGCATCACCATGATCTTGCGTGTGCGTAGGAATTTTTTTGAAATTACTACGTTCCCCAACAGTGGCATCCGAGCCTAGGTTTTTATGGTTTGATGTTATTTGCACGAGTAGAACACAAGTGAGTTGTGGGCGATACAAGTCATACTGCCTACCAGCATGTCATACTTTGGTTTGGCGGTATTGTTGGACGAGACGATCCGGACCAACCTTACGCGTACTCTTACGCGAGACCGGTTCCCTCGACGTGCTTTGCACATAGATGGCTTGCGGAAGACTGTCTCTCCAACTTTAGTTGAACCAAGTGTGGCTACGCCCGGTCCTTGAGAAGGTTAAAATGGAGTCTATTTGACGAACTATCGTTGTGGTTTTGATGCGTAGGTGAGATGAGTTCTTACTTAAGCCCGTAGCAGCCACGTAAAACTTGCAACAACAAAGTAGAGGACGTCTAACTTGTTTTTGCAGGGCATGTTGTGATGTGATATGGTCAAGGCATGATGTTGATTTTATTGTATGAGATGATCATGTTTTGTAACCAAGTTATCGGCAACTGGCAGGAGCCATATGGTTGTCACTTTATTGTATGCAATGCAATCGCGATGTAATGCTTTACTTTATTACTAAGCGGTAGTGATAGTCGTAGAAGCATTAGATTGGCGAGACGACAACGATGCTACGATGGAGATCAAGGTGTCGCGCCGGTGACGATGGTGATCATGACGGTGCTTCGGAGATGGAGATCACAAGCACAAGATGATGATGGCCATATCATATCACTTATATTGATTGCATGTGATGTTTATCCTTTTATGCATCTTATCTTGCTTTGATTGACGGTAGCATTATAAGATGATCTCTCACTAAATTATCAAGAAGTGTTCTCCCTGAGTATGCACCGTTGCCAAAGTTCGTTGTGCCCAGACACCACGTGATGATCGGGTGTGATAAGCTCTACGTCCATCTACAACGGGTGCAAGCCAGTTTTGCACACGCAGAATACTCAGGTTAAACTTGACGAGCCTAGCATATGCAGATATGGCCTCGGAACGCAGAGACCGAAAGGTCGAGCGTGAATCATATAGTAGATATGATCAACATGACGATGTTCACCATTGAAAACTACTCCATCTCACGTGATGATCGGTTATGGTTTAGTTGATTTGGATCACGTGATCACTTAGAAGATTAGAGGGATGTCTATCTAAGTGGGAGTTCCTAAGTAATTTGATTAACTGAACTTAAACTTATCATGAACTTAGTACCTGATAGTATCTTGCTTGTTTATGTTGATTGTAGATAGATGGCTCGTGTTGTTGTTCCGTTGAATTTTAATGCGTTCCTTGAGAAAGCAAAGTTGAAAGATGATGGTAGCAATTACACGGACTGGGTCCGTAACCTGAGGATTATCCTCATTGCTGCACAGAAGAATTACGTCCTGGAAGCACCGCTGGGTGCCAGGCCTGCTGCTGGAGCTACGCCAGATGTTATGAACGTCTGGCAGAGCAAAGCTAATGACTACTCGATAGTTCAGTGTGCCATGCTTTACGGCTTAGAATCGGGACTTCAACGACGTTTTGAACGTCATGGAGCATATGAGATGTTCCAGGAGTTGAAGTTAATATTTCAAGCAAATGCCCGAATTGAGAGATATGAAGTCTCCAATAAGTTCTATAGCTGCAAGATGGAGGAGAACAGTTCTGTCAGTGAGCATATACTCAAAATGTCTGGGTATAATAATCACTTGATTCAGATGGGAGTTAATCTTCCAGATGATTGCGTCATTGACAGAATTCTCCAATCACTGCCACCAAGCTACAAGAGCTTCGTGATGAACTATAATATGCAAGGGATGAACAAGACTATTCCCGAGCTCTTCGCAATGCTGAAAGCTGCGGAGGTAGAAATCAAGAAGGAGCATCAAGTGTTGATGGTCAACAAGACCACTAGTTTCAAGAAAAAGGGCAAAGGGAAGAAGAAGGGGAACTTCAAGAAGAACAGCAAGCAAGTTGCTGCTCAGGAGAAGAAATCCAAGTCTGGACCTAAGCCTGAAACTGAGTGCTTCTACTGCAAGCAGACTGGTCACTGGAAGCGGAACTGCCCCAAGTATTTGGCGGATAAGAAGGATGGCAAGGTGAACAAAGGTATATGTGATATACATGTTATTGATGTGTACCTTACTAGAGCTCGCAGTAGCACCTGGGTATTTGATACTGGTTCTATTGCTAATATTTGCAACTCGAAACAGGGACTACGGAATAAGCGGACGCTAGCAAAGGACGAGGTGACGATGCGCGTGGGAAACGGTTCCAAAGTCGATGTGATCGCGGTCGGCACGCTACCTCTACATCTACCTTCGGGATTAATATTAGACCTAAATAATTGTTATTTGGTGCCAGCGTTGAGCATGAACATTATATCTGGATCTTGTTTAATGCGAGACGGTTATTCATTTAAATCAGAGAATAATGGTTGTTCTATTTATATGAGTAATATCTTTTATGGTCATGCACCTTTGAAGAGTGGTCTATTCTTGTTGAATCTCGATAGTAGTAATACACATATTCATAATGTGGAAGCCAAAAGATGCAGAGTTGATAATGATAGTGCAACTTATTTGTGGCACTGCCGTTTAGGTCATATCGGTGTAAAGCGCATGAAGAAACTCCATACTGATGGGCTTTTGGAACCACTTGATTATGAATCACTTGGTACTTGCGAACCGTGCCTCATAGGCAAGATGACTAAAACACCGTTCTCCGGTACTATGGAGAGAGCAACAGATTTATTGGAAATCATACATACCGATGTATGTGGTCCGATGAATATTGAGGCTCGTGGCGGATATCGTTATTTTCTCACCTTCACAGATGATTTAAGCAGATATGGGTATATCTACTTAATGAAACATAAGTCTGAAACATTTGAAAGGTTCAAGGAATTTCAGAGTGAAGTTGAAAATCATCGTAACAAGAAAATAAAGTATCTACGATCTGATCGTGGAGGAGAATATTTGAGTTACGAGTTTGGTGTACATTTGAAAAATTGTGGAATAGTTTCGCAACTCACGCCACCCGGAACACCACAACGTAATGGTGTGTCCGAACGTCGTAATCGTACTTTACTAGATATGGTGCGATCTATGATGTCTCTTACTGATTTACCGCTATCGTTTTGGGGTTATGCTTTAGAGACGGCCGCATTCATGTTAAATAGGGCACCATCAAAATCCGTTGAGACGACGCCTTATGAACTATGGTTTGGCAAGAAACCAAAGTTGTCGTTTCTTAAAGTTTGGGGCTGCGGTGCTTATGTGAAAAAGCTTCAACCTGATAAGCTCGAACCCAAAGCGGAGAAATGTGTCTTCATAGGATACCCAAAGCAAACTGTTGGGTATACCTTCTATCACAGATCCGAAGGCAAGACATTCGTTGCTAAGAATGGATCATTTCTAGAGAAGGAGTTTCTCTCGAAAGAAGTGAGTGGGAGGAAAGTAGAACTTGACGAGGTAACTGTACCTGCTCCCTTATTGGAAAATAGTACATCACAGAAAACTGTTTCTGCGACACCTATACCAATCAGTGAGGAAGCTAATGATGATGATCATGAAACTTCAGGACAAGATACTACTGAACCACGTAGATCAACCAGAGTGAGATCCGCACCAGAGTGGTACGGTAATCCAATTCTGGATGTCATGCTACTAGATCGTGATGAACCTACAAACTATGAAGAAGCGATGGTGAGCCCAGATTCCGCAAAGTGGCTTGAGGCCATGAAATCTGAGATGGGATCCATGTATGAGAACAAAGTATGGACTTTGGTTGACCTGCCCGATGATCGGCAAGCAATTGAGAATAAATGGATCTTCAAGAAAAAGACTGACGCTGACGGTAATATTACTGTCTATAAAGCTCGACTTGTCACAAAAGGTTTTCGACAAGTTCAAGGGGTTGACTACGATGAGACCTTCTCACCCGTAGCGATGCTTAAGTCCGTCAGAATCATGTTAGCAATTGCCGCATTTTATGATTATGAAATATGGCAGATGGATGTCAAAACTGCATTCCTGAATGGATTTCTGGAAGAAGAGTTGTATATGATGCAACCAGAAGGTTTTGTCGATCCAAAGGGAGCTACCAAAGTGTGCAAACTCCAGCGATCCATTTATGGACTGGTGCAAGCATCTCGGAGTTGGAATAAACGCTTTGATAGTGTGATCAAAGCATTTGGCTTTATACAGACTTTTGGAGAAGCCTGTATTTACAAGAAAGTGAGTGGGAGCTCTGTAGCATTTCTGATATTATATGTGGATGACATATTGCTGATTGGAAATGATATAGAATTTCTGGATAGCATAAAGGGATACTTGAATAAAAGTTTTTCGATGAAAGACCTCGGGGAAGCTGCTTACATATTAGGCATAAAGATCTATAGAGATAGATCAAGACGCTTAATTGGACTTTCACAAAGCACATACCTTGACAAGATTTTGAAGAAGTTCAAAATGGATCAAGCAAAGAAAGGGTTCTTGCCTGTGTTACAAGGTGTGAAGTTGAGTCAGACTCAATGCCCGACCACTGCAGAAGATAGAGAGAAAATGAAAGATGTTCCCTATGCTTCAGCCATAGGCTCTATCATGTATGCAATGCTGTGTACCAGACCTGATGTGTGCCTTGCTATAAGTTTAGCAGGGAGATACCAAAGTAATCCAGGAGTGGATCACTGGACAGCGGTCAAGAACATCCTGAAATACCTGAAAAGGACTAAGGATATGTTTCTCGTATATGGAGGTGACAAAGAGCTCACCGTAAGAGGTTACGTTGATGCAAGCTTTGACACTGATCCGGACGATTCTAAATCGCAAACCGGATATGTGTTTACTTTAAACGGTGGAGCTGTCAGTTGGTGCAGTTCTAAACAAAGCGTCGTAGCGGGATCTACATGTGAAGCGGAGTACATAGCTGCTTCGGAAGCAGCAAACGAAGGAGTCTGGATGAAGGAGTTCATATCCGATCTAGGTGTCATACCTAGTGCATCGGGTCCAATGAAAATCTTTTGTGACAATACTGGTGCAATTGCTTTGGCAAAGGAATCCAGATTTCACAAAAGGACCAAACACATCAAGAGACGCTTCAACTCCATCCGGGATCTAGTCTAGGTGGGAGACATAGAGATTTGCAAGATACATACGGATCTAAATGTTGCAGACCCGTTGACTAAGCCTCTTCCACGAGCAAAACATGATCAACACCAAGGCTCCATGGGTGTTAGAATCATTACTGTGTAATCTAGATTATTGACTCTAGTGCAAGTGGGAGACTAAAGGAAATATGCCCTAGAGGCAATAATAAAGTTATTATTTATTTCCTTATATCATGATAAATGTTTGTTATTCATGCTAGAATTGTATTAACCGGAAACATAATACATGTGTGAATACATAGACAAACAGAGTGTCACTAGTATGCCTCTACTTGACTAGCTCATTAATCAAAGATGGTTATGTTTCCTAACCATGAACAAAGAGTTGTTATTTGATTAACGAGGTCACATCATTAGTTGAATGATCTGATTGACATGACCCATTCCATTAGCTTAGCACCCGATCGTTTAGTATGTTGCTATTGCTTTCTTCATGACTTATACATGTTCCTATAACTATGAGATTATGCAACTCCCGTTTACCGGAGGAACACTTTGGGTACTACCAAACGTCACAACGTAACTGGGTGATTATAAAGGAGTACTACAGGTGTCTCCAATGGTAGATGTTGGGTTGGCGTATTTCGAGATTAGGGTTTTGTCACTCCGATTGTCGGAGAGGTATCTCTGGGCCCTCTCGGTAATACACATCACATAAGCCTTGCAAGCATTATAACTAAGATGTTAGTTGTGAGATGATGTGTTACGGAACGAGTAAAGAGACTTGCCAGTAACAAGATTGAACTAGGTATTGGATACCGACGATCAAATCTCGGGCAAGTAACATACCGATGACAAAGGGAACAACGTATGTTGTTATGCGGTCTGACCGATAAAGATCTTCGTGGAATATGTAGGAGCCAATATGGGCATCCAGGTCCCGCTATTGGTTATTGACCGGAGACGTGTCTCGGTCATGTCTACATTGTTCTCGAACCGTAGGGTCCGCACGCTTAACGTTACGATGACAGTTATTATGAGTTTATGCATTTTGATGTACCGAAGGTTGTTCGGAGTCCCGGATGTGATCACGGACATGGCGAGGAGTCTTGAAATGGTCGAGACGTAAAGATTGATATATTGGAAGCCTATGTTTGGACATCGGAAGTGTTTCGGGTAAAATCGGGATTTTACCGGATTACCGGGAGGGTTACCGGAACCCCCCGGGAACCATATGGGCCTTCATGGGCCTTAGTGGAAAAGAGAAAAGGGGCAGCCCATAGCTGGCCGCGCGCCCCCCCTTCCCCAAGTCCTATTAGGACTAGGAGAAGGGGCCGGCCCCCCTCTCTCTCCTTTCCCCCTTGGGAATCCTAGTTGGAATAGGATTGAGGGGGGGAGTCCTACTCCCGGTAGGAGTAGGACTCCTCCCGCGCCCTCTCCTTGGCCGGCGCACCCCTCCCCCTTGGATCCTTTATATACGGGGGCAGGGGGCACCTCTAGACACACAATTGATCATTGTTGATCGTTCCTTAGCCGTGTGCGGTGCCCCCTGCCACCAAATTCCACCTCGATCATACCGTTGTAGTGCTTAGGCGAAGCCCTGCGTCGGTAGTACATCAAGATCGTCACCACGCCGTCGTGCTGACGGAACTCTTCCTCGACGCTTTGCTGGATCGGAGCCCGAGGATCGTCATCGAGCTGAACGTGTGCTAAGAACTCGGAGGTGCCGGAGTAACGGTGCTTGGATCGGTCGGATCGGGAAGACGTACAACTACTTCCTCTACGTTGTGTGATCGCTTCCGCAGTTGGTCTGCGTTGGTACGTAGACAACACTCTCCCCTCTCGTTGCTATGCATCACCATGATCTTGCGTGTGCGTAGGAAATTTTTTGAAATTACTACGTTCCCCAACAGTAGAGTGGTTTTACAAGAAAACCCAAAACCCACATGAAATGGAGTCCTTCCCAAGGACCTAAAGAGTGAAAACAAGGGACAAGTGGGGCCCCATGGATGAGCTGCACCCATGAACGTCCCACCCCTTGTGGGGCCCCCAAAAAGGAGGTTCCCACCCTTCCATGTCATCCCTAGATCTTTTGGGCAAAGCCCCAAAAGGTGGCTTTCCATAACATATCCCAAAAAGCACTTTCACTATTCACGACAACATTTTTCAGCGTTCGTTTGAACTGGAAATTTTTATGTGGGCTTAGAACATTTCCAGTACCCACCATAATAATTTTCAACACGTTCTGGAACAATTCCAGTTTAGTGATTTTCATCTGCGAAAAGCATCTGAACTGGTTCCTGCAGCTCCGGAACATTTCCGGTTTTTATTTCTGAAAATTCCAAAAAGTTTCCAGATGATTCTGGCACCCTCGAAGAATTATCAGGCATGCGCCGAAACCATTTTGACTTAATGGCATACCCCGAAACAACTATTTCGGTTTCACCAAAACTCATCCGGTGACCTCTCTCTGCGGAACTTTTCCACTGTCCGAAACTTTTCGGTGTCCAAAACTTTTTTGATGATTTTCTCTCAGACTCCTTGTCTAGTATTCAGCAGATAGATGACCCTTAAGCGTGTGACCCTATAGGTTCGGTGAAGTATAGAAATGACCCGGAACCCCTTCCGATCAATGATCAATATCGGAGCCGTGGATACCCATATTGACCCCTATACCCACACGAATAAATATTCGGGTGAACCTCCAGTTGTAGTGAGCTATTCCTGTTGCTTCGCGATATGTCACAAACACCCGAGGTGAGATTTATTGCATCCCCGTGGACGAACAATTTGTCCACCATGCAAGTTACCTCGTTACCGGTTTTGTTCTCTTTTCCCGTTTCCGTGTTCCGGCATCCCAGTGATCAAATCACAAGGTGTCTAGCCAGACGATTATGGATACCGTAACACCGAGAGGGCCCGAGAATATCTCTCCATCGCCGGAGGAGCAAATCCCAATCTTGAGCTATCAAGTTACTTGACATACTTTTCCATGAACCCGTAAGCTGCCGTAGTAGCCACCCATTTACGGATGACGTTTAACAAACCCCAAAGTTCATGAAGCAAGCATGAAGAAACTCGATACTCTCATGGTCTAAGGAATCATGCAAACATTAACCATCTCTGTGTTATGTACCATTAACTTGTGACGAATGAATCTCATAGCATAACATCAATCCGGGTCGATTCAACACAAATGTTCTCTTAACATTGTGCCCTCAAAATTGCTGGCATAGACATGCCCATGATCAGGAAAACAGAACCATCATGCAACACTTGAGCTAGTCTTAGAGGCCAGACTAGGAATAATTCTTACCGTTTATTATTCCACACGTGCATATGAGTCTTCCCCCGAGCCTCGTGGATATTGCAAACTCGAGAATCATTGCAGTTAAAGCATGGAACGTAAACATAATTATGAACTCAGAGATAAATAATATCATTTATTATTGCCTCTCGGGCATATCTCCTACAACTCCCCCACCATGATGATGAGAGTGGTGATGGAAGGTGAGTATATGTATTTATAGGGCTGGTCTAGTGGAAATCTTTGTTGTGAAATCTTTTGTAATAATGATCGTGGGCTCCTTGATAAGGATTTATAAGCATTGTTTTGGCTAGACAGAGAGTTTCGATGAAAAACTAGGTGAAGGAAGACCAGAAGGAGGAAGATTGGCAGCAATGTTATGGAGGTACAATATGTATGCTAGAATATGCTAAAAGATTTCCTGTAGTATTTCATGTTTACAACCAGACTTACATAATGATAATCCTTGCGATGATTCTCCCTATAGCTAAAATGTAAATATTCTATAGAACAAAGAAAACTTATTATGAAAGCCGAGATGTGTATAACAAAGAGATAAACTTAATCTTTTAATGTATTCCATCATTCTTTGCAATTTGATCGAATAGTTGCTCCCTGTCAAGAGCAAGTTCACTGCAAACAAAAAATGATATTAGAATGTGAGAATAGTATAGATATAGGTAGCATCTATAATTAAAAATTTGGGAAAGATAATGCATAAGAAAACTTACGACCTAGTTGTAATCTCAGATGCTAAAATTTGTCCCGATACAATACTGAAAACTGAAACAATCATATTATTGGCTTCAGGAAGACATTCATAATTTAATAAACCATCAAAGGGCCGTGTGGTATATGTTATTAATAATAGGAGAAGAAGAGGGACATTAAAAAGTAAATGCTCTTAGAAGAAGATAAGGATCCCAGTTATCTACAAATGCACATTTAATCATCACCAGGCACCAACAATACAATTTTGGATTAATTGAGGAATGTCTATTTTTTTTGTCTATAGCATGTAAATAGGGCTGAAATCTCTTTTTCTGTTTAAAAATTAAGATCTAAGTAGAAAAATAAATACACATTATCATCATAACCAACTCTAGAATGTAGACCAACCATCTACCTTTTATCGACATCTCGAGTCTAATCAAATTCATATCGTATCCTTGCTACTTTCTAAACCTGGGGGAAATAAAAAAAATCACAACAGTCATAGTTATAACTAATTTATAAAAAATCCTCCAAAAAACTCCACCCTGTCATAGGCCTTTGCCAAATCTAGTTTGTACGCGCAGTGGGTGTTGTGATTGTTGTTGCTGTGTTGGATCTTGTGGAAGGACTCGAACACTACAGTAGTATTATTCATTATCATGCGCCCCGGGATAAATGTGCTCTGTGTCTGAGAGATGACGTCATCCAAGAGTGGACGAAGGCGGTTAACAAGGCACCGTAGATCAATTTGTAAATGATGTTGCATAAACTAATAGGCCGGTAATTCTTTAAAGATTGAGGATCATTGACATTTGGATGAGCACCATCACTACATCGTTTATTCCTTTTGGCAGGGCGCCATGTTCAAAGAAATTCAGAACTCCATTAATGGCATCATCTCCCAACACATTTCAAATTCCATTGAGAGAAATGGGTTGGGAAACCGTCTGAGCCGGGAGCCTTTAGCAGCCCAATCTAGGATAAAGTGTCACATAGCTCCTCCGACGTGAACAATTTTGTTAATTTATTGTTTATATCCTCGGTGACGCTTGTCTTGTCTCTTTCTACTACATTACATAGGAATTTAGCATCCATTCGAACCTCTTAAAACCAATCCTTTGTTTTTACTATGATGAAATCAAACAAACCTTAATATTATAGGATTCAAAAGGGCATGACATTGTAATCTTATGTTTTTTCTTATTCCCGCGTTTTTCAATCTTGTGAATAAAATAGGCCATGAAGTTGATAGGAATACTATATCTATCATTGATGTTTTGGTTCCATTGGTTGGTTACTACTCATTTTAATTCATTCTATGATTGTACTATGGAGAAATTAAAAGTTAGAACCCGTTGCAGAAGTGGTTTGTGGGAAGGACAAGAGGAAGGATTATTTTGGTGCAGAAATGCTATGGGTTGTTAAGATGATATGTCTCCCCGTCACTTCTCGTCCATTACATTAGGCTCCTACGCATGGAGATCGACCTCATGGCTTGATCTTTCCTTCAAAGAAACACTGCTAGGTGGTGCTTCACTCCTTCCTTTGGCGCATTGCCTCCTCCTCCTTCTCCCTTCTCCCACGGCTCCCCGAAGATATTCGTGTTGCCTCATCCATCCTCTCTAGTCATAGGGTTGACACCGCCACCGCTCAGCTTGACCATGGTCGCCGCCCTTGCGTCTTGTTTTGTTTCCTGCAATGATGTGCTGGTGGCGGTGAGCGGCTGGGTTGCGTGACTACTATGCATCTTGCCGCTTTGTGCTAGCTTCCTCTGGCTTCCACACCACCTTTCCTTTCACCTCGTCCCTTAAACGTGCTCCGGCCTTGAATTGAGCCACTCCTCTGATCACACCCCTTGGCATACTGATCCATTTTTTGCTTTTCGTTGTTGAATTTTTGGCTGCTAGTACACAGATGGAATAGCGATTCTACCCCTTATGACTATATCGACAGATAACCATATGTGAGTTTAGAGGTCAAGTGGGTTATTTGCCGGATGGTGATATAATCTAAATAAAAATATGTATTTGTGAATTTAGCTTTAAATTTATCTAAATATCACATGTTTATTTAGTCTTTCCTAATGTCTGAACAAACACTACATCATCTTGTTATATTTTTTATAATAATATTTTGATACATGAAATTCATGTTATAGATGCCACAAAATGATTTGCCATTTACTTGTTCATATAAATGTTATATGTTCAATTTAGTGTTGGCTAACATATGAACAAACAACATATATTCTCCGTCATCTTAGTCTATCGTTTATTCAAACATGCAATAATTAACTTGATATACATAATTGGTGAAATAAAAAAGAGACCATCGGTTCAAAAACCCATGAGATTTCAGTTAAGCAAGTTGGAACAAAACAAAAAAAATAATGTATCTTTACAATTGGATGTAATTTCATCTCAAACTAGTGTTATTTTCCTGATTTTTGTGGGAACATTTTGTTGACCTATAAACTGTAAGAGAGGCTCCTACGGTTCTATATTAGCAGATAATATTTATAGTTTACATAAGATTGGAACCTCCAGATAGCAAACCAACATAGGAAAGAAGAATCAAACCAGTCTTAGTTCTTTCCTTTTGAGCACATAGAGAGTGTGAAATCCCTTTGAAAATTTGGTTATTGCGATCCTTCTTGATATTCCAAGCAATGATTAGTAAATAGTTCAAAGAGGAGACGTCTAGGATAATTTGTTCCAACCTACTGAATATTACCAATCCGTGTGTTATTTTGAGGCCATGTGATGATGTTAAACCTTGTCTGTCACGCCACAATAAAACTACAACGGAAATTAATTAAACGCACAATTTTTCATCAGGCGCAAAGCACAAAACAAATGTTGTTACCAATGTTCATTTGTCTCCTAAGCACATTTCTTGTATTCAGTCGGCGGGAGATAATTAGCCATGCAAACACTTTAAGTTCTATTTGAAGCTTAGATTTTTGTATCCACTTATATGGTGTTGGAGGAGGGATAATTTCTGAAGCTGAACACGTAATACTTTTTGAAACATATTTTTTTACCACTCATAACAACCTGGGTGCTATGTCGATTGGATGACAATGAATATAGCGAGAGATACATACAACTTGAATTTTTTTATGGTTGGTGGTTGTTGATTTTCTTAGTTGTATTTATTTAGTGATATTGTTCTGCAAGATAAAGCAATGTACTCAAGATTGTTATGGCTAAAAATATATAAATTTAAGTAAGGTTGAGTAATACATTTGAACTATTTTGGAAAATTAAAATGCAATCTATTTGATATAACTAAAAAAATATGTATGTCTCTTTAAAATATATAATGAACGTTAAACTGTAAATTTACAAAATTTACAAATCGATCCCACGTAAGTGAAATGCTAGATCCACCACGTTTAGAGATTATCAAATACCAAATGGGGAAAATGAGCTAAGGACTCTAGGAGCCTAATGAGCCGAGGAACTTAAATAACAATATTAATGGAGGGTGTGATCAAGCTGTATAAGAAACTCCAAGATTCTCCGACAGGTAATCACCAATATTACTTATGAATGTGTCCACTATACCGTGTCTGCGCAGTGGTTTGCTTTTTTTTGCTTAGTTTGCTATGACATCTCAGTTAGTGTAGTAATGAAAAGCTTCTGAGAATATGTCGACTATGAAGCATAGTCAAACAAGACATAAGCATCCTTGTTGACAAGGCATAAACAAGTTAATGCATGATATTTGCATCACATGTCCAATTTTACTTGCATTACGCTATTATGTTCAACCATTCTCGGAGATAAGAAATAATTGTCGGTGGAACAATAGTAAGTAAAAATAGAGCGTGGAAATTCACTTTTTTGGGTTTGAGACCAACGTTTTCCAAAATCTAGTTGCTTCGCTACTCATCTCTCTTTCTCCTTAATCCACTCCCACATCTGCAGACGTCTCCACTTCCACCCTACCACCCCTCAACCACCTCGATCTCCCCAGTCCCAACTTCTTGCCCATCTAGCTCTGCCCCCTTGGCTCACTCATATCGCTGGCCCTGAAAGCCTCTTCCTCCGAGCAGACACCGGCCTAAAACCCTCATGTCGCCACAGAAGTTGTATCCTCCGAGTGCGCAATGACATGAACCCTTGCACGCCACCATAGAGTCCGATCACGTGCCGACACCAACCTGTTGGGCTCGTGCAAAAGAATTATACGATTCGCTCTGCCTTTTGGTGTTGCATTAACAAAATGAGGAGGTTGGGAAAATGTGTCATGGTGACTTGTAATAACATGGTTCATCTTAGTTTCAAATGTATGTTTGTGAAATGGTTATTCTTCTCATAATCTCAACTTCTGCTTTGATCTCAGATTGCATGAATTGACTTCATTGATGCTCCGGTGATCTACGAACACTGCCGTTGCCCAATCATTGCACGACAAAATATATGATGATTTTCTTTGAACATGGTACACCAACATTTGGAAGTCATATCATGTTTGTTCAGACAATTTTACCCAGGACTGAAGTTGTGTACCAAAAGAATCCCGAGAAATTGAAAGGTGAGTTCTATCAAAAGTACTTTAAGCCTTTCTATTTTGTTCTCATCTTTAAAGTGATGCGGTACTAGTATGCTTGCATTACTACAAATCTGTTTACAGTAATTAAGTTACGCAAAGATGATTTCTTCTTCTAAAAATACAATATCTGTCCGAACTCTTTGAGCCGTCAAATAGCAAATGCACAATAATAATTTAAAAAAAGAAGAAGAAGGAAAATCAGCCTTTACAATACACATATATGCCGGTCCATTATTTGTTTGGTCTGCAAGGCTCACTACTATTAGCCCAGAAACTTGTGTGATCATGCCAGGACGATTTGCAAGACTTGGGCCGGACCTCCAACGAATCCACGCCGCTCGGTACGTTAATTTGCTCGTCGGAGAGATCACCGCGTCCTCGTCGTCGTCTCCGCCGTCTAGAGCTCCAGCACGACGACTGCAAATTCATCAAAAAGTAGAAAAAAAATCAACACCGCTCGCACAGTACAAGGCTGCTCCAACTCACACACAGGTTAGAGTTTTGAAGATGAAACGAGCAATGCAGCTGAGCTGAGCGAGCTTACAGTCGGAATCCGTGGTGATCCAGTGAGCCTCATGCTCCATCGCCATGATTTCTTCGAAGCATATCTTGTTGGCGGCGGCGAACGGCGGCGGAGGGGAGCGCGGGAATGTGGCGTCCCGGCTGCTCAGGCTGTTCCTGCTGGCGCTGGACACCGACGACGCGGAGCTCATGCCGTCGAGGCCGCCGCCGTGGACGACCGAACGCCGGCGATCTCTACTCTTGAAGGTCACCACCCTCTGGAAACCGATCAAGAAAGCACGGACATAAGTATAACAATGGTCAACGAGGAAGATTCGTTTCAGGCCGCTCCTTCCCGATTAATTACGTACCTTCCATTTCTTGGCGGTGGCCACGGTGGAGGAGCGCAGCTTGGACTGAGTCGCTGCCGCCGACGACGACTGCACGACGGCGCGCCGGAGCAGCTCCCTCATCCTGGCCACGATCGCCTTCCTGCGCTCGGCTATGGCCCTCGCCGCCGCGGCCTTCCTCGTCGTCGTCTCCGGCGCCACACCCTCCGCCGACCCCGTCTCCGACTCCGACTCCGACCCCTCGTCGATGATCGGCAGCACCCTGGACGCACACTGATCCATGTCGGCCGATGCCGGCCGGATCGATCGAAGCTAAGCAAGCAGACAGGCAGCGAGACACAAGTCGCCGGACCGGTCGACCGACCACGAGGATCTAGGCTAGCCTCGCGCGCTAATCAAGCAGCAGAGGGGATGAAACAAAACAGTCGGCCGCCGGCCGGGAATAGTTTACACCTGCTCGCCAGTCGCCACATGCATCGATCGATGCATGCATATGTAAGCCGGCCTGGAGAATCGCCAGATGCATGTTCTGGCTGGCCTAGCTAAGCTAAGCTAGTCATCTTTAGGAATCTAAAGTTGGTGTACGTATCTATGAGTACTTAATCTTCACTTGCATGCGTTTACTGACATGAACACTGGATCAGCTGAGGGATCGAGTGATCAGCAACCGAACACGTCAGTTCAGTACGGCGAGCTGTCTAATACGTCTACCCTTTTGTAGATCTGCACTTGTCTGCTTGCTCTGGTGTCTGGTGAATGGAAACAATCAATTGCCACGCGTGGATTCGGTCGACCGGTTCAGTGGAGTTTATTGATGGCCACGTCATTGGATGAGAAGGTTAAGAGCTACCTAGCTTCTCATTGGTGTGCAAGTTAGAATCTATGCTATGCTAGCTAGGCTGCTAGCCAGCTTCGTTGGCCATGTGATGCATGGATGGATGCTGACTGGTGCCAATGTTTCCAAGCAAGGTGTGTCTTATTTAGGCTTCAAGCCCAAAGTTTGTTGGGAGAATCTAGAGGATAACTTTGCTGGGATATAGCATCTATTTTTATTTGCTTTGGAATGCACTCGCCGAAAGTGGCGATTCTACTGGCCATGCTTCAACAGGCTCAAGCCTGCCCTCCAAAATTGAAAAACAAAAATTTACTACTAGTTCCCAGCCTATCTCAACCCACTATCTAAGTGTCTAGCCTGTTGTTTACCTATTCCAGCCCCTTGTACTGAAGTTGAGCCTGCCCTTCATTTTCATCCAAGATTCGCCAGTGCTCGCCGATGACCGTGCGTCCGGTAGACTTAGGAGGCGACCACATTGCCCTTGTGTACACATGAGCATACATGAGTAAATATTTACAAGAAAAAGGAAAGAACCCCAGCGCCCTCATATGAGAAGTGCGCCGTAAATGGCGCCTACCTCGCGGAGCCAAATTGACTAATGTGCACCCGTTTTGACAAGTTTCGTGGCCAGCAGATCATATTTCTGAAGTTCTGTGACTTCCAGTGACATTTGATGTGCCCTACATGATTCTCTCGGCCAATCGTGGGCCCTCCTTTAACTTTCCCATTGTTCGCCCCGCCCCACAGGTGCAGCTCCTTTCACCACTAGTGTCGACGATTAATGCACCACCGATATCATGATCTGGATGTAGTCAAGGAAAATTGTAGACGATGGGTGGTGCCTGAAGGCAGCTCGTCAGCAATAAAAGTAACACGATGCTTTTATATATCAAGGTTCGGGGTCCTCGGATAGATAATAGTCCTACTCCCTACCTACCTATCTATTACATGCTACTTCCTCCGTTTCAAAATAGATAACCCAATTTTATACTAACTTTGTACACGGAGAGAATAGGTTACTGGTGTTGTTGGGGTTCACCCACGATCGATTACATCAAAACAACGAACACACATATATACAATAAAAAACTTTTCCCAAAGGCTCGTCTCGCGCCTTTGTTTTCTTTATTTTCTTCGTCTCATGGTATTACTAAACACACGCCCAAGGCTGTGCTTACATACACTGCACATTCTAGCACACACATAGACATACTCGGATTGGACATCTCAACATATTTTTACCCAAACTCTAAACAACACGTATAAATGGCCAAGTGTACTAATCCTAGCCGGACTACTATAACTCATGCCATGCAAACCACACTACCTAATTAGCTTAACACAAATCAAATCTAACTCAATTAGACTCAACCACTTACTCGAGATTATTCATAACAATCTCTCCCTAAGCTTTACATGATATCCCCTTATGCTTCTCGAATCTTGCCTCCTTGAAGAATCGCAATTTTTCGACTTATCCGTTTGCTCCACGGCAAGGCAAATTGTTGGTTAGTTTGCAACAATCTCTTCTGAATTTTGACTTGCCGAATTTATGGACCAATTCAAATATGACAGGTATGTGCTCCCGCATGACTGTATACGTCGGTGGGGCTTTGTCTGACCTTTATAGAGATAGACGAAGTCCGATAGTTTGGTAAGTATCTATAGGTATTGATATAATTAGGTGACTCTACAATAATTGGAGACATAGCTCCCAATCTTGAGTCCCCGAAATAATGCCCACGTCCTTATCTCTTATGAGTGTTTGCTCAGGCGCATTGGGCGCGGGATTTGAAAGTTCCTAGACACTTGAACCATGGATATGGTGAATTCCCATCTCATTCCGACCCCCGCGTCGCCCCAGCTCAAGCGACTCTGGTGGTGCCGCAACCCTAGCTGATGGGGGTGTCACCTCCTTCCTCCCCTCCCTCCGCCGATGGCGATGGCGGGCGTCTCCCTCTCTCTTGCGGCTTAGGGGTGGTGCGGGGCCCCTCGATGTGAGGAGGCGTGGCCGTTCTGGTCTTGGCGACTTGGCGGTCGGCCCTGCTTCAGGCAGTGGCCTGTTATGCGGCGGCGGGCCATCTGACCTCAGATCGGTGGTAGCCGTGTGGAGGGCCTGATGGATGAGTCAGCTGCATGTGTGGTCTAGCCTCCAGTCAGATTTGATCTGGCCGATGCAGCCTGTTCGCTGCGTGGCAGCAGAGATTGGTGGTCGTCCCGTGCACACAATGCTAGATGGAGGTTCGTCGAGCAGATCCGGGTGAAAACTATTGGGGAACGTAGCAGAAATTCAAAATTTTCCTACGTGTCACCAAGATCTATCTATGGAGAGACTAGCAACGAGGGGAAGGAGAGTGCATCTACATACCCTTGTAGATCGCTAAGCGGAAGCGTTCAAGTGAACGGGGTTGATGGAGTCGTACTCGTCGTGATCCAAATCACCGATGATCCTAGTGCCGAACGGACGGCACCTCCGCGTTCAACACACGTACAGCCCGATGATGTCTCCCACGCCTTGATCCAGCAAGGAGAGAAGGAGAGGTTGAGGAAGACTCCATCCAGCAGCAGCACAATGGCGTGGTGGTGATGGAGGAGCGTGGCAATCCTGCAGGGCTTCGCCAAGCACCACGGGAGATGAGGAGAAGGACTTGGGAGAGAGGGAGGGCTGCACCAAGGCAAAAAGTGTGTCTTGAGAGGCCCTCCTTCCCCACTATATATAGGGAGCCCAAGGGGGGGGGGCGCCGTCCCTAGGAGATCCAATCTCCTAGGGGGGCGGCGGCCAAGGGAGGTTTCCCTCCCCCCCCCCCCAAGGCACCTAGGAGGTGCCTTCCCTCCTTGGGACTCTTCCTTAGGGTTCCCCTTTCACCCTAGGCGCATGGGCCCTAGGGGAAGTGGCGCCCCAGCCCACTTTGGGCTGGATCCCTTCCGACTTCAGCCCATGGGACCCTCCGGGATAGGTGGCCCCACCCGGTGGACCACTGGGACTCTTCCGGTGGTCCCGGTACAATACCGATGACCCCGAAACTTGTCCCGATGGCCAAAATAGGACTTCCTATATATAAATCTTTACCTCCAGACCATTCCGGAACTCCTCGTAATGTCCGGGATCTCATCCGGGACTCCGAACAACATTCGGTAACCACATACAAACTTCCTTTATAACCCTAGCGTCATCGAATCTTAAGTGTGTAGACCCTACGGGTTCGGGAGACATGCTGACATGACTGAGATGTTCTCCGGTCAATAACCAACAGCGGGATCTGGATACCCATGTTGGCTCCCACATGTTTCATGATGATCTCATCGGATGAACCACGATGTCAAGGACTCAATCAATCCCGTATACAATTCCCTTTGTCTATCGGTACGATACTTGCCCGAGATTCGATCGTCCGTATCCCGATACCTTGTTCAATCTCGTTACCGGCAAGTCTCTTTACTCGTTCCGTAACACATCATCCCGTGATCAACTCCTTGATCACATTGTGCACATTATGATGATGTCCTACCGAGTGGGCCCAAAGATACCTCTCTGCTTACACGGAGTGACAAATCCCAGTCTCGATTCGTGCCAACCCAACAGACACTTTCGGAGATACCTGTAGTGTACCTTTATAGCCACCCAGTTACGTTGTGACGTTTGGCACACCCAAAGTATTCCTACGGTATCCGGGAGTTGCACAATCTCATGGTCTAAGGAAATGATACTTGACATTAGAAAAGCTTTAGCATATGAACTACACGATCTTTGTGCTAGGCTTAGGATTGGGTCTTGTCCATCACATCATTCTCCTAATGATGTGATCCCGTTATCAACGACATCCAATGTCCATGGTCAGAAAACCGTAACCATCTATTGATCAACGAGCTAGTCAACTAGAGGCTTACTAGGGACATGGTGTTGTCTATGTATCCACACATGTATCTGAGTTTCCTATCAATACAATTCTAGCATGGATAATAAACGATTATCATGAACAAGGAAATATAATAATAATCAATTTATTATTGCCTCTAGGGCATATTTCGAACAGTCTCCCACTTGCACTGGAGTCAATAATCTAGTTCACATCGCCATGTGATTAACACTCACAGGTCACATCGCCATGTGACTAACATCCAAGAGTTTACTAGAGTCAGTAGTCTAGTTCACATCACTATGTGATTAACACTCAATGAGTTCTAGGTTTGATCATGTTGCTTATGAGAGAGGTTTTAGTCAACGGGTCTAAACCTTTCAGATCCGTGTGTGCTTTACAAATCTCTATGTCATCTCCTAGATGTAGCTACCACGTTCTATTTGGAGCTATTCCAAATAACTGTTCTACTTGGAGCTATTCTAAATTGTTGCTCCATTATACGTATCCGGTATCTCTACTCAGAGCTATCCGGATAGGTGTTAAGCTTGCATCGACGTAACCCTTTACGACGAACTCTTTTACCACCTCCATAATCGAGAAAAATTCCTTAGTCCACTAGTTACTAAGGATAACTTTGACTGTTGTCCTGTGATCCATTCTTGGATCACTCTTGTACCCCTTGACTGACTCATGGCAAGGCACACTTCAGGTGCGGTACACAACATATCATACTTTAGAGCCTACGTCTTAAGCATAGGGGACGACCTTCGTCCTTTCTCTCTATTCTGCCGTGGTCGAGCTTTAAATCTTAACTTCATACATTACAACTCAGGCAAGAACTCCTTCTTCGACTGATCCATCTTGAACACCTTCAAGATCATGTCAAGGAATGTGCTCATTTGAAAGTACCATTAAGCGTTTTGATCTATCCTTATAGATCTTGATGCTCAACGTTCAAGTAGCTTAATCCAGGCTTTCCATTGAAAAACACTTTCCAAATAACCCTATATGCTTTCCAGAAATTCTACGTCACTTCTGATCAACAATATGTCAACAACATATACTTATCAGAAATTCTATAGTGCTCCCACTCACTTCTTTGGAAATACAAGTTTCTCATAAACTTTGTATACACCAAAATCTTTGATCATCTCATCAAAGCATACATTCCAACTCCGAGATGCTTACTCCAGTCCTTAGAAGGATTGCTGGAGCTTTGCATACTTATTAGCATCTTTCAGGATTGACAAAAGCTTCCGGTTGTATCACATACAACCTTTCCTCAAGAAAATCGTCGAGGAAACAATGTTTTGACATCCTATCTGCAAGATTTCATAAATAATGCAGTAATCGCTAATATAATTCCAACAGACTCTTAGCATCGCTACGAGTGAGACAGTCTCATCGTAGTCAACTCCTTAAACTTGTCGGAAAATATCTTAACGACAAGTCGATCTTTCTTAATGGTGAAACTTACCATCATTGTCCGTCTTCCTTTTAAAATCCATCTGTACTCAACAGCCTTACGACCATCAAGTAGTTCTTCCAAAGTCTACACTTTGTTTTCATACATGGATCCTCTCTCGGATTTTATGGCCTCGAGCCATATATCGGAATCCGGGCCCACCATCGCTTCTCCATAGCTTGTAGGTTCATTGTAGTCTAGCAACATGACTTTCAAGACAGTATTACGTACCACTCTGAAATAGTACGCATCCTTGTTATCCCACGAGGTTTGGTAGTGATTTGATCTGAAGTATCATGATCAATATCATAAGCTCCCACTTCAATTGGTGTAGGTGCCACAGGAACAACTCTTTGTGCCCTGCTATACACTAGTTGAAGTGACGGTTCAATAACCTCATCAAGTCTCCACCATCCTCCCACTCAATTCTTTCGAGAGAAACTTTTCCTCGAGAAAGGACCCTATTCTAGAAACAATCCTTTATTGCTTTCGGATCTGAGACAGGAGGTATACCCAACTGTTTTGGGAGTCCTATGAAGATGCATTTATCCGCTTTGGGTTCGAGCTTATCAGCCTGAAACCTTTTCACATAAGCGTCGCAGCCCCAAACTTTTAAGAAATGACAGCTTAGGTTTCTCTAAACCATAGTTCATACGGTGTAATCTCATCGGAATTACGTGGTGCCCTATTTAAAGTGAATGTGGTTGTCTCTAATGCCTAACCCATAAACTATCATGGTAATTCGATAAGAGACATCATGGTATGCATCATATCCAATAGGGTGCAGTTATGATGTTCGGACACACCATCACACTATGGTGTTCCAGGCTGTATTAGTTGTGAAACAATTTCCACAATGTCTTAATTCTGTGCCAAACTCGTAATTCAGATATTCATCTCTATGATCATATCATAGATATTTTATCCTCTTGTCACAACGATCTTTCAACTTCACCCTGAAATTACTTGAACCTTTCAATAATTCAGACTCGTGATTCATCTCAAGTAAATGTACTCAACATCTACTCAAATCATATGTGAAGTAAGAACATAACGATATCCACTACACGCCTCAGCACTCATTGGACTGCACACATCAAAATGTATTACTTCCAACAAGTTGCTTTCTAGTTCCATTTTACTGAAAACGAGGCTTTCAGTCATCTTGCCCATGTGGTATGATTTGCATGTCTCAAGTGATTCAAAATCAAGTGAGTCCAAACAGTCCATTTGCATGGAGTTTCTTCATGCATATACACCAATAGACATGGTTCGCATGTCTCAAACTTTCAAAAACGAGTGAGTCCAAAGATCCATCAACATGGAGCTTCTTCATGCGTTTTATACCGATATGACTTACGTGGCAGTGCCACAAGTAGGTGGTACTATCATTGCTATCTTATATCTTTTGGCATGAACATGTGTATCACTACGATCGAGATTCAATAAACCATTCATTTTAGGTGTAAGACCATTGAAGGTATTATTCAAATAAATAGAGTAACCATTATTCTCCTTAAATGAATAACCGTATCGCGATAGACATAATCCAATCATGTCTATGCTCAACGCAAACACCAAATAACCATTATTTAGGTTTAACACCAATCTCGATGGTAGAGGGAGCGTGCGATGCTTGATCACATCAACATTGGAAACACTTCCAACACATATCATCAGCTCACCTTTAGCTAGTCTCCGTTTATTCCATAGCTTTTATTTCGAGTTACTAACACTTAGCAACCGAACCGGTATCTAATACCCTGGTGCTACTAGGAGTACTAGCAAAGTATACATTAGCATAATGTATATCCAATATACTTCTATCGACAGCCTTCTCATCTACCAAGTATCTAGGGTAATTCTGCTCCAGTGGCTGTTCCCCTTATTACAGAAGCACTTAGTCTCGGGTTTGGGTTCAACCTTGGGTTTCTTCATTAGAGCAGCAGCTGAATTGCCGCTTCATGAAGTATCCCTTCTTGCCCTTGCCCTTCTTGAAACTAGTGATTTCACTAACCATCAACAATTGATGCTCCTTCTTGACTTCTACTTTCGTGGTGTCAAACATCGCGAATATCTCAAGGATCATCATATATGTCCCTGATATATCATAGTTCATCACGAAGCTCTAGCAGCTTGGTGGTAATGACTTCGGAGAAACATCACTATCTCATCTGGAAGATCAACTCCCACTTGATTCAAATGATTGTTGTACTCAGACAATCTGAGCACAAGCTCAACAATTGAGCTTTTCTCCCTTATTTTGCAGGCTAAGAAAATCGTCAGAGGTCTTATACCTCTTGACATGGGCACGAGCCTGAAATCCCAATTTCAGCCCTCAAAACATCTCATATGTTTCGCGACGTTTCAAAATGTCTTTGGTGCCTCAACTCTAAACCGTTTAACTGAACTATCACGTAGCTATCAAAACGTGTATGTTAGATGTTCGCAACATCCACAAACAACGTTCGAGGTTCAGCACACTGAGCGGTGCATTAAGGACATAAGCCTTCTATGAAGCAATGAGGACAATCCTCAGTTTACGGACCTGGTCCGCATAATTGCTACTATCAACTTTCAACTAAATTTTCTCTAGGAACATATCTAAACATTAGAACTAAAGCGCGAGCTACGACATAATTTGCAAAATCCTTTTGACTATGTTCAGGATAATTAAGTTCATCTTATGAACTCCCACTCAGATAGACATCCCTCTAGTCATCTAAGTGATTACATGATCCGAGTCAACTAGGCCGTGTCTGATCATCACGTGAGACGGACTAGTCAACGTCGGGAACATCTTCATGTTGATCGTATCTTCTATACGACTCATGCTCGACCTTTCTGTCTTCTGTGTTCCGAGGCCATGTCTGTACACATGCTAGGCTCGTCAAGTTAACCCTAAGTGTTTTGCATGTGTAAAACTGTCTTACACCCGTTGTATGTGAACGTAAGGATCTATCACACCCGATCATCACGTGGTGCTTCGAAACGACGAACTTTAGCAACGGTGCACAGTTAGGGGAGAACACATTCTTGAAATTGTTTATGAGGGATCATCTTATTTACTACCGTCCTTCTAAGTAAACAAGATGCAAAACCATGATACACATCACATGCAATCAAATAGTGGCATGATATGGCCAATATCATATTGCTCCTTTTGATCTCCATCTTCGGGGCTCTATGATCATCTTGTCACCGGCATGACACCATGATCTCCATCATCGTGTCTTCATGAAGTTGTCTCGCCAACTATTACTTCTACTACTATGGCTAACGCTTTAGCAATAAAGTAAAGTAATTACATGACGTTTAAGTTGACACGCAGGTCATAAATAAATAAAGACAACTCCTATGGCTCCTGCCGGTTGTCATATTCATCGACATGCAAGTCGTGATTCCTATTACAAGAACATGATCAATCTCATACATCACATATATCATTCATCACATCCTTTTGGCCATATCACATCACATGGCATACCCTGCAAAAACAAGTTAGACGTCCTCTAATTGTTGTTTGCATGTTTTACGTGGCTGCTATGGGTTTCTAGCAAGAACGTTTCTTACCTACGCAAAACCACAACCTGATATGCCAATTGCTATTTACCCTTCATAAGGACCCTGTTCATCGAATCTGATCAGACTAAAGTGGGAGAGACAGACACCCGCCAGCCACCTTATGCAACTAGTGCATGTCAGTCGGTGGAACCAGTCTCACGTAAGAGTACGTGTAAGGTCGGTCCGGGCCGCTTCATCCCATGATGTCGCCGAATCAAGATTGGACTAGTAACAGTAAGCATATTGAACAAAATCAACGCCCACAACTACTTTGTGTTCTACTCGTGCATAGAATCTACGCAATAGACCTAGCTCATGATGCCACTGTTGGGGAACGTAGCAGAAATTCAAAATTTTCCTACGTGTCATCAAGATCTATCTATGGAGAGACTAGCAACGAGGGGAAGGAGAGTGCATCTACATACCCTTGTAGATCGCTAAGCGGAAGCGTTCAAGTGAACGGGGTTGATGGAGTCGTACTCGTCGTGATCCAAATCACCGATGATCCTAGTGCCGAACGGACGGCACCTCCGCGTTCAACACACGTACAGCCCGATGATGTCTCCCACGCCTTGATCCAGCAAGGAGAGAAGGAGAGGTTGAGGAAGACTCCATCCAGCAGCAGCATAACGGCGTGCTGGTGATGGAGGAGCATGGCAATCCTGCAGGGCTTCGCCAAGCACCACGGGAGATGAGGAGAAGGACTTGGGAGAGAGGGAGGGCTGCACCAAGGCAAAAAGTGTGTCTTGAGAGGCCCTCCTTCCCCACTATATATAGGGAGCCCAAGGGGGGGCGCCGGCCCTAGGAGATCCAATCCTAGGGGGGCGGCGGCCAAGGGAGGTTTCCCTCCCCCCCCCCCCAAGGCACCTAGGAGGTGCCTTCCCTCCTTGGGACTCTTCCTTAGGGTTCCCCTTTCACCCTAGGCGCATGGGCCCTAGGGGAAGTGGCGCCCCAGCCCACTTTGGGCTGGATCCCTTCCCACTTCAGCCCATGGGACCCTCCGGGATAGGTGGCCCCACCCGGTGGACCCCCGGGACTCTTCCGGTGGTCCCGGTACAATACCGATGACCCCGAAACTTGTCCCGATGGCCAAAATAGGACTTCCTATATATAAATCTTTACCTCCGGACCATTCCGGAACTCCTCGTGATGTCCGGGATCTCATCCAGGACTCCGAACAACATTCGGTAACCACATACAAACTTCCTTTATAACCCTAGCGTCATCGAACCTTAAGTGTGTAGACCCTACGGGTTCGGGAGACATGCAGACATGACCGAGACGTTCTCCGGTCAATAACCAACAGCGGGATCTGGATACCCATGTTGGCTCCCACATGTTTCACGATGATCTCATCGGATGAACCACGATGTCAAGGACTCAATCAATCATGTATACAATTCCCTTTGTCTATCGGTACGATACTTGCCCGAGATTCGGTCGTCGGTATCCCGATACCTTGTTCAATCTCGTTACCGGCAAGTCTCTTTACTCGTTCCATAACACATCATCCCGTGATCAACTCCTTGATCACATTGTGCACATTATGATGATGTCCTACCGAGTGGGCCCAGAGATACCTCTCCGCTTACACAGAGTGACAAATCCCAGTCTCGATTCGTGCCAACCCAACAGACACTTTCGGAGATACCTGTAGTGTACCTTTATAGCCACCCAGTTACGTTGTGATGTTTGGCACACCCAAAGTATTCCTACGGTATCCGGGAGTTGCACAATCTCATGGTCTAAGGAAATGATACTTGACATTAGAAAAGCTTTAGCATACGAACTACACGATCTTTGTGCTAGGCTTAGGATTTGGTCTTGTCCATCACATCATTCTCCTAATGATGTGATCCCGTTATCAACGACATCCAATGTCCATGGTCAGGAAACCGTAACCATCTATTGATCAACGAGCTAGTCAACTAGAGGCTTACTAGGGACATGGTGTTGTCTATGTATCCACACATGTATCTGAGTTTCCTATCAATACAATTCTAGCATGGACGATTATCATGAACAAGGAAATATAATAATAATCAATTTATTATTGCCTCTAGGGCATATTTCCAACAAAAACCTTGCTCTTGGCTAGTTGCCAAGGCCGGTGATGGAGGCACTCTTCTATGTCGTCCCCTTCTTGAAGGCCTCGCCATGGAGAAGCTCCTGGCTTCTATCAACTACCTCCGGAGGAAACCCTAGATCGGTCGATCGGATGATGTCAGTGCTCTTGTGTCCTTCCCTCCTTGGGGGCGTGATTCTTGGAGGTGCGCATTGGCTCAAGGGACTAGTGGACGGTTTCAACGGTGGAACGACGTTTCATGTGACGCATCAAAGACGTGGAGTCTCGATGACAAATGATGGACGCGCATAGGGAGGTGGCGTTGTCTGGCGCCGTGGTGTCGTCGATGGTAGGCTTGGTAAGGTTGATGCATCGATATCTGCTCGGAAGATGGATCGGTAGAAGACGATGGCGGCGGCCTTTGCAGCGTGCGCATGTGGTGCCTGCTAAGAGTGCGCTAGACCGGTGTATGCCCTAGCACTAGTGCAAAACCGGGCTATAGCACCGGTTCGTAAGGCCCTTTAGTGCCGGTTCGGTAACCGGCACTAAAGTGTGGGGACTAAAGGTCCCCCCCCCTTTAGTACCGGTTACGCACGAACCGGCGCTAAAGGGCAACCACGTGGCACGAGCCAGCTCCAGGGGCGCGTAGGACATTAGTATCGGTTGGTAACACCAACCGGTACTAAATGTTTGGGTGTGTTTTGGTTTTATTTTTTATTTTTACTTTAATTTTGCGTTTTCAATTTAATTTAGTGATTGTTTTACATTATAATGAGTTGTTAAATCATTAGGTGAAAGTACCGCAGATTAGTTTGACTGGATGCATGTGGATCCTAGCTAAGTCATCAAGTATATGCCATATCCATATTATATATACTTGATCACCTAATTAAGTGATCGAGGTAATATGGATATGGCATATACTTGATCACTTAGCTAGAATCCATCCAGTTGAAACTAATCTGCGGTTTCTTTCATAAATGATATAATAGCTCATCATCATCATATTAATATAAAAACTCTTGCATCATATATATCATCACCAACAATAGTTTTCATAGCTAGCTAAAAATCATCATATAATAGTCGTCTCATTACCTCTACTTAATCATCATATAGTCATTACCGCTATCTAATCACCACCAACACTAGCTTAAAAAGAAACATTCACTTGTACCAGAAGCAAAGATATCATCGAGTTCAACATGGTAATGATATTATAAGCGTTCATAACACCACAAGAGCAAATCACTCTTTGAGATTAAGTTCAGGACGAAGAACACGGACATGAGAGGACAAGTACTAAGTGTTGGGGAACGTAGTAATTTCAAAAAAATTCCTACGCACACGCAAGATCATGGTGATGCATAGCAACGAGAGGGGAGAGTGTTGTCTACGTACCCTCGTAGACCGATAGCGAAAGCGTTATGACAACGCGGTTGATGTAGTCGTACGTCTTCACGATCCGACCGATCCAAGCACCGAAACTACGGCACCTCCGAGTTCTAGCACACGTTCAGCTCGATGACGATCCCCGGACTCCGATCCAGCAAAGTGTCGGGGAAGAGTTCCGTCAGCATGACGGCGTGGTGACGATCTTGATGTTCTACTGTCGCAGGGCTTCGCCTAAGCACCGCTACAATATTATCGAGGATTATGGTGGAAGGGGGCACCGCACACGGCTAAGAGAACGATCACAAAGATCAACTTGTGTGTCTATGGGGTGCCCCTTGCCCCCGTATATAAAGGAGTGGAGGAGGGGAGGGCCGGCCCTCTCTATGGCGCGCCATAGGGGAGTCCTACTCCCACCGGGAGTAGGATTCCCCCTTTCCTAGTCAAGCTAGGAGTCCTTCCAAGTATTAGGAGTAGGAGACAAGGAAGGGGAAGAGGGAAGAGAAGGAAGGAGGGGGCGCAGCCCCTCCCCCTAGTCCAATTCGGACTAGGCCTTGGGGGGGGGGGGCGGCCTGCCTCTCCCTCTCCCCTAAAGCCCAATAAGGCCCATATACTTCTTCTCCCGTATTCCCGTAACTCCCCGGTACTCCGAAAAATACCCGAACCACTCAGAACCTTTCCGATGTCCGAATATAGTCATCCAATATATCGATCTTTACGTCTCGACCATTTCGAGACTCCTCGTCATGTCCCCGATCTCATCCGGGACTCCGAACTCCTTCGGTACATCAAAACTCATAAACTTATAATATAACTGTCATCGAAACCTTAAGCGTGCGGACCCTACGGGTTCGAGAACAATGTAGACATGACCGAGACACGTCTCCGGTCAATAACCAATAGCGGGACCTGGATGCCCATATTGGCTCCTACATATTCTACGAAGATCTTTATCGGTCAGACCGCATAACTACATACGTTGTTCCCTTTGTCATCGGTATGTTACTTGCCCGAGATTCGATCGTCGGTATCCAATACCTAGTTCAATCTCGTTACCGGCAAGTCTCTTTACTCTTTCCGTAATACATCATCTTGCAACTAACTCATTAGTTGCAATGGTTGCAAGGCTTAAGATGTGCATTACCGAGAGGGCCCAGAGATACCTCTCCGACAATCGGAGTGACAAATCCTAATCTCAAAATACGCCAACCCAACATGTACCTTTGGAGACACCTGTAGAGCACCTTTATAATCACCCAGTTACGTTGTGACGTTTGGTAGCACACAAAGTGTTCCTCCGGCAAACGGGAGTTGCATAATCTCATAGTCATAGGAACATGTATAAGTCATGAAGAAAGCAATAGCAACATCCTAAACGATCGGGTGCTAAGCTAATGGAATGGGTCATGTCAATCAGATCATTCACCTAATGATGTGATCCCGTTAATCAAATAACAACTCTTTGTCTATGGTTAAGAAACATAACCATCTTCGATTAACGAGCTAGTCAAGTAGAGGCATACTAGTGACACTCTGTTTGTCTATGTATTCACACATGTATTATGTTTCTGGTTAATACAATCATAGCATGAATAATAAACATTTATAATGAAATAAGGAAATAAATAATAACTTTATTATTGCCTCTAGGGCATATTTCCTTCAGTCTCCCACTTGCACTAGAGTCAATAATCTAGATCACATCAGCATGTGATTAACATCGATAGTTCACATCATCATGTGATTAACACCCATAGTTCACATCGCCATGTGACCAACACCCAAAGGGTTTACTAGATTCAGTAATCTAGTTCACATCGCTATGTGATTAACACCCAAAGAGTACTAAGGTGTGATCATGTTTTGCTTGTGAGAGAATCTTAGTCAACGGGTCTGCCACATTCAGATCCGCATGTATTTTGCAAATTTCTATGTCAACAATGCTCTGCATGGAGCTACTCTAGCTAATTGCTCCCACTTTCAATATGTATCTAGACCGAGACTTAGAGTCATCTAGATTAGTGTCAAAACTTGCATTGGCGTAACCCTTTACGACGAACCTTTTTTCACTTCCATAATCGAGAAACATATCCTTATTCCACTAAGGATAATTTTGACCGCTGTCCAGTGATCTACTCCTAGATCACTATTGTACTCCCTTGCCAAACTCAGTGGTAGGGTATACAATAGATCTGGTACACAGCATGGCATACTTTATAGAACCTATGACCAAGGCATAGGGAATGACATTCATTCTCTTTCTATCTTCTGCCGTGGTCGGGCTTTGAGTCTTACTCAATTTCACACCTTGTAACATAGGCAAGAAACTCTTTCTTTGACTGTTCCATTTTGAACTACTTCAAAATCTTGTCAAGGTATGTATTTATTGAAAAAACTTATCAAGCGTCTTGATCTATCTCTATAGATCTTGATGCTCAATATGTAAGCAACTTCACCGAGGTCTTTCTTTGAAAAACTCCTTTCAAACACTCTTTATGCTTTGCAGAATAATTCTATATTATTTCCGATCAACAATATGTCATTCACATATACTTATCAGAAATGTTGTAGTGCTCCTACTCACTTTCTTGTAAATACAGGCTTCACCGCAAGTCTGTATAAAACTATATGCTTTGATCATCTCATCAAAGCGCATATTCCAACTCCGAGATGCTTGTACCAGTCCATAGATGGATCTCTGGAGCTTGCACATTTTGTTAGCACCTTTAAGATTGACAAAACCTTCTGGTTGTATCATATACAACTCTTCTTTAATAAATCCATTAAGGAATGCAGTTTTGTTTATCCATTTTCCGGATTTCATAAAATGCGGCAATTGCTAACATGATTCGGACAGACTTAAGCATAGATACGAGTGAGAAACTCTCATCGTAGTCAACACCTTGAACTTGTCGAAAACCTTTTTGCGACAATTCTAGCTTTGTAGATAGTAACACTACTATCAGCGTCCGTCTTCCTCTTGAAGATCCATTTACTATCAATGGCTTGCCGATCCTTGGGCAAGTCCACCAAAGTCCACACTTTGTTCTCATACATGGATCCTATCTTAGATTTCATGGCCTCAAGCCATTTATCGGAATCTGGGCTCACCATCGCTTCCTCATAGTTCGTAGGTTCGTCATGGTCAAGTAACATGACCTCCAGAATAGGATTACCGTACCACTCTGGTGCGGATCTCACTCTGGTTTACCTACGAGATTCGGTAGTAACTTGATCTGAAGTTACATGATCATCATCATTAGCTTCCTCACTAATTGGTGTAGTAGTCACAGGAACAGATTTCTGTGATGAACTAATTTCCAATAAGAGAGAAGGTACAATTACCTTATCAAGTTTTCTATTTTCCTCCCACTCACTTCTTTCGAGAGAAACTCCTTCTCTAGAAAGGATCCATTCTTAGCAACGAATGTCTTGCCTTCGGATCTGTGATAGAAGGTGTACCCAACTGTCTCCTTTGGGTATCCTGTGAAGACATATTTCTCCGATTTGAGTTTGAGCTTATCGAGATGAAACTTTTTCACATAAGCATCGCAACTCCAAACTTTAAGAAACGACAGCTTAGGTTTCTTGCCAAACCATAGTTCACACGGTGTCGTCTCAACGGATTTAGATGGTGCCCTATTTAACGTGAATGCAGCTGTCTCTAATGCAAAACCCCAAAACGATAGTGGTAGATAGGTAAGAGACACCATAGATCGCACTATATCTAATAAAGTACGGTTATGACGTTCGGACACACCATTACACTATGGTGTTCCAAGTGGCGTGAGTAGTGAAACTATTTCACATTGTTTTAATTGAAGGCCAAACTCGTAACTCAAATATTTTACCTCTGCGATCATATTGTAGAAACATTTATTTTCTTGTCACGATGATTTTCCACTTCACTCAGAAATTCTTTGAACTGTTCAAATGTTTCAGACTTATGTTTCATCAAGTAGATATCCCCATATCTGCTCAAATCATCTGTGAAGGTCAGAAAATAATGATGCCTGCTGCAAGCCTTAATATTCATCGGACCACATACATCAGTATGTATGATTTCCAACAAATCTGTTGCTTGCTTCATTGTTCCGGAGAACGGCGTTTTAGTCATCTTTCCCAAGAGACATGGTTCGCAAGCATCAAGTGATTCATAATCAAGTAATTCCAAAATCCCATCAACATGGAGTTTCTTCATGCGCTTTACACCAATATGACCTAAACGGCAGTGCCACAAACAAGTTGCACTATCATTATTAACTTTGCATCTTTTGGCTTCAATATTATGAATATGTGTATCATTACAATCGAGATCCAACGAACCATTTTCATTGGGTGTGTAACCATATAAGGTTTTATTCATGTAAACAGAACAACAATTTATTCTCTTACTTAAATGAATAACCATATTGCAATAAACATGATCAAATCATATTTACGCTCAACGCAAACACCAAATAACACTTATTTAGGTTCAACACTAATCCCGAAAGTATAGGGAGTGTGTGATGATGATCATATCAATCTTGGAACCACTTCCAACACACATCGTCACTTCACCCTTAACTAGTCTCTGTTTATTCTGCAACTCTCGTTTCGAGTTACTAATCTTAGCAACTGAACTAGTACCAAATACTAAGGGGTTGCTATGAACACTAGTAAAGTACACATCAATAACATGTATATCAAATATACCTTTGTTTACTTTGCCATCCTTTCTTATCCACCAAATACTTGGGGTAGTTCCACTTCCAGTGACCAATCCCTTTGCAGTAGAAGCACTTTGTCTCAGGCTTAGGACCAGACTTGGGTTTCTTCACTTGAGCAACAACTTGCTTGCCATTCTTCTTGAAGTTCCCCTTCTTCCTTTTGCCCTTTTCTTAAAACTAGTGGTATTGTCTACCATCAACACTTGATGTTTTTCTTGATTTCTACCTTCGTCGATTTTAGCATCACGAAGAGCTTGGGGATCGTTTCCGTTATCCCTTGCATACTATAGTTCATCACGAAGTTCTACTAACTTGGTGATGGTGACTAGAGAATTCTGTCAATCACTATCTTATCTGGAAGATTAACTCCCACTTGATTCAAGCGATTATAGTACCCAGACAATCTGAGTACATGCTCACTAGTTGAGCGATTCTCCTCCATCTTTTAGCTATAGAACTTGTTGGAGACTTCATATCTCTCAACTCGGGTATTTGCTTGAAATATTAACTTCAACTCCTGGAACATCTCATATGGTCCATGACGTTCAAAACGTCTTTGAAGTCCCGATTCTAAGCCGTTAAGCATGGTGCACTAAACTATCAAGTAGTCATCATATTTAGCTAGCCAAACGTTCATAACGTCTGCATCTGCTCCTGCAATAGGTCTGTCACCTAGCGGTGCATCAAGGACATAATTCTTCTGTGCAGCAATGAGGATAAACCTCAGATCACGGATCCAATCCGCATCTTTGCTACTAACATCTTTTAACTCAATTTTCTCTAGGAACATATCAAAATAAACACAGGGAAGCAACAACGCGAGCTATTGATCTACAACATGATTTGCAAAATACTACCAGGACTAATTTCATGATAAATTTAAGTTCAATTAATCATATTACTTAAGAACTCCCACTTAGACAGACATCCCTCTAATCCTCTAAGTGATCACGTGATCCAAATCAGCTAAACCATGTCCGATCATCACGTGAAATGGATTAGTTTTCAATGGTGAACATCATTATGTTGATCATATCTACTATATTATTCACGCTCGACCTTTCGGTCTCCGTGTTCCGAGGCCATATCTGCATATGCTAGGCTCGTCAAGTTTAACCTGAGTATTCTGCGTGTGCAAAACTGGCTTGCACCCGTTGTAGCATCGTTATCGTCTCGCCAATCTTATGCTTCTACGACTATCGCTACCGCTTAGTGATAAAGTAAAGCATTACAGGGCGATTGCATTGCATACAATAAAGCGACAACCATATGGCTCCTGCCGGTTGCCGATAACTCGGTTACAAAACATGATCATCTCATACAATAAAATTTAGCATCATGTCTTGACCATATCACATCACAACATGCCTTGCAAAAACAAGTTAGACGTCCTCTACTTTGTTTGTTGCAAATTTTACGTGGCTGCTATGGGCTTAAGCAAGAACCAATTTTACCTACGCATCAAAACCACAACGCTAGTTTGTCAAGTTGATGCCGTTTTAACCTTCGCAAGGACCGGGCGTAGCCACACTCAGTTCAACTAAAGTTGGAGAAACTGACACCCGCCAGCCACCTGTGTGCAAAGCACTGCGGTAGAACCAGTCTCGCATAAGCGTACGCGTAATGTCGGTCCGGGCCGCTTCATCCAACAATACCGCCGAAGCAAAGTATGACATGCTGGTAGGCAATATGACTTATATCGCCCACAACTCACTTGTGTTCTACTCGTGCATATAATATCAAACCATAAAACCTAGGCTCGGATGCCACTGTTGGGGAACGTAGTAATTTCAAAAAAATTCCTACGCACACGCAAGATCATGGTGATGCATAGCAACGAGAGGGGAGAGTGTTGTCTATGTACCCTCGTAGACCGATAGCGGAAGCGTTATGACAACGCGGTTGATGTAGTCGTACGTCTTCACGATCCGACCGATCCAAGCACCGAAACTACGGCACCTCCGAGTTCTAGCACACGTTCACCTCGATGACGATCCCCGGACTCCGATCCAGCAAAGTGTCGGGGAAGAGTTCCGTCAGCACGGCGGCGTGGTGACGATCTTTATGTTCTACTGTCGCAGGGCTTCGCCTAAGCACCGCTACAATATTATCGAGGATTATGGTGGAAGGGGGCACCGCACACGGCTAAGAGAACGATCACAAAGATCAACTTGTGTGTCTATGGGGTGCCCCTTGCCCCCGTATATAAAGGAGTGGAGGAGGGGAGGGCCAGCCCTCTCTATGGCGTGCCCTAGGGGAGTCCTACTCCCACCGGGAGTAGGATTCCCCCTTTCCTAGTCCAGCTAGGAGTCCTTCCAAGTATTAGGAGTAGGAGACAAGGAAGGGGAAGAGGGAAGAGAAGGAAGGAGGGGGCGCAGCCCCTCCCCCTAGTCCAATTCGGACTAGGCCTTGGGGGGCGCGCGGCCTGCCTCTCCCTCTCCCCTAAAGCCCAATAAGACCCATATACTTCTTCTCCCGTATTCCCGTAACTCCCCGGTACTCCGAAAAATACCCGAACCACTTGGAACCTTTCCGATGTCCGAATATAGTCGTCCAATATATCGATCTTTACGTCTTGACCATTTCGAGACTCCTCGTCATGTCCCCGATCTCATCCGGGACTCCGAACTCCTTCGGTACATCAAAACTCATAAACTTATAATATAACTGTCTTCGAAACCTTAAGCGTGCGGACCCTACGGGTTCGAGAACAATGTAGACATGACCGAGACACGTCTTCGGTCAATTCCCTTTGTCATCGGTATGTTACTTGCCCGAGATTCGATCGTCGGTATCCAATACCTAGTTCAATCTCGTTACCGGCAAGTCTCTTTACTCGTTCCGTAATACATCATTTTGCAACTAATGAGTTAGTTGCAATGCTGCAAGGCTTAAGTGATGTGCATTACGTCCCGAGAGGGCGCAGAGATACCTCTCCGACAATCGGAGTGACAAATCCTAATCTCGAAATACGCCAACCCAACATGTACCTTTGGAGACACCTGTAGAGCACCTTTATAATCACCCAGTTACGTTGTGACATTTGGTAGCACACAAAGTGTTCCTCCGGCAAACGGGAGTTGCATAATCTCATAGTCATAGGAACATGTATAAGTCATGAAGAAAGCAATAGCAACATACTAAACGATCGGGTGCTAAGCTAATGGAATGGGTCATGTCAATCAGATCATTCACCTAATGATGTGATCCCGTTAATCAAATAACAACTCTTTGTCTATGGTTAGGAAACATAACCATCTTCGATTAACGAGCTAGTCAAGTAGAGGCATACTAGTGACACTCTGTTTGTCTATGTATTCACACATGTATTATGTTTCCGGTTAATACAATCATAGCATGAACAATAAACATTTATCATGAAATAAGGAAATAAATAATAACTTTATTATTGCCTCTAGGGCATATTTCCTTCACTAAGAGCATGAACTAGCTAATCACTCCTGCTGCTCTCTCTCTCAGGTAAAATAGCATAGAACATGTATAGCTTTCCTGATTCATCATATTGGAGCATGCAGATGAACCTGTCTCCTAATCGTGGGTTGCGCTTCTGATTGCTGCCCCCCTAGTACTTCTCTGCGATCGTTCACAATTTTGCTCCAGTCTTTTACTATTAAGCATTCCTCGCTATTAGAAAACATGAATGCACTAAAGTGCATTGTAGGATATCTTGGCCGCAAGCTAACAATATTCATGGTACCTTTAGTCTCGATCCAATCAGGCACAACATTCATCGGGAGTCCCTGTTGAAGAACATCGTATAGTAACATACTTAGCAATGAAGTTTAGCTTAAAAAATAATGTATGCAAAAGATGCACTGAGGAGAAATAGTAGAAACCTTACCATCTTTCCTAAATATATGTGATCGTAGTTCAGTACGAACACTATTGGTCGCACGTTTTGAGTACTAACATTTGTAAGTGCAGGAATTTTTTTTGTCTTGACAGCATCAAGATCCTCAAGCCATGAACATAATGACTTGTCTCCTCGCAGTTTAGTTCAGCCCCGGGACAGTGGACGGTCCTGTCTACCAAGCGCCGGACATATTTGCTTGATTGGAAATAACCTGTCAATATAAATTACTTGTCAACTATTTTTGAATAAACAATATCGAAGACATAAATATGGTTGAGAAACTCACATAATGGTAGAACTGGAGGCGTCTGCACATCGACCCAGATGTCTCTATTACCTTTAATATCATCTTCCGGACGAATATCAAAGGTGATAACCATATCAGGCTCAAATGCATAAGCATTGCATAGTGCTTGCCAAGTTTTGCATTCAAAATAGGTGTATGTGTCTGCATTATATAATTTGACGTTGAAGGTATAACCATGCTCGGTCTTCAAGTAAACTTTTTTTTACCTCCATAGTTTTGTTAGGACTGAAACCTCTCTTATCCAAGACAAAAAATTCTTGCATGGCAGGGGATATGCTAGTAGAATAGTGAAAAAAATAAAATTAAAAGTTGAAGAAAATGAAGCATAAGTCATGCTTAATTATGAAAAAAGACTTGTCGTTCTGACTTACTGTATCCACTTCGAAGTTCTCATCCAGCTTGATGCTGAAACGACTATCATCAACTAGAAAATTTCTGCCGCACATGCCGCGCTGATCTTCGCAATATTCGCACATAATGAAATCGTGTTCGTCGTCAGACGACATTCCTATGTTCATAGGTGAAACATTAAACACTTATTAGTTATATTAATTCAACTAATTCAATTAAGCACTTACGGAAAATATACCTAAATAAAATAGCTCAACTAATTCAACTGACTAGTTCAACTAATTAATTCAACTAATTCAACTAAACTAGTTCTATTAATTTTCTTACTAAAAATAAGATAGCTAGTTCTATATAGTAAAATGTTAATTAGATGGTCAAATCTCTATATAATAAAGTAGGTAGTTCTATATAGTAATATTTTGATTAGATCATCAAATCTCATATACCTAAATTTTCTTACTAAAAATAAACTAGTTTTATTAATTCAACTAATTGAACTAAGAATTTACTAAAAATATAAGGTAACTAGTTCTATGTAGTAAAATGTTAATTAGATGATCAAATATCTATATAATAAAGTAGGTAGTGCTATATAGTAATATTTTGATTAGATCATCAAATCTCATATACCTAAATTTTCTTACTAAAAATAAACTAGTTCTATTAATTCAACAAATTCAACTAAGAATTTACTAAAAATATACTAGTTCTATTAATTTTCTTACTAAAATATATAAAGTAGCTATATCTAGTAATATTTTAATTAGATCATCAAATCTCATATACCTAAATTTGCTTACTCCCTCTGTTCACTTTTATAAGACCTTGAAAACATTTCAGACAATGTACAAAACAACCCATTTTGAGTTGTCTAAAATGGCTTACAAAAATGAACGGAGGGAGTACTAAAATTAAACTAGTTCTATTAATTGAACTAGTTCAGCTAAGCATTTACTATAAATAAACTAGTTATATTAATTCATCTAGTTCAAATAATCTCATATACCTAAATTTTCTTACTAAAAATAAACTAGTTCTATTAATTTCGTTACTAAAAATAAACTAGTTATATTAATTTAACTAGTTCAAATCTCATATATATATACCTAATTAATATTTAGTTAATTCATCTAACAATTGACATGACTATTTAACAACTTTTCTATCTGATTCATGTAACATTAATTAACATTCTAACATTCTTATCTACGTAATTCATCTAACATTAATCTAAACAACAGAAAAAAGAAAATAAGTAAACAAAATATGTGTGTTTGTGTGTGTGTGTGTGTGTGTGTTTGTGTGTGTTTGTGTGTGTGTGTGTGTGTGTGTGTGTGTGCGCGCGTGCGTGTACGAGCGTTGGGCGACGGCCTATGGGCGGCGGCGCGAGACGGCGACGCGATGGGGACGGCGACGAGGGCGTCGGGGGCGACGGCGTGATCGAGACGGCGACGTAGTACGGAGCGGCGGCGGGGGCGACGGGGACGACGGCGCGCGGCGGGGACGATTGCGGCTTGGTTGAGGCCTCCATTTTAGATGTTGGGCTCTGGTGTGAGGTCTGGGCAGGCGGCCTGGACAATACGCACCCCTTCATCAAGTTGATAGGAGTAGCGACTGATGTTATCAATATGGTGGCTTCACACTTATTGATGTATTACTTTGTAGGGTCTTGATGAATAATTAATAAAATGGTTGTATGCATCGTCTTGATGCAGAGGCCGGGGGTCATCCTCCTTTTCTATAAAAAAAATAAGGCACCCCCTCCTAGCACCCTTATTCTCGTGCTTGTCCTTTTGCTCCATATCTGTACCGCCACCAGCCCCATTCATAGAGGCCGTCCTTATCTACTCCCTCCGTTCCTTTATGTAAGGTGTATTATTTGAGCTACGTATTCAGATCCAAACGATCAAGAAAGGATCCCAGACTGCTCAAGATTTTTTTGGTACGGTGAAAGGCACATAATTATATACGTGTTAGGATGAAATTACCCTTGACAAATTTATTTGTTAGTGGCAAGTCAATCAGTTAGTCCAGGAAAGTAAGAGATACACGCAATCGATAGAGAGACACTTTCCTTCTTTTGCTACAAGGAGAGAGACAGACAATTAGGAGAGAGATCATTTGTTTGCTATATATGTTTTGAATTCATAATTTTTTGAAATTGTGCATATTTTCTATAATATAGGGAATTTTCAAATTCACTTAATTTTTTTAAATACATAAAGATTTTTTGAAATTTAGAACATTCTGTGAAATTCAGGATTTTTTTTATATTCGTGTAAATTTTCTGAAATTTGGGATCATTTTTCGAATTAGTGAAGAATCTTTGAAATCAGAGAGTATTTTTCAAATTCGTGACATTTTTTGAAATCCAAGAACACTTTTTGTAATGCTAGAAAATGTTCTCAAATTCAAGAATAATTTTGAAATATTCAGAATACTTTCTTCAATAATGAATTTTGCAAAAATTGACTCTTGAACGTTTTCAAAGTTCATATAAAATGAAAGAAAAAGTAACGGAAAAATGAAAGGTTTCTCTTGAGAAAATAAGGGGGGCTTGCCCCGTACTTGGGCTGGCCCGAAGCACGTGCACGGGAAGGGGAGTGCGTGGTTGTTCGCTCCCCGCCGCGCGGCGCAGGGAATAGGAGCTCCCTCGTGCACCCAAAAAGTCTATTTTAGGGTTTGCGAGGTTTACAAGGCATCTGAGAGGAAAAAGGGATGAGAGGAACAGGAAAAGAGAAGTCCTCCTCAGCGTTGCCTTCAGCGTCAGCTGGCGAACCCACCGCCTATTGCGTCACTTGCATCAGCCTGGCCCAGCGGAAAAAATGAGCGCCGTGATTAGCGGAGGCCCGGTCGGGGCGATTTCGAGGCGACTGCCGACGGGATCCTGGGATCTTGGACGAGCGACCGGAGATTGTGATCGAGAGAAGGGAAGAGGATTGGATGAGAAATTGGGGTACCAACTGGATCAAGAAGATCCTCTGGGGTTGCGTGATGCGTGGATCAAAGCTAGAGAAGCGGTCAAGAGAATAGTGGTGCGAAGGAAATCAAGCAGCGGAAATAGACAGAAGATTGCCGGAAATAAGGGATTACCCCCTGACGAGAGGCTGGAGAGGATCAAGGACAAGGTTGCGCAAATGAGAGAGGATCTGGGGCGGAGACTGATGGAAGGAAATCATGGCCGAACGGATGGGGGCGGTGATGGACCGCAACAGACAGATCCGCCAGATAAAGAGAGAGATCAGATCGTGGAAGGGATTGGGAATACAACTATGGTAAAAGATTAGGACTTGCCATTATGCGAAGGATCTCTGCCAAGTTACGGGGAAGAGCTCGAGTGTATAAAGAATCGAGCGGGGGCAACGATTCTCCCTCACCTACCACTGCAAGCCACAACCACCAAAAGCAGTTCTGCAATGGCGGATCGGGACTCCGGCAAGAACAAGGCGCCAATGATCTCTGGAGAAGAGGTCGGCTCCAATGACAAGCCGGGGCTGGGCGCGAGGCCTATGCTACGCGGCGGCTCATCAGGTGGCCGGGGCGATCTGTATCACGCTCCTGCTGGCCAAAGGGTGGCTCCTGTCTTTCCGGTGAACATGGGGGCACCGGCATCAAGCGTGGTGGAGCTGAACCTCTCCAGGGAGAGGGAGGCCATGCGCTCTAGATGGATCGCAGTCGGACTGTTCTTCTCGGTGCAACTCTTTAGCATCAGGGGACTGTTCGGCGAGCTCAGAGGCAAGTGGGGGCTGAGAGGCCGACTCAGCTATACCTCACTGAAGAACAATCGCTTCCTCCTTGAGTTTGAGCGGGAGGGCGACCTCTGGGTCATCCTAAACAATGGACCGTGGACGCACAAGGGCGACGCCTTCCTCATGGTGGAGGTGGACGGCAGTGCACGGCCGGGTGACGTTGAGGTCGCCCACATGCCGATATGTGCGCGCATCTTCGACGCTCCGCCGATTATGCTCTTTGAACATGTTGCACGGGAACTCGGTGCAAAGCTTGGAAAGGTCCTCGAGGTGGATGCGGACAGGGATGGAAGGATTTGGGGCGACTATATGAGGGTCCGTATAAACCATGATGTCGATGAACCCTTCCGTAGCGAGTTAGAATCCCATGATCTGGCTAAGGGTAAAGTGTATGTTCTTAATGTTAAGTATGAGAGGCTTCCTAGGTTCTGTACCTACTATGGTCACTTAGGACATGGGTAGCGCGACTGTAAGCTACCTGAAGACCTCCAAGAGATGAGGTTTTCGGCAGCACTGCGCTCGTCCCTGTTTAGAAGGAGTAGCATCAGAGGTGGTATTGCAGTTCCAGAAGCGAGTAGTGCCCGGCGCTTCCTTCACTTTGGTTCAGAGGATGTAGGACCTGCAAAGACAGCTCCGCCAAGGCTCGCAGCTGAGAGATACAACTCCATCCCGGAAGATGTGCTGGCCGATCCACTGGTGCAAGAGGCCATTGCGGCGGTTAGTGCAATCAGGCTTGATACAGATAGGAACAAAAATGGGGAGGGCCGCCCGACACCACTTCATGTTGGTATGCAGTTGGATGCTGCACATGCTGCTGCGGTAACTGGGATAGCTGAAACAGGGAGCAACTCCAACCCCACCCCTTCAGGCCAGGTCGCTGTTGAAAACAAAACCACAGAAGAACAAGGGGGGGGGGCTCTCAAAGCCTGGCGTATTCACCAGGATTTGGTCCGGCTGATGGGTTCAGCCTTGGTTGCGAAGTAAATGATGCTGTCAATGCAGATGAGCAGAAAGAAAAGTTGCAGATGGACGCCAATCCGGTGGATGGTGCTGGGCTGCAGAAGTTGAATACAGGTCTCAACGACCAAGGGAGGACAACCCTGGGAGGTGGTGTGATAAAGAAAAGAGAGGGCATTAAGAAGGCCAGTAAGGGGCTAGGTGATGGAAATTCTGTGCTTGGCAAGAGAGGGATGTGTGGCACTACAGAAACAGGCAAATATGAAGGAGCTGCTGTAGGGAACCAAAGTGATAAATGCAAGAAAAAGAAAGGTACAGAGGACATGGAAGAGAAGGACAAAGACAGAGAAGAAGGTGGACAGGTCGGCAAGCTTGGAAAGGATGGCGGTAAGGAAGCAACCGAGCCCGGGGCTCTCGGTCAACTGGTGGGCGCTGATGCAAGCGTCCACCAGGAACCATGACACTCATCAGCTGGAACTGTCGAGGGATTGGGCACCCTTGCACAGTTCGTGAACTAGTGTGCCTAGTGCGCACTCATAAGCCTAAGTTAGTCTTTCTGTCGGAAACTCGGAAAAGTGAGGAGTACGTGAATAATTTGAGATGGAGGCTAGGCCTCAGGCATTGTGTCTTGCAATCCGGCACCGGTAAGAGTGCTGGTATTGCCCTCTTCTATGATGAGGATGTTGAAATAAAAAAATCGCAGTTGGTCCGAGGTACATTGATGTGTTAATTCGCTTGAGTCCAAATGGGTTGCAATGGAGGGGTACCTTTGTGTATGGAGAGCCGAGGGCACATGAAAGGCATCATATGTGGGAACTTCTCAGAAGGATTAGAAACAATAGAACTGAACCGTGGCTTATGATTGGGGATTTTAATGAGACTATGTGGCAAAGTGAGCACTTCTCAAGAGCAAGAAGGTCAGAACAGAACATGGCAGACTTCAGACGAGTTTTGGGTGATTGCAACCTCCAGGACCTAGGGTACAAGGGTACTACATGGACATACAATAATAAACAAAGTGGCAAGAATAATGTAAGGGCACGGTTGGACAGAGGGGTTGCGTCCCCTGAGTGGTGCAAGGCCTTTGGGGAGGCCACAATTGAACATATTTGCAGTTCCAGGTCGGATCATGTGCCTCTACTACTGCGCTTTGGGGCTAGAAAAGAATGGAGGCCTGTTAGGAAGATTTTCAGATATGAATCAATGTGGGAGCGAGTTGAGTCTTTGTCAGAAACTGTGAGCAGCGCTTGGAAGGCAGGGGGATATGATGCAACTCTCAGCGGCACAGCATGTAAACTAAAAACAATGCAAGACGTTCTTGGACAGTGGGCGCTAAAGGAATTTAGCTCAGTTCAAAACAGCATCAAGTCATTGAGGTCTCAGCTGCAGAAACTAAGACTTCTTCCCTCGACGCCGGATACTGTAAGCAAAGTCCAAAAAATCGAGAAAAATCTTGATGAATGGCTGCTACGTGAGGAAGTAATGTGGAAGCAGAGATCACGAATAGCATGGCTGCGGGAAGGGGATAGGAACACGGAGTTCTTCCATAGGAAGGCAAATTGGAGAAGAAAGAAAAATAAGATTGCCAAACTCAAAAGAGAGGATGGATCGTGGACTGAGAAAACGGAGGAAATTCATTCAGAAATCAACGGTTTTTTTAAGAAGCTCTATGAGAAGGATGATGATACAGACCCACAGAAAGTAATTGATGCAATACCAAGGAGGGTGGAGGACTATATGAACGAAGCTCTGACAAAAACTGTTACGGACATAGAGGTGAGCAACGCCCTTTTTCAGATTGGGCCGCTCAAAGCTCCGGGTCCGGACGGTTTTCCGGCACGTTTTTTACAGAGAAACTGGGCTGCACTGAAAGAGGACGTGATACAGGAGGTTAAGGGGTTTTTTGCAGATGGAGTGATGCCTGAAGGGGTGAACGAGACAACGATTGTCCTAATACCTAAAAACAATGACCCCCAAGGTATCAAGGATTTTCTCCCAATAAGCCTGTGCAATGTGATATACAAGGTCATTTCAAAGGTGTTGGTTAACCGATTGCATCCGTTTCTTGATGACGTAATCTCTGAGACTCAGAGCGCTTTCATACCAGGCAGAATGATTACAGACAATGCAATAATTGCATTTGAATGTTTTCATAAGATACAGCATAGCAAAAACAGGAGGAACACCCATTGTGCATATAAGCTTGACTTGGCAAAAGCGTATGATCGAGTTGACTGGAACTTCTTAGAGGGTGTGCTAAGGAAGGTGGGTTTCAACGACAAGTGGGTAAATTGGGTGATGACATGTGTCAGAACGGTCAGATTCTCTATCAGATGCAACGGGGAACTTCTGGAAGCGTTCTTTCCATCCAGGGGTCTAAGACAAGGTGATCCGCTCAGCCCGTACCTGTTCCTTTTTGTTGCTGACGGGCTCTCAACCTTACTGGATAGAGAGGTCAGGGCTGGAGGTATCACGCCTTTGAAGTTTGCCCGGAGCAGCCCAGGAATCTCAAATCTACTATTTGCCGATGATAGTCTTCTATTTTTCAAGGCATCGACTACAGAAGCAATGAAAGTGAAAGAGGTGCTGATTTCCTTCCAGAAGAGTACTGGGCAGCTCCTAAGTCAAAATAAGTGTTCGTTACTCTTTAGCGAGGCGAGTCCAAGCCAGGACATTGAGGAAATAAAAGAAATATTGGGAGTAGTGTCTGCTTCTTTTGAAAGCAAATATTTGGGACTGCCTACACCTGATGGGAGAATGAAAGAAGGCAATTTCCAACCGATCTTGGAGAGATTCAGAAAGAGATGTACCAACTAGAACGAGAGGTTTATGTCCCAGGCGGCGAAGGAAGTAAATGTCAAGGCAGTGGCACAATCGCTACCTACCTATGTGATGGGGGTCTTTAAGCTCAACAAGAGTTTCTGTGATAAATATGAGAAAATAATCAGGGATTTTTGGTGGGGGGACAATGAGGAAAAGCGGAAGGTTCACTGGATGTCATGGGAAGATATGACCAAAGCAAAAAGAGATGGTGGTATAGGATTTCGGGATATGCATTGTTTCAACCAGGCCCTCCTGGCTAGGCAAGGGTGGAGGCTGCTTACTAAACCAGAGAGCCTATGCGCAAGAGTTCTAAAATCTAAATACTACCCCAATGGAAAACTCCTCGACACGGTTTTCTCATCAGATGCCTCTCCGGCATGGAGGGGGATCGAGTTTGGACTCGATCTGCTGAAGAAGGGCCTGATTTGGCGTATAGGAAATGGAAGAAGCATACAAATAACAAGAGACCAATGGATCACGAGGAGAGAAGGACTAAAAGCTGCTACTTTCATACGGAGGTCAAGACTCCGATGGGTTAATCAACTAATTGACCCGGTTACAAAGGAGTGGAGGGTGGAACTAGTGAAACAAATCTTCCATGAGTTTGATGCGGATGAGATTTGCAAGTTAAGAATTCCGAGAGAAGATGTGGAGGATTGTGTAGCATGGCATTACGAAAAATCTGGGAATTTTACAGTAAAGAGCGCCTATAAACTTGCAGACTCGATCCAAAGAAATAAAACGGAGAGGGCGACAAGTTCTTCAAGGGAACCGGGTGACCGCATCATTTGGGATGTTATTTGGAAGGCTAATATCCTGGAAAAGGTAAAGATTTTCGGTTGGAGAGTGGCTACTAATTCCCTGCCCACAAAGCATAACACATTTAGACGAACCATAGTGGATGACAATGTGTGTGAAATCTGTGGGATGGAGAAAGAGAATGAATTCCATGCCATTGTCACCTGCACAAGAAGCCGGGCGCTAAGGCATGCAATGGGGAACTATTGGGAATTGCCTAGGGAGTCTGATCTCAAATATACTGGAGTGGACTGGCTTCAGATGCTACTGCTGTCTCAAACAGAGAATGTCAGAAATAACATTCTGTTGGTTCTTTGGCAGGCGTGGAGTCTGAGGAACAACCTGGTGCATGGTGATAAGAAAGACACCGTCGTTGGTTCAATACAGTATCTGCTTAGGCTAAAAGAAGATCTCATGATGGCCACAGGGGCCCTACCGATGTGGTACGTAAGAACAAACAGTCCTTATTCCCAGAAAGAGTTTGCATTCCAGTAAACCCTGTGCCCTGCAAGTGGTCTGCACCAGACCTGGGCAAAGTGAAACTAAACTGCGATGCAACGTACTTCGAGGAAACAGGAGAAACGTGGGGAGGTGCTGTGGCTAGGAACCACAAGGGGTATGTCCTCGTCTCGGTCGGGCGTAGGCTTGGCTGCTGCAACTCGGCAGAAGAAGCAGAAGGCGCAGCAGCTATGATGGGTCTCACAGAATTAGCAAAGCATTTTGTTGGCCAAGTGGTTCTTGAAACGGACAATGCCGGGTTGGGACGAGGACTGCAGTCTAGTCAGATTTGCAGATCAGCCTGTCATGCTGTGCAAACTGACACGAAAAGGCTCCTCTCTAGCTTCCCCAGCTCGGAAATCAGCATTGTCACCAGGGACAAAAACAAATTGGCCCACGAACTGGCAGCCATAGCAAGGAGAACAGGCGATTTCTCTATGGTCACTAACGTCCCTCTAGATGCTAGAGATGTAATGAGAGACGAGTATGTTTCTCCCATGGTTTAAGTGTTGCCATGGTCCTCAAAAAAAATCAGCCTGGCCCAGCAACGCTCGCTGGCTCCCACTCGCTTATTTTTCTCTCTTATATTCTGCTACAGTATGTACTGTTGTTCTTAGAAAAAAAAAGGTCAGCTTTTAAGTTCATTATATTTTAAAAAGTATACGAATTAAAAAAAGGCCATGAAATTTGCAAAACATGTTCATCATTTTTGATAAAAAAATTCATTGATATTTGAAAACATTCATGTATTTGAAAAAATCATCATTTTTTAAAACAATTCATGAATTTCAAAAAAGTTCGTCGATTTTAAAAAAGTTCACCATTTTTCCAAATAAAGTCCAAGAAACTGAAAAAAATCATAAATTTTGAAAAACTACTACGACTTCAAAATAATTTCATCATTTCTGAAAAATTATTCACAAATTAGGAAATGTTCATCAATTTGGAAGAAACAAATTCACGAATTTTAAAAAATTCACATATTTGGAAAAAGTTCACTGATTTTGAATTTTTTACAAGCTTTCAAAAATAAATGTTCCCGAATTGTGGTAAAAAATCATAAAATTGAAAATGAGTTCATGGATTCAAAAAAAAGGTTCATAGATTTGAAAAAAATCCACGAATTTTGTACAAAGGCTCACGATTGGAAAAAAGTTATGATTTAAAAAATATTTCACGCATTAGCAGAAAAGAAAAACAACAAAAAAAGGAAAAAAAATGTATAAGTACCATCTAGAAAAAGCGAACGGCAATGGAGCCTGCACAAACAGAAGAAAAAGAAAGTAAGTAGTCACAACATGTGAGGTGTCCTGGTTGGTTTGTGTAGTTTATACTGAGAGGAGGTTGCGAGTTTGAATCACCTCGCGCGCACCTTTTTTGCAGGGTAACAACAAAAAAAAGGAAAAATGGGGGCCGCCCCAGAACGGAGGGGTGGTGTGCACTGGTTTGCTGATTACACATTAATGGGTGCAGAAGGTGCCAAATAGGAGTTGGAAAAATAAATAAGGCTAGGCTCCAAGTAGCGGTGGATCCTATTTAGCGCGCTGGCCGATGGATACCTCCCTAGCCGTACGCATGCTACATGGGCTGTCCCATTATAGGCTATTTCTCCTGTGTTTTTTTTCTAGCAGATTTTAGAAGATTCTACAACTTTCTCTTAACCGGGTTTCCCCTTTTTCTATGTTTTGTTTTCTATTTTTAAATTGATATTTTTTAATATCACAAACATTTTCAAATATGATAATATTTATCCAAATTCGAGAATATTCATTTAAATTCAATACAATTTTTAAAATTCATCAACCTTTGGCTATTTATGTATATATTTTTAATATTTATCGTTTTTTAAATCTAGGAATGTTTGTCAAATTCATAAACATTTTTTACAATTCTGAAGTTTTTCAAACTGAGAACATTATTTAAATTCCTAATATATTTTTTAAAAATTGAAACTTTTTAAAAATATGTGAACATACCTGAAGGTCCAATTATTTTTTTTGGAATCCTCCACTTTTTAACTAAGTAGAAAAATAAAAATGGAAGAACGAGAATGAAAAAGGAGTGCCCTGCATATGGGATGGCCCAAGTTCGTGCATTAGCTAACTTATTTATGGCGTCTTTGTCTCCCGCTTAATGAATTGTAAGAAGCACTCGCCTTTGACGCACCGCACTTCCTTAGTGGGTCAGCCTAGTGAGAGGGGATCGCTGGTTATGTGTTTCTTCTTCTTCTTCTTCTTCTTCTTCTTCTTCTTCTTCTTCTTCTTCTTCTTCTTCTTCTTCTCTTCCTCGGACGCACCACAAGCCTCGCCAAGTTTGCTCTTAATTTAGCTGGACTCCTCTAACGCTGAAGGATATAATAAAGCTTGGACTAGCTTATGGAAGGTGGATGTTCCCTCGAAAATAAAGATATTTTTGTGGAGATTGACTCAGCAATCTTTACCTAGAGCCGACGTGCGACACCATAGGAACATGGCGTCGATCACTTATTATGAACATTGTGGCTCGGAAGATTCACGGAGGCACTCTTTACTGCACTATAATATGACGCATTGCGTATGGGCACTCGAGGACCCGAACCTTGTCGAAGTCTTGGAAAGAAATACGGAGCGAGATTCCATGCGTTGGATCTTTGCTCTGATTGATGAACTGCCTCACCACGAGTTCACCCAGGTACGGATCACTCTTTGGGCCATCTGGCATTCATGGAGAACGGCCATTCACGAGCTAAATTCCAAACTCCTCACAGGACAGATCAATTTATCAAGAGCTATATCAAGGAGCTGGATGAATATCGACCCAAGAAATCAACCAACAATGCTACAGTGAGCAATATTTCCAAAGGCCGAAGATGGATCCCACCGGAGACAGGACATTGCAAATTCGTGTTAACGGTGCCACTTCAAGTGCTCCTTCATCTACGAAGGACGAGAGAGGAATCATGAGGCACATAGCCTCGCTAAGCACACCGTAGGACTTCCTGTAGGACACCATATTTGGTTCCTAACACCCCCCCCCCCCCCCCACCGACATAAAATGTATTCCAATGCATTTTTAACATTGATTAATAAAGTGTATTTAGACTAAAAAATATGTCAGTAGACATATGTGGCTTTGCCAGCCACTCGATATTCAGTGCATTGTAATGAACTCTCTTATTGATCAATAAAGGAGAGCATTGCTAGCCAGAACTTATATTTCTGAAAATTGCAAGTATGATATTAAAAAAGTCGTTGCGCATTCTTAATATTTTCATCTATTATTAAAATATATGTTTCCAAAACTTTTTACAAATGTTGTTGATAGCTTTCAAAAATTGATAGTGGCATTTAAAAAAATGTTCACATGTGTCAAAAACAAGTTAATAATTGATGAAAAGTGTCAGACGATTTGAATAATGTATGTGACATTCAAAAATGTTCACGTGGACAAAAATATGTTTGTGGCAATTTTAGAAATTGTTTGAATAATGTAAAAAAAGTTCATGTAGTATGCAATTTTTATTTACATATTCTATGTCTATTTGAATTTGTAACACGCATTAAAAATATCTCTCCAAAACAAGTATTTGAAAAAATAACGTGTATTAAAAAAAGGTTGTGGGTGTATAGAAAAATGTCAAACATGTATTGAAAAATAAAGGTATAAAAATAAAAATAAAAATAATGCAGAAATCTGATTGAAAGCAGAAAAAACAAAAGACTGAAGATTCTAAGCCGTTAGAACCGATCATAGAAGCTTCCTAAATCCGCTCTCTCAAGAGTACCATCTTGCAATAGGCAAGATATAGCTCTCGTGACATCAATATGTCGCTTGTGGCTGGGCAGGAACAGGTATTTCGCCTCGGCCTAGGAAGCACTCCTTGCCTTACTGGTTTTCTCCGGTGCCTTGGGTAATTAGATAGTCTGGCTATACATTTTTGCTCTCACCTTGCTAGTGACGTTATGTAAGGCTTGCTTACCCTAAGTCTTTAATATATGAAAATAAAAGGATTTATAATTTCAAAACGGAAAATCTATAACTCTGTGGTTCCCGTTTCCTCTTTTTGTTTCCTTTCCCCGTAACCATTCATATTGTCAAATGATATTTTTTTTATAGTGCATTAAAAAAATTCACCAATTATACGAAAACAGTTTGTCAAGTATTAGAAAATATTCATCAATCTTTATAAACAGTGTCCATAGTGTACAAAATAATGGTATTTCGTGGTTAAACAGTTCTGAGTGTAATACAAAAATGTTTATAATATATTAAAATTGGCTCAACGTGTATAAAATAAAGGTCACAGAATAAAAATTGTTCAGCTGGCCATTCAATTTTTTTGGCAATATAAAAAAAATTGTATTTCAGGTAACAAATCATCTATTTTTAGGATGTGTTCACGTTTTTTCTATTACACAAAACATATTTCCTTCAATACACTATGATATTATTCATTATAAGGTGAACATTTCTAAATCCATGATGGATACTTTTCAAATATATGATGAATATTCACGAAATACACTATCAACATTTTTATGTTGATGCTATATTTTTTTGATAATGCACGATGGGAATTTAAGTACACAATGAAGATTTTCAAAAACAATGACAAGTTGTTTTAAAATAAACTATGAGCAATTTTTAATTTATGCTATGATTTTTTTTGAAGGCATGATGAATACTCTTGAAATAAATAATGGCATTTTTTAAATACAATCTGAACTTTTTATAAATACACGAAGACAAATAAATTAACCATAAGAAAAGAAATTCAATATAACTGAATTTTATATGGAAATAAACAAGAACCCAAAGAACAATAACAAAATAAGAACCAAAAATAGAGAAGAAAAGGTAAAAGGAACACTTTGTTGCAACGCATGAATACTTAGTTCAATATGCGTGTTTTTTTAGAATATATGCATATTTATTTCACACCGAGAACACTTTTGACATTTGTGAACATTGTTTTTGGAATACCTCAACCTTGGCTTGGTTTGGGTGGTTAGAACTTTATTTAGCAAGAGCAAAACAGTATTTTAATCGGTCTAAGAAAATATTGTCCATAATTTTGTAAATATTTACATGTTCTAAGAAATTTGCATATGTACCCTTTAAAAAAGATTCATGTATAATTTATTTGTTTTTCGACAAAAAGGAGGACGAAATATTTAAAATAAAAAATAAAAAATAGAGAAAACATAATATATAAGCGGGAAGAAAAAGCAACCACGCAAAAACTGAGCTGCCAAAAATAACGGATCTAAGAGACACAAAACAAAAAGGAGAGTTTAACCGTTTAGCCCTGGAGCGCCCCGGTCATCGTCAATCCAGTACTACAGGGCCGCTGGGGCACCCATATATGTCGCCTTCAGCAGCATGGTCTTTCGCACTCTGAACGGGCCAGCTAGAAGGCCCGGCCCACATGCACGAGGGGCCAGATCGTCTTTTTCCTTTTTTTTACGTGTTCTGATTACGCTTTTTTATTTCTGTACTTTTGTTTATGCATGTGTACTTGAAAACTATTGAACAAGTACTTGACAAATGTTGATCATGTATATAAAAATGTAAATCAAGAAATTGAAAAAACAATGTTGAACATGTATTTGAAAAATATTGACAAATTACTTCAAAATTGTTGAACAAGTATTTCAGAAAACCTTGATCATGTATATAAAAATGTTACTCAAGCATTTGAATTTTTTTAACAAGTATTTGAAATATGTTAATCAAGCATTTTATAAATAATGAATTTTTATTGCGTATATGAAAATGTTAATCAGGCATTTAAAAAAATGTTGAACAAGTGTTTGGAGAATGTTAATCAAGCGTTTGGAAAATCTTAAATGTATATCAAAACAATGTTGACCATGTATTTAAAAAATTGTTAAAAATGAATACTGTTAATCAAGCATTTAAAAATATATTCAAAATGTGCATAGAAAAAATGTTGAGCATGTATTCAAAAATTGTCAAACATGTATTAGGAAAATGTAGTTGTCATATACAAAAAAGTAGAATGAAAACCGAAAAAGAAACAAAATAAATCAAAGGAAAAAGTAAAATGAAAAATAAAATGAGGAAATAAATTAAAAACAAACAAGAAAAAATGGAGAAGAAAAAAATAAAGAAAACAGAAGAACACAAAAAAGAGGACCCCCCCCCCCCCCCCAAAGAAAAGTAAATAAAACAGGACAAGAACGAAAATACCTAGAAAAACCTATGGAATACCTGCTCTTTTCTTATCAAGTATGTCACCGGGCGCATGCTATCCCAGTAGCTAGCAATGTAGGCTCTCAACTACGAGATAATGGGATCGACTGCCCATTGCTTTTGGATGCGCATATTGGGCCGGCCCGATTACTACAACGCTTCAGCGAGAGACCCCTTCCACCTCGCTCAATGCGAGATATTGTACCACCGACTATATATCGCATTCAGCGAGATGGTATGTGTATCTCACTAAAGCGTTGGTAGTTATCGGGCTGGCCCAGTCACATGGTACGATTAAAATAAATACAAAACAAAAGGGGGTTAGTTGCAGGGATTCAACTCTAGTATACTAGGAAATCAATTGTGCTGCTAGCCACTATAACCATGTCCATTTCGCATTCACTAGTAGGAGCGAGACGTATGTGATGCGACTTGAGGTGGTTTTTCCACCAGTGTTCTTGGTTTCCTTTTCTGTTTTTGTTTTCGTTCTTCACAGGCTTTTCTTCGTTTTTTCTCCAGTTTTACCGGGTTTTCTTCTTCATTTGATTCCTCGGTTTATTTTACATTTTCTTTTTTCTTTGGTTTATTTTGTTTCATTTTCGGTTTTGATTTTTTGGTTTCATTCTAATTTTTTGAATATGCACGTTTAACATTTTAAAATTTCTTTAAATGCCCGATTAACATTTTGCAAATTAAAATATTGAAATTTTTTAATACATGGTCAACATCTTTTTTATACACACTTGACATTTTTAAAATGCTTGATTAACATTTTTCAAACTCTTCTTCAACATTTTTAAAATGCTTGATTAACATTTTTATATAGATGATTAAAATATTCATCATTTTTTAATACATGAACAACAATTTTTCTATACACATTTCTTTTTTTCCAAATGCTTGATTAACAATTTACAAATACATGTTCAACATTTTTTCAAATGCTTGATTAACATTTTTATATACATGATTTGTTTTTTCATCATTTTCTTAATACATGGTCAACATTTTTCCTATACACATTTAACATTTCTTAAATAATTGTTTAACATTTTTGAAATACTTGTTCAATTTTATTTCAAAATGATTGATTAACATTTTATATACATGATAAATTATTTTTATTACTTTTTAATACATGTTGAACATATTTTTATACATATTCAACATTTTTCTGTATGCTTGATTAACATTTTTCAAATACTTGTTCATCATTTTGGAAATACTTGTTCAACATTTTTCGCATACATGGTCAACATTTTTTCTATACGCTTTTAACATTTTTTGGATGCATAGTAACATTTTTCGAAACATTATGTAAAATATATATTTTTAATATATATATGTTTATAATTTTCGGAAATGTAAACCAAAGTAAAAAATAAATAAATAACGAAAATAAAAACAGAAAAGAAAAAACAGAAAAAACGAGGATGTGCCCTCTAGCACACCTGGGCCGGCCCATCTAGAGTCGCCATAACGCGAGGGTTTACCTATGTCTCGTTGAAAGCGAGACATAGAGGCACCCGGATATAGAGGCCGCGGGGCCCGTATGGCGATTTAGACGACGACTATAGTCTATAGGTCAGTCAGTGCAAGATCTTTTAGTAGGCGAGATATAACTATCACATCTTGTTTTTTGGGGCCTATTGCAAGTTGTTGTAGGACCTCACTCGCATGGTGAGGCCATAAACCCAACCGGGAGCTATATCTTGCTTCAAGCAAGACGACAAAAGCTCTCACCTAAAGCATCTACAGTAACATGCCTGCCCATTAGGGCTCAACTAAAAGAAATCGTGAAGAAAAAGGGCGCACTAAGTCAATAACCCTGGGTCTCTTGGATGGTTTATAGCAATGCTAGACACTAAATCAATGACGAGTTCGTGGTTACACAGAAGGGCTCGACCTACTTGAGGTAAAAGAGCCGATTTTTTCCACTAGTATTTTTTGTTCTTTTTGTTTTTTCACCGGTTTTCTTTATTCTTTCCTATTTTCTTGGTTTTTGTTCTTTTCTTTGTTTTTTCTTTTTTTTTCTTCGAGTTTTTGTTTCCTTCTCTATTTTCATCAAGTTTTTTGTTTTATTTATTTATTCTTGTTTTTCATCGATTTGTTTTTGTTTTGTCCCGGTTTTCACTGTTTGTATACATTTTTTGGTATATATCTAATATATGTCTAAAATTTTCAAATACAAGATCATCATTTTTGCATACCTAGTCAATATTTTTGCTATACACATTTAACATTTTCAAATGTTTGATCAATATTTTTTAAATACAAGATTAACACTTTTTAATAGGTGGTCAACATGTTTTATATAGAGATTTAACATTTTTAAATGCTTGATTAACATTTTTCAACTACAAGTTTAATATTTTTTGAATACAATGCAAGATTAACATATTTTCAATACATTGTCAACATGTTTCCTATACACATTCAACATATTTCAAATAGTTGGTTAACATTTTTTGAATACATGGTCAACATTTTTTCTATCTAGATTTAACATGTTTTCAAATGCCTGATTAACATGTTCTAAATACTTGTTTAACATTTGTTGAAATGCTTGATTAATTTTTTTAAATACATGATCAACTTTTTTCATACACATTGTATATTTTTTGGATACATGATCAACATTTTTGCTATACACATTTATATTTTTGTAATATATATATTTATAATATTTGAAAGTGTAAGCAAAAGTAAAAAAAGGAATAAAAACATGAGAAAATAAAACAAAAAACGAGGCAGTGGTCTCCCACGCGAAGAGCCCTTTTTACGTTCGGCGTGGGCACACAACACACAAAGAGCGGCAATAACCACATAGCTTACGAGTGTTTTACCCAGGTTCGAGCCGCAGTGTGCGTAAATCCCTACTCCCGCTTTGGTGTATTTATGAGTGTTTGACCCCTGTGTTTACAGAGAGCGCAATCTTGTCGGCAAAATGCTCGGGAGGTGCTACTAAGTTACTGCAAATTGACAGGGCTTCGACCCTTGTAATGGGTTGCCTTGGCCCTCCTTTTATAGAGCAAAGGGGTTGCCACAACGGTAAAATGGTCATTACAGGGTGATAGTGGCTACGATGCTACCATACCGAACACTAACGGTGTAGGACAAACGCATTTAATACGCTGTTAGGTGTCATGCTGGGATGGATGTCGGCAAGGGAGTTTCACTCCACCTGTGCCATTAGCCTAGCTACCTTTTATTACTGCGACACGCCCTTGAACGGGTGTCAATAATGTTGATCCCGCTTCAGCGAGTCAGAAGCATCTTTTGTGGGACCCAATATATATATAAGCGCTCATGAACTCACCCTCCCCCTCCCGTTTTTCAATCAAGAGGATACCCAATACTGTTCCTACATGGGTTACCACTTGCTGCGGCCCGTTAACATGTACGATTTATTTTTTATAACTCAAAAGAGCAACTAATCAACGAGTACTGCTTTGGGAGCCCCTGCAAGGGTCACTTTTCGTGGGATGAGAGCGCACCACTTGTCGCCACGTCTCGCGCTATGGATGCTCCCTCTAGAATTTGCTTTTTTACTTTTCTGTACGTGCTTTTGACTTTTAGATGATCTCTCCTGCTTTTCGGGTTTCCCCAGGTTTTTATCTGTTTTGGACAAACATAATTTTTTATGCGAAAAACTCATTTTTTTTTCTTTCTGCGAGAGGCATAAATTTACTTCTAGTGGAGGCACGGATTTGCTTCCGCGAGTGGCACGGGTGTGCCTCTCAAGAAAGGAAAAACATGTTTTTTTCCATCCGCGAGATGCACGATCGTGACTCTCGAGAAAGGGGAAAAACACGTTTTTTTTCTCATTCCCCGAGAAGCACATATTTACTTCTCGTGTAGGCACGAATTTGCTTTCGCGAGAGGCATGGTCGTGTCTCTCGGGAAAAGAGAAAAATGGGTTTTTTCTTTCCGTGAGAGGCACAAATTTATTTCTAGTGGAGGTCCGTGCCTGGACTGTGCCTTCTAGGAAAAGAAAATTCGTTTTTCCCTTCCGCGAGAGGCACATATTTACTTATCATGGAGGCACGATTTTCTTCCGCAAGAGGCATGGTCGTGCCTCTCGGGAAAGGGGAGAAAATATTTTTTTTTTGCTTCCGCGAGAGGCACAAATTTACTTCTCGCGGAGACACAAATTTGCTTCAGCGAGAGGCTTGGTCGTGCCTCTCAGGAAAGAAAAAAACACAATTTTTCCGTGCCTCTTGGGAAAAGAAAAAATATGTTTTTTTTCTTTCTGCGAGAGAGACAAATTTACTTCCTGTGGAGGCACAAATTTGATTCCATGGGAGGCACAATTGTGCCTCTTCGAAAAGGAAAAATATGTGCTCCTGGTTCATTTTTTCTTGTGAAAAAATGTTTGTCGAAACCTATCACATGGGATAGTTTTGAAGATTTCAACACGAGGAATCCAACGATAAAAACGGTTCGAGATTTGGACAAATGATTTAAGAGGTAAAACATTTTAAATAAATGAATCTACGAAAAATCAGAAAACTCCCTGGTTGTCGCAACCTTGAGAGGTGGGAGTGACCTTTGCAAAGAGTGCTCCTTAATTAGTGATTTCGCTCAAAATGTATATATTTTACTACTTTTGTATAATTTATTTAATAATGAATCCATTACAAATAAATTTTAAATATACCATAATAATTTTCCGTGTGTTTAAGGAAAAAATGTTGTATATGAAAAGATAAACATATCAAAATAATGTCCAGGTACTTCGAAAGAAATTTTAATAAATTGTAAGAAAATGTTTGTATATGAAGAGAAATCTTCATATATCTTGAAAGATATTTTTATTTGAAAAAGTATTCAAGTATTCTAGCAGGGATGTTCGTGTATTTCATAAAAAAATCACGTAATCGCTATGCGAACACATAGAAAAGAAACAATTTTTTTTTAAAAAAATGAAAGAAACCATGAAAAGAATTGTTTAAAACCGGCTTTTTGTGTGTGGAGAAAGACTCACCGTTATTGGGTGAACCCATGTGAGCGACCCCTCCATATGACTCACAATAAACGCGATATATACCTGTAGGAAATAACAAAGATCAATCAACCACCTTAAAATGAAAGCAAATATAACGATCAAACTTTCTCTAAATAAGAGTCAGCTAGTGACATGCTAATAAAATTTATCCTTAGGAATCATATAAGGCGACTGTCTCGTTTACTCATGGACAATGACCCAATATTGAATCTTTGTGCGCCTCCTGATTGTGCCCGGATTGTCACTATGTTGATCCAGTGCTCATAATTTTGCAAACTGCAATAAATATTGAATATATCACAATAATTATCTGTGTATTTCCAAAAAATTGTTTATATTTTTAAACAATTTTTTAGTGACAAAATGTTAATGTGTTGCAAGAAAGAACGTCAACATATATCAAAATAGTGTTCATGTACTGCAAAAGAAATGTTAACAAATTATCAGAAAATGTTTCTATATAAAAATCTTCATATATCCTGAAAGATATTTATGTTTGAAAATAAATATTCAAGTGTAAATGTTCATGTATTTCATAAAATTCCATGTATTCACCCAGAGAACATAGATAGTAGGAATATAAATAAAAGTTAAAATAAAAAGAGAAAAACAGAAACCAACAAAATATTGTTTTTAAATAAGCTCTTTTTTTAGAAAGACTCACCATTATTGGGTCAGCCCATGTGAGGGGACCCACATGAACAACTCCTCCATATGAACTAAAGAAGATCAATCAACCACCCTAAATAAGAACAAAAATAACGATCTAACTTTCTATAAATAAGATCCAGCTAGTGACATGCTATAAAATTTAGTCTAAGGAATCATATAAGGTGACGTGTCTTATTTATTTGTGGACAATGACCCGATATTGAATCTTTGTGCCCTCCTGTTGTGCCCAGATTCTCACTATATAGTCCAAAACATCATAATGTCAAGTTCTTTAGATAAACTTGTTTACCTTCACAGGTTATAATCTTGTAGCATTCCCTGTATCCATGAAATATTTCACCCTTTAAAAGCCTTCAAATGTAAATAGATTGTCCAAAGTGGGCTAGGGAGTTCATGTTAAAAAAGTCTTAGAGAGTTGAAGTTGGCTTCATAGGCAAGGGAAGTCGAACCAAGCACCATAATTCAGGGTTTAGGATTGTCTTTCTTCCAAAGACACAGTTAGACACCTGTGTGTTGATAAACTTCAAAAGTTCACTAGGTGAGAAAAGGTAAAAAATAACCTAGGATGCTTGTTAAGCATGCATGCGTTGATCAGGACTGTTCTCCCACCATAGGGCAATAGTTTGCCTCCTCCATCCAGTTATGTATTTCACACATTTTATCTACTATAGGTTGGAGGTCTTCTCTTCTAAGCCTATCATGGTGCAAAGGCTCCTAGATATTTGTATGAGAACATCATACTCATCTATTAACTAATCGTTGAGGTGGTATACTCGTTCAGCTATCTGAATCATTCAGATGCTTATGCCTTATCATAGCAGCAGGGCCGGCAGCCCTGATAAGTCCAAAGAGCCAGATTGCATCTTCTGTGATGAGCATGATTGTCTGTCTCCTTGCAAAATTTCAACTCAGCAAACCAATGAAGATGCAATGTATATGTTAATATAGACCAACTCAATTATAAGCATGTGGTTTACTGGAGTGCTGGAGTAGCTAGCTAATAAGCTAGCTACGTAGATTAATTATGCTAGAAAGTAGTAGTGAGCAAGTATGATGCTAACATCTTGGGAGGCCGACTTATATACGAGGGTTAACTGGTACCGTTGATGGTGAAGAATAACCTGTAAATTAAGACGATGGAGACATGACATGGACATTCTTGTGTGAATGCCATATTTGACATGAATGTGCCGTGTAGCTAGCTAGCTCTTGGGTATCCGGTGTCCTCAAGAGGCCACTAAATTAATAAAGTTAACCCCATGAGCTGATCCATGGATGTTGGATCGTTAATTAGATTAGATGCCTGTCCAATTAACTGCCGTCACACGCACACGTAGGTTTGGAAGAAACAGGAAGCCATATATAGCTACCCCCCAAATTAATGAAAATGATGTGGATGTTATGTCGACTAGTGTACATAAGTTCACACTACTTGACACAAGATGCAATGGTTGTGTGCAACAATGGATGGAGTGTTCAGCATGTTTCTTTTTCAGAAACAGTTTGTTGGAAAGATTCGGTTGATCTATGCAAGCGTTTCTCAGAGAAAGATAGACCAATGCATCCCCAAGGTCATCATGCCCATTCGGTCGCTGCAAAAGATAGTAGCTCAGGGCCAAGCTCGATCAGAGAGCTTGGCGGACACAAGGAGCCTAAGGCATGGCAGTTGCCCTTTCTTTTTCCCAACCAACCTCCAAGGAGCCCCAAGGGATGTCACGCGTCATCGCCAACATCATTGTTGGGTTTCAACTATTTACTTCATCATCCTCACAAACACTCTTCATCTAGCTTCTTCTCCCTTGCTAGCGTGGCTGCATCTTGCTCACATATGACACCACGACTCACAGGCTAGGACTAACACACAACCGTTTGCGTGCTTGATTTCCTCCAAGATAAAGGGTTCACATGCATGATTGAAGATTAAGAAATGTTTGTACCAAATTGAAATCTCATAAAAAAATTACTCCCACCATTCCAAAATTATTGTCGTGGTGACAAAAAATATTTCTTTTTCGCTAAAGGGCACTTTTATTAACTTAAAATGTAGCATCAAGCAGATACAAAGCATGATGAGTAAAAACACCCGGCCTCTGCATAACGAAAATGCACACAGCCAATTCAGCCTTTTATCTAGGCCAACAGAGGTAAATATTTGGCCGTACATGTCCTTGAAGGGGCGAAGCCATTTCGCCATAGTTGAATCGAACACTCAATCATGATTCAAATATATTACCTCCAAATTCAACTACATACACACGGACCGCGTTTTTTACCGCCAGGCGGAATTCACCTTTTTTCCCGAAGCAAATTTCAACGCAGACTCAAATCTAACTCAAATTTTGCTACCAACTGAATTTTCTAAAATTCTGCTTGGCTTTTAATTTAAATTTACCCAAAGTACTTCAAACCATGTGAACAGCATCCCACATCAATTCCGCCAAATCAAGGGGGCGAGCCTGCCGCTTGATTCTCAGCTGCTGACAGCAGCAAGTGCCCAAGTGGGCACACAAAATATCAGGCCGTGCCCCGAACCGGCACCCAAGTCAATGAGCGCTGGATCCACGCGTCGAGTCACGCGCTGATCCTTGGCCGATCCCATGGGATAACCACCCGTGCCAGGGCCCCCAAAAGGCACACACGCAGGAGATGCGGCGGCGAGGATCTAGTCTAAAATCCCTTAACAATCGGTTAGTTAACCTTTTCTTCCTCCAGATTCAACGCTCTCCAAAGGTGGGGGCCAGATTAAGCCAAAACTGGAGTGATTTATCAACTATCAATGATTCCATAGGGTGCAATGCAGGAGTAGTTTATTGAATCTACGCTGCTAGATGAGCTACCTGTAATTGCTTTTCTACAATGCCGAAAGGCCAGGTTGCTGGTTAACCTAGAGCTGTGAAACTGGCTAGAATCTTGAGGAATCGAGTAAGATCGGATCCCAATGTCAACTCTGCTCGCTCTTGCCCCCCCTGCGAGCTGCATGCGAGCGCGCCTCGGTTATAAATACCTCGCCGATCCCAGATCCAAAGCATCAACACCAGCGCCATTGCAAGCTCTCCATCTAGGAGCAGCAGCAGCCACCATTAGAGACGCACTTAGTTGCCAGTGCGGCTAGGCTAGCAAGCTCGAGGAGGATGGAGGTGGAGTCGAGCTCCCATGGCGCCGGCGACGAGGCTGCGAGCAAGTTCTCGCTGCCGGTGGACTCGGAGCACAAGGCCAAGTCCTTCAGGCTCTTCTCCTTCGCCAACCCACACATGCGCACCTTCCATCTCTCCTGGATCTCCTTCTTCACCTGCTTCGTCTCCACCTTCGCTGCGGCTCCGTTGGTGCCAATCATCCGCGACAACCTCAACCTCGCCAAGGCCGACATCGGCAACGCCGGGGTGGCGTCCGTGTCCGGCTCTATCTTCTCGAGGCTCGCCATGGGGGCCATCTGCGATCTCCTTGGCCCGCGCTATGGCTGCGCCTTCCTCGTCATGCTTGCGGCGCCCACCGTCTTCTGCATGTCCCTCATCGACGATGCGGCCGGCTACATCACCGTCCGCTTCCTCATCGGCTTCTCCCTCGCGACGTTTGTGTCGTGCCAGTACTGGATGAGCACCATGTTCAACAGCAAGATCATCGGCACTGTCAACGGCCTGGCGGCCGGCTGGGGCAACATGGGTGGCGGTGCCACCCAGCTCATCATGCCACTCGTCTTCCACGCCATCCAAAAGTGCGGTGCCACGCCCTTCGTAGCATGGCGTATTGCCTACTTTGTGCCTGGAATGATGCACATCGTGATGGGCTTGATGGTGCTCACCATGGGGCAAGATCTTCCTGATGGAAACCTTGCCAGCCTCCAGAAGAAGGGGGACGTGGCCAAGGACAAGTTCTCCAAGGTCCTTTGGGGCGCCGTCACCAACTACCGGACATGGATCTTCGTCCTTCTTTACGGATACTGCATGGGTGTTGAGCTCACCACCGACAACGTCATCGCCGAGTACTACTTCGACCACTTCCACCTTGACCTCCGGACTTCCGGCACCATCGCCGCATGCTTCGGCATGGCAAACCTCGTCGCTAGGCCCATGGGTGGCTACCTCTCCGACCTCGGCGCCCGCTACTTCGGCATGCGTGCCCGCCTTTGGAACATATGGATCCTGCAGACCGCTGGTGGTGCTTTCTGTCTCTGGCTGGGCCGTGCGAAAGCCCTCCCTGAGTCAGTCACCGCCATGGTCCTCTTCTCCGTCTGCGCGCAGGCAGCATGCGGCGCAGTCTTCGGTGTCATCCCCTTCGTCTCCCGCCGCTCCCTCGGCATCATTTCAGGCATGAGCGGAGCCGGTGGCAACTTTGGCGCCGGGCTGACACAATTGCTCTTCTTCACGTCGTCCAAGTACGGCACCGGCAGGGGGCTCGAGTACATGGGTATCATGATCATGGCCTGCACGCTCCCCGTGGCGCTCGTGCACTTCCCACAGTGGGGATCCATGCTCTTGCCGCCCAACGCCAGCGCCACCGAGGAGGACTTCTACGCGGCCGAGTGGTCGGAGGAGGAGAAGAAGAAGGGTCTCCATATCCCTGGCCAAAAGTTCGCCGAGAACTCCCGCTCGGAGCGTGGCAGGCGCAACGTCATCCTTGCCACGGCCGCCACACCCCCCAACAACACTCCCCAGCACGCATAAGACTTGAGCTTCTCTTTACCCGTGTACACGTACAGTGCGCGCATCATATACACGTCGTGTATATACGCCTGAAATCCGCAAGCAGTATGTTTTTTGAATGTATTCCCTTTCCGTAAGTATATATGGTAGTGAATTTTCTGTGTACGCGCGGGAAATGCGTGGATGCATGTGCGTGTGCACTGCATGCGAGCGAGGGTGTTTATGTACGTGTCCACTTGGGACGTCGGTCCCAAAGTTAAATGAACAGTTTGAATCTGTTTTGCCATTGTACTTGTGTACTTTCGGTTCTTCATCTACCGACATATGTGTAAGCAATTGGTGAGTATAAAGACCTTTGAGTGGAATGGAAATAAAGTGCTATTTTTTTTTTGTTCCAAGTGTTCATGTATGCTTGCTATTTTAGAATACAATAAACGGATCTTAAAACGAAACTAGTCAATAACAAGTCCATGGCAGTAGTACAAATATCATCACATGATTTAGTACATGGTAAATTATAAAGATGTTTGGTTGCATGTACTGTGGGATATAAGTTAATGATGCAAATAACTCAATGTATACTTAAGGTGGATATCTGAGTGTAAGATTATTCATGTATTTGTGCATCTAAATTTTTTTCTTGAAAAGTTTGAAGATGTGCAAAACTTTGGTCAGATATACCTTGCAGAAAAATCAACTTATCTATTATAAATAGAAAATACCGTAGAACTATTGTTCTATGGTTTGAGCTTAAAAAGATTAACTTATCTAGTAAATGTTATTGCAATTAATTGCCATGTTTGTACACAACAAATTTAACCACTGTTTTGCAAGATAACTGTATTTTTCATCCCTCGACTTATCTTAGAACGTATCTTTTGTCCCTCAAGCACTTTTTGGTGAGAATTTCACCATCAACTACCAATACCGGTTATTTTTCTTGACAATGATCATCCTACTTGGCATGTTTTAGGTGGTATTTGCCACATATGACAACCAGCTGTCCCTCAATATAATTCATTCTTGGAGATCCTTTACTCAAAATCTGAAGAAAAAAAATCCTAGGTGATCCTACGGTCGCTGCCAACTACCAAGTTACCCTCCACACACACCTTTTGGAAAAATCCAGAGAACGGGTGCAAGAAGAGCTGTGTGCACCACTGATACGGGGCCTCTCGAGGTACCCTTTTGTATGCCATTTGGTTCATTCTAAAATTCTGCTTGCTTTTTTTTACGTGTTTGAGGAAATAGCTGAAATTGTCACATCACCAAAAGTACATTGCCTTTTAGCATTTATTTTAGTTGGTTAATCCTTAAAATCATCAAAAAATGTGAAAATAACAGGAAATTAAGAAATTAAACTTCGAAATGAATAGATACATACTCAACATATCATGCCTCCGCCGGTCAACATATTGTCCCTAAACCTCCATGGACTTTGATTTCGTCTCAGTGGTGTTGATGGTATCTTGCACCTTTATATCTCGCCTTGCGTGTGTGTGTGGTGTGACACATGGTGTTCTGTTTGCGGATGTTTTTATGTTGATCACTGCTTTATCTATAAAGCAGGGCAAATGTCTTTTTCAGTTGTTATCTTTGTTCATTGCCACGATGGCAGTGCTTCAACATAATTTGAGAGGAGGCTGTATAATCCTTTATCAAAGTTGAGGGAGTAATTTAGGGCATTATGTCAATTCTAGCCTAAAATAGTGTTGAATATTAAGTGTTAATCTGAAAAAGAAAAGTGTGTTAGAGGGGCTATGGAACATGCTGGCCATAACTAAGCTCACCCCATTTCATTTTACCTCTTCCGAAGACTGCATGATTTTTCTTGTTATTATTCCTCGTTGGTGGTCAATCACCACAAGGCGATGGCCCATGGTGATGCTAGGCACGGAGTACAAAGTAGAAATATGTTGGATCGTGATCCGAAGGAAAAAATTGTCAGATAGGTGACAACACCAAAAACATTCGACGGATTGATGTGCATATATTCTCTAGGGTTTCTTTTCATTTAAAGAATAGGAATACGAATGTCATAGGAATTGAGTGTTGGGGAACGTAGCAGAAATTCAAAATTTTCTTACGTGTCACCAAGATCTATCTATGGAGAGACTAGCAACGAGGGGAAGGAGAGTGCATCTACATACCCTTGTAGATCGCTAAGCGGAAGCGTTCAAGTGAACGGGGTTGATGGAGTCGTACTCGTCGTGATCCAAATCACCGATGATCCTAGTGCCGAACGGACACCTCCGCGTTCAACACACGTACAGCCCGGTGACGTCTCCTACGCCTTGATCCAGCAAGGGGAGAAGGAGAGGTTGAGGAAGACTCCATCCAGCAGCAGCACAGCGGCATGGTGGTGATGGAGGAGCGTGACAATCCTGCAGGGCTTCGCCAAGCACCACCGGAGAGGAGGAAGAAGAGATGCAGGGCTGCACCAACGAGAGATCGAATCGCGTGTTATGGGCTGCCCCAAGCCTCACTATATATAGGGGAGAGGGAGGAGGGTGCGCCCCCTCTAGGGTTCCCACCCCTAGGGGGGGCGGCAGCCCTAGATGGGAAACAAGGGGCAACCAAGAGGGGGAGAGAGGGAGGCGCCCCCTAGGGTGGGCCTTAGGCCCATCTAAGCCTAGGGTTTCCTCCTTTTTTCCTCCTAGCTGCCCCTTGGGCCTTGTGGGAGGCGCACCAGCCCACTTAGGGGCTGGTCCCTCATCACTCTTGGCCCATGCAAGCCTCCGGGGTTGGTGGCCCCACTTGGTGGACCCCCGGGACCCTCCCGGTGGTCCCGGTACATTACCGATAAACCCCGAAACCTTTTCGGTGACCAAAACAGGACTTCCTATATATAAATCTTTACCTCCGGACCATTCCGGAACTCCTCGTGATGTCTAGGATCTCATCCGGGACTCCGAACAACATTCGGTAACCACATACAAACTTCCTTTATAACCCTAGCGTCATCGAACCTTAAGTGTGTAGACCCTACGGGTTCGGGAGACATGCAGACATGACCGAGACGTTCTCCGGTCAATAACCAACAGCGGGATCTGGATACCCATGTTGGCTCCCACATGTTCCACGATGATCTCATCGGATGAACCACGATGTCAAGGACTTAATCAATCCCGCATGCAATTCCCTTTGTCTATCAGTACGATACTTGCCCGAGATTCGATCGTCGGTATCCCGATACCTTGTTCAATCTCGTTACCGGCAAGTCTCTTTACTCGTTCCGTAACACATCATCCCGTGATCAACTCCTTGATCACATTGTGCACATTATGATGATGTCCTACCGAGTGGGCCCAGAGATACCTCTCCGCTTACACGGAGTGACAAATCCCAGTCTCGATTCGTGCCAACCCAACAGACACTTTCGGAGATACTTGTAGTGTACCTTTATAGCCACCCAGTTACGTTGTGACATTTGGCACACCCAAAGCACTCCTACGGTATCCGGGAGTTGCACAATCTCATGGTCTAAGGAAATGATACTTGACATTAGAAAAGCTTTAGCATACGAACTACACGATCTTGTGCTATGCTTAGGATTGGGTCTTGTCCATCACATCATTCTCCTAATGATGTGATCCCGTTATCAACGACATCCAATGTCCATGGTTAGGAAACCGTAACCATCTATTGATCAACGAGCTAGTCAACTAGAGGCTTACTAGGGACATGGTGTTGTCTATGTATCCACACATGTATCTGAGTTTCCTATCAATACAATTCTAGCATGGATAATAAACGATTATCATGAACAAGGAAATATAATAATAATCAATTTATTATTGCCTCTAGGGCATATTTCCAATAGTCTCCCACTTGCACTAGAGTCAATAATCCAGTTCACATCGATATGTGATTAACACTCAAGGTCACATCCCCATGTGACTAACACCCAAGAGTTTACTAGAGTCAGTAGTCTAGTTCACATCACTATGTGATTAACACTCAATGAGTTCTAGGTTTGATCATGTTGCTTGTGAGAGAGGTTTTAGTCAACGGGTCTGAACCTTTCAGGTCCGTGTGTGCTTTACAAATCCCTTTGCCATCTCCTAGATGTAGCTACCACGTTCTATTTGGAGCTATTCCAAATAACTGTTCTACTTGGAGCTATTCTAAATTGTTGCTCCATTATACGTATCCGGTATCTCTACTCAGAGCTATCCGGATAGGTGTTAAGCTTGCATCGACGTAACCCTTTACGACGAACTCTTTTACCACCTCCATAATCGAGAAAATTCCTTAGTACACTAGTTACTAAGGATAACTTTGACCGCTGTCCTGTGATCCATTCTTGGATCACTCTTGTACCCCTTGACTGACTCATGGCAAGGCACACTTCAGGTGCGGTACACAGCATAGCATACTGTAGAGCCTACGTCTAAAGCATAGGGGACGACCTTCGTCCTTTCTCTCTATTCTGCCGTGGTCGAGCTTTAAGTCTTAACTTCATACCTTACAACTCAGGCAAGAACTCCTTCTTTGACTGATCCATCTTGAACACCTTCAAGATCATGTCAAGGTATGTGCTCATTTGAAAGTACCATTAAGTGTTTTGATCTATCCTTATAGATCTTGATGCTTAATGCTCAAGTAGCTTAATCCAGGCTTTCCATTGAAAAACACTTTCCAAATAACCCTATATGCTTTCCAGAAATTCTACATCATTTCTGATCTATGATATGTCGACAACATATATTCATCAGAAATTCTATAGTGCTCCCACTCACTTCTTTGGAAATACACGTTTCTCATAAACTTTGTATACACCCAAAATCTTTGATCATCATCAAAGCATACATTCCAACTCCGAGATGCTCACTCCAGTCCTTAGAAGGATTGCTGGAGCTTTGCATACTTATTAGCATCTTTCGGGATTGACAAAACCTTCCGGTTGTATCACATACAACCTTTCCTCAAGAAAATCATCGAGGAAACAATGTTTTGACATCCTATCTGCAAGATTTCATAAATAATGCAGTAATTGCTAATATAATTCCAACAGACTCTTAGCATCGCTACGAGTGAGAAAGTCTCATCGTAGTCAACTCCTTGAACTTGTCAAAAAACATCTTAACGACAAGTCGAGCTTTCTAAATGGTGACATTTACCATCATTGTCCGTCTTCCTTTTAAAATCCATCTGTACCTAACAGCCTTACGACCATCAAGTAGTTCTTCCAAAGTCTACACTTTGTTTTCATATATGGATCCTCTCTCGGATTATATGGCCTCGAGCCATTTATCGGAATCCAGGCCCACCATTGCTTCTCCATAGCTCGTAGGTTCATTGTTGTCTAGCAACATGACTTCCAAGACAGGATTACGTACCACTCACAAGTAGTACGCATCCTTGTCATCCTACGAGGTTTGGGAGTGACTTGATCCGAAGTCTCATGATCAATATCATAAGCTTCCACTTCAATTGGTGTAGGTGCCACAGGAACAACTCTTTGTGCCCTGCTATACACTAGTTGAAGTAACGGTTCAATAACCTCATCAAGTCTCCACCATCCTCCCACTCAATTCTTTCAAGAGAAACTTTTCCTCGAGAAAGGACCCGATTCTAGAAACAATCCCTTATTGCTTTCGGATCTGAGACAGGAGGTATACCCAACTGTTTTGGGTGTCCTATGAAGATGCATTTCTCCGCTTTGGGTTCGAGCTTATCAGCCTGAAACTTTTTCACATAAGCGTCGCAGCCCCAAACTTTTAAAAAATGACAGCTTAGGTTTCTCTAAACCATAGTTCATACGGTGTCATCTCATAGGAATTACGTGGTGCCCCTTTTAAAGTGAATGTGGTTGTCTCTAATGCATAACCCATAAACTATTGTGGTAATTCGATAAGAGACATCATGGTATGCATCATATCCAATAGGGTGCAGTTATGATGTTCGGACACACCATCACACTATGGTGTTCCAGGCTGTATCAGTTGTGAAACAATTTCCACAATGTCTTAATTCTGTGCCAAACTCGTAATTCAGATATTCATCTCTATGATCATATCATAGATCTTTTATCCTCTTGTCACGACGATCTTTCAACTTCACCTTGAAATTACTTGAACCTTTCAATAATTCAGACTCGTGATTCATCAAGTAAATATACTCAACATTTACTCAAATCATCTGTGAAGTAAAAACATAACGATATCCACTACATGCCTCAGCACTCATTGGACTGCTCACATCAAAATGTATTACTTCCAACAAGTTGCTTTCTAGTTCCATTTTACTGAAACCGAGGCTTTCAGTCATCTTGCCCATGTGGTATGATTTGCATGTCTCAAGTGATTCAAAATCAAGTGAGTCCAAACGATCCATCTATATAGAGTTTCTTCATGCATTTTATACCGATATGACTTAAGTGGCAGTGCCACAAGTAGGTGGTACTATCATTACTATCCTATACCTTTTGGCATGAACATGTGTATCACTACGATCGAGATTCAATAAACCATTCATTTTAGGTGCAAGACCATTGAAGGTATTATTCAAATAAACAGAGTAACCATATTCTCCTTAAATGAATAACCGTATCGCGATAGACATAATCCAATCATGTCTATGCTTAGCGCAAACACCAATCTCGATGGTAGAGGGAGCGTGCGATGCTTGATCATATCAACATTGAAAACACTTCCAACACATATCGTCAGCTCACCTTTAGCTAGTCTCCGGTTATTCCGCAGCTTTTATTTCGAGTTACTAACACTTAGCAACCGAACCGGTATCTAATACCCTGGTGCTACTAGGAGTACTAGTAAAGTACACATCAACACAATGTATATCCAATATACTTCTATCGACCTTGCCAGCCTTCTCATCTACCAAGTATCTAGGGTAATTCTGCTCCAGTGGCTGTTCCTCTTATTACAGAAGCACTTAGTCTCGGGTTTGGGTTCAACCTCGGGTTTCTTCACTAGAGCAGCAACTGAGTTGCCGTTTCATGAAGTATCCCTTCTTGCCCTTACCCTTCTTGAAACTAGTGGTTTCACCAACCATCAATAATTGATGCTCCTTCCTGATTTCTACTTTTGTGGTGTCAAACATCACGAATATCTCAAAGATCATCATATATGTCCTCGATATGTTATAGTTCATCACGAAGCTCTAGCAACTTGGTGGTAATGACTTTGGAGAAACATCACTATCTCATCTGGAAGATCAACTCCCACTCGATTCAAATGATTGTTGTACTCAGACAATCTGAGCACAAGCTCAACAATTGAGCTTTTCTCCTTAGTTGGTATGCTAAGAAAATCGTCGGAGGTCTTATACCTCTTGACGTGGGCACGAGCCTGAAACTCCAATTTCAGCCCTCGAAACATCTCATATGTTTCGTGACGTTTCAAAACCGTCTTCGGTGCCTCAACTCTAAACCGTTTAACTGAACTATCACGTACTTATCAAAACGTGTATGTCAGATGTTCGCAACATCCACAGACCGCGTTCGAGGTTCAACACACTGAGCGGTGCATTAAGGACATCAGCCTTCTATGAAGCAATGAGGACAATCCTCAGTTTACGGACCTAGTCCGCATAATTGCTACTATCAACTTTCAACTAAATTTTCTCTAGGAACATATCTAAACAGTAGAACTAAAGCGCGAGCTACGAAATAATTTGCAAAATCCTTTTGACTATGTTCAGGATAATTAAGTTCATCTTATGAACTCCCACTCGGATAGACATCCCTCTAGTCATCTAAGTGATTACATGATCCGAGTCAACTAGTCTAGGGTGGGCCTTAGGCCCATCTAAGCCTAGGGTTTCCTCCTTTTTTCCTCCTAGCTGCCCCTTGGGCCTTGTGGGAGGCGCACCAGCCCACTTAGGGGCTGGTCCCTCACCATTCTTGGCCCATGCAAGCCTCCGGGGTTGGTGGCCCCACTTGGTGGACCCCCGGGACCCTCCCGGTGGTCCCGGTACATTACCGATAAACCCCGAAACCTTTCCGGTGACCAAAACGGGACTTCCTATATATAAATTTTTACCTCCGGACCATTCCGGAACTCCTCGTGACGTCCGGGATCTCATCCGGGACTCCGAACAACATTCGGTAACCACATACAAACTTCCTTTATAACCCTAGCGTCATCGAACCTTAAGTGTGTAGACCCTACGAGTTCGGGAGACATGCAGACATGACCGAGACGTTCTCCGGTCAATAACCAACAACGGGATCTGGATACCCATGTTGGCTCCCACATGTTCCACGATGATCTCATCGGATGAACCACGATGTCAAGGACTTAATCAATCCCGTATGCAATTCCCTTTATCTATCGGTACGATACTTGCCCGAGATTCGATCGTCGGTATCCCGATACCTTGTTCAATCTCGTTACCGGCAAGTCTCTTTACTCGTTCCGTAACACATCATCCCGTGATCAACTCCTTGATCACATTGTGCACATTATGATGATGTCCTACCGAGTGGGCCCAGAGATACCTCTCCGCTTACACGGAGTGACAAATCCCAGTCTCGATTCGTGCCAACCCAACAGACACTTTCGGAGATACCTGTAGTGTACCTTTATAGCCACCCAGTTACGTTGTGACGTTTGGCACACCCAAAGCACTCCTACGGTATCCGGGAGTTGCACAATCTCATGGTCTAAGGAAATGATACTTGACATTAGAAAAGCTTTAGCATACGAACTACACGATCTTGTGCTATGCTTAGGATTGGGTCTTGTCCGTCACATCATTCTCCTAATGATGTGATCCCGTTATCAACGACATCCAATGTCCATGGTTAGGAAACCGTAACCATCTATTGATCAACGAGCTAGTCAACTAGAGGCTTACTAGGGACATGGTGTTGTCTATGTATCCACACATGTATCTGAGTTTCCTATCAATACAATTCTAGCATGGATAATAAACGATTATCATGAACAAGGAAATATAATAATAATCAATTTATTATTGCCTCTAGGGCATATTTCCAACACTGAGATGACATGCATCCCAATCCCTCTAATAATGCAGCTTGGTTCATAGAATAGGAGTTTTTCCACTATGTCCGAGCTAATATTTTTTTGCTTTCAAATGTGAAGAGAATTCATTCATACATACCAAAGGGCTTTAAAGGAAATTTTCCTATACGGACCCTATCATATAGAATTCATACTAAACTAGATAATATCCCGCACGTTGCCGCGGGAATAGATTGCAATACATTTCAATGATTGATTGTATAAAACATGCATAGTAGAATTAATAATATATCAAATAAAACTAAAAATAAATATTATATATCACATATGATAATTGTGTAGTCAAAAATATTTTGAATATAAGTGGCATACTATAATAGAAAACTTTTTCCCATGCATGTTGAGCGTACTTTTGATGAGGCGGCATGTGGAGTGAGATGGGATGTGCGCATGGGCTTAACTAAATAGAAAAAAAGTACTCATGCATGTATTGGTGGGTCTTTGATGAGGTGACATATGTTCATGTTAAGATAAGAGAGACAGTGGGGATGAATTATTTAGGTGTGTGTGTGTGTATATATATATGTATATAGTATTTGTACAAACCAAAGGAGACCTAGCAATCATTTGTTTATCAACATAATCGATTTACTTGAACTCCTATGAAATTCCAAGCAACTCCCTGGTGGCCTGCGTGTGTGCCACTCCCTATGCAGACAAGACAAAAGAGGTGGAGCCCATCCATATGTTCTCTCCCTCCTCTTTCTCTCTCCTGTGAAATTTCACGGACCAGCCCACTGGGCTCTCTCTCTTGTCAAATTTAAAATTTAGAAGCTTGAATTTTCTAAGTTTTCTTATACAAATGTTGGAATTTCGTTTATTTTTATTTTTCAAGCACTTTGAAATTTCTGAAACATTGCAATTTATGAAAATTACCGAAAGGGAAAATGCACCTGGTCCAAAAATGACCACCAGGTCCTTCCCTAACGGGTGCCACCAATTAGCACATCCCCTACTACAAGACTTATGTTTGGATGAAGCGAGACAAATGCAGTATCGACCACACGTACGTGCTAGAAATATCAGCCTTATCTCGATCGGCATACGGCTGAACCGTACAGGAAACGTATACGTATATATGAAAATAAAGTTGGCTAACTAAGCTGCGCTTGGCGTACCTGGATTAAATAGTTTGTTCCATGCATGATTGGCAAAGCTAGTTGGCGTTTGACATTGCCGACAGATATAAATTTCTCTGCCGATCAGATCACATTGGCATGCAGGCCGGCTCTGTCGGAGCTTATCATGTTATCCTGTCAGTTCATGTGGATATCCGACCAACGTTTACAAATATATTGCTATCTGGCCAAAGTCCATGGACCTTATCCTCCGGTGACTAAGGCTCCCTACAGCCAAAGTCCATGGAGCTAAAATATAATCTCCGTGCGTGTATATATGATTATGACACCACGGATACAACGCACCATAGGAAAATTGTATGGATTTTCGGAGATATACGAAACAATGGAAAGTTTCTCACAAAACATGATGCAAATGATATCCTATACATGAAGAAAGTCCTATTGAACACAATCATACATACATGTAAATCAAGCAATCCACATATAATTTTTTCACAAATGTTGCAACACTCTAAATTCCTGTAAAAAGTCTATATATGCTCAAATATGCCCTTATACTTTCTAATTGATACTTGACTAAACATTTTGCTCTTTTGAGAAAGTTGACTCTGGGTTGGATCATATATATATGTCGCAGTGAGCTGAAATGCTTATTATTTTTGCCGAGGACACATAGATGCATATTTTGACAATCCCTCAGTTGGATCATCTTATTACATTAGGGAGCATCTCTCTAATGTAATAAGATGATCCAACGGAGGGATTGTCAAAATATGCATCTATGTGTCCTCGGCAAAAATAATATAATGTAATAAGATGATCCAACGGAGGGATTGTCAAAATATGTATCTATATATGTGTCCTCGGCAAAAATAATAAGCATTTCAGCTCACTCAACATAAATATATACTGAACTATTTGTTTTTTTTGTCCATGACACATACAGTAGTATTTTTTAATCCCTCCGTTAGATCATGTTATATTATAGGTGTGTTGGTTCAGTATTTTTTTTCAGAATTTTTAAAAACTTTTGCACCGTTGAAATCCTTAACTAGTTCTGTGGCAAGCACTTGTAGAAAATCCTACTCCTATATGTGTGTGTGTGTGTGTGTGTGTGTGTGTGTGTGTGTGTGTGTGTGTGCGCGCGCGCGCGCGCACTCAAAATTCTCTGTTCTGGACTAGAGTGGAAAAATTATGGTCAACTGAATAAATGCCAACAATCAATACATCAATTATCTTGGAAAATATTAAACTCTAGTTTCTTGTAGTGACTCAGCATCATCCATTGCAGTTAGTCAACAACTACAAAACAGAGTTAAGTACTGCCACTACTACAAGTGTCAACTACAAGAACCATTCAAAGAAACATTTTGGCCATCCAGACAGCAAGGATACGCGTGTGGTAGGTACCCCAAAGTTCATGGAAGTGTCATCATTAAACAAATAAAAGGTACAACTCAGGTACTTGCTGGAGCTGACGAATCCACGGCAAATGGCTTATCACCACCTACAAACGACATTTCCATATTAAAATGAGAAAGGTATATAATCAGATGAAAAGTGGAGTTGGAGTCTTGGACACTGCCTGATCCAATGTCAACTTAGAGAGTGCAATCGATAGATAAGATATGGAAGCTCCTGTGTGAACTTATTTGGCATTGCAACCTTCTTTTGGATAACTAAACTGTCACCTCTTTTAGTTAATTAGAATATGGAAGAGACACGAAACCAAAGCTAGGGTGGAAACTAAGCTTAAATTATTTGGCAAAGTCAAAAGAAGTTTGAGGTATGCATAACTTATAGTTGTGATCAGAGCTGAGCAAGCGAGAGCGACCTTGGTAGATAAATACATGGCAGCGCCGTGTCAAATTTGCCCAATTGCTCAGTCTGACATGATTTTGAGTCCTGAATGGTTAGTATGCCACAGAAACCAAATATGGTAAAAAAGTTACACTTTGTCGCATATACCTGTTACAAATGGAACTTACGTACTCTAGATATAAGCATCAATATGCTCTCTTTACATGATTTTGCTACCAGTTTTGCTTATAACTCCACACCTTACGTTATAAATATTGCATTAAAAATCAAGACCGGTGACTACATTTTTTGAATATTGGGTGTCTTCTAGGACCCCAATAATTGAATGGGAAAATGGATGAACAAAGTGTAGTTTGGATATAGGTGCAAAAATTTCGGTTACCAAAAAAGCTTGTCCAAACCATTGAAAAGTATATAAGGTCAAATTGAAACTTCCATTGTAATAATGGTAGTTGAAATTCAATTAGAAGTCCACGGAAGGCTGGACCCTAGTTGAAGTTTTGAATCTCATTTATAAAGGTTATTTCAAGCCTCGTCAACATGTTCCGTACTTCCGCCATGCCCTCTCAATCAAAATACCTAAACTCTTTCAAAATTTAATTATCTAGTTGCTAATTTGAAATTTCTAGTCATTAGTATACTACTCCCTCCGTCCCATAATATAGGACGTTTTTTGACACTAGTGTAGTGTCAAAAAACGTCTTACATTATGAGACGAAGGGAGTACTATTTATTTGGAATGTGGGTGAGAGTGGAAGTCTTGTTCCCCAATGAAACAACTACTCCCTTTGTCCCAAAATAAGTGTCTTGACTTTAGTTCAACTATGTACTAAAGTTAATACAAAGTTGAGACACTTATTTTGGGACGGAGGGAGTATTAGCTTGCAGGAGATGTGGAATTATTTGGTGGGCTTGGAACCTCAAAAGAAAAATTGAAATGTGAAACCTCAAATTTGAATGAAGTATTTTGTTTTTCTAAGGTAGGTGCTAACCTAGGTTCACGATTTAGGTATACTATTGGCACCTAAATTAAGAAATTAATAACTCATGTATGGAGAAAATTAACTGAGTGCCACTGCCATTTTTGCAGATTATGTATCTAAACTTGCCAGGAGAGGAATCGGAGGTACACAAGACACATAATCTCAAAGTTGTTGTAAATTCAGACCACAGGTACAGGTACCTCGCATGCGTGCATGCACACACCAAAACATTTCGTGCGTAAGAAACGCATTACACAGGCCTACACTAGAAATCTAAATTCGTACGCCTTATTACAGCCGATGTTGCAGGCGTATATATACGATGTGTATATTTGCATGCACTGTAGTTTAGTACTTGTACATAGTACATGAAAAACAATCCAATCTTATACGTGCTGGGGCGTATTGTTGGGTGGCGTGGCGGACGTGGCAAGGATGACGTTGCGCCTGCCACGCTCCGAGCGTGAGTTCTCAGCAAACTTTTGGCCGGCAATATGGAGACCCTTGTTCTTCTCCTCCTCCGACCACTCGGAGGCATAGTACTCCTCCTCTGTGGCGTCGGCGCTGGCCGGGAAGAACATCGAGCCCCACTGTGGGAAGTGCACAAGAGCGACAGGCAGCGTGCATGCCATGATCATGATGCCCATGTACTCGAGACCCCTTCCAGTGGAGTATTGTGATGAAGTAAAGAAGAGAAGTTGCGTGAGCCCCGCACCCACGTTTCCACCAGCACCGGTCAGCCCGGAGATGATGCCAAGGGAACGTCTAGAAACAAAGGGTGCGACGCCAAATACAGCACCACACGCGGCTTGGGCGCAGATGGAGAAGAGCACCATGGCAGTCACTGAGGCAGGGAGGGCTGATGCACGACCGAGCCAGATGCAGAAAGCGCCGCCGGCGGTTTGGAGGATCCAGATGTTCCAAAGGCGAGCGCGCATGCCGAAGTACCGGGCACCAAGGTCGGAGAGGTAGCCACCCATAGGACGTGCAACGATGTTGGCCATGCCGAAACAAGCGGCGATGGTGCCTGCAGCACGGAGGTCTAGGTGGAAGTGGTCGTAGTAGTACTCGGCGATGACATTGTCGGTGGTGAGCTCGACACCCATGCAGTAGCCGTAGAGGAGGACGAAGATCCATGTCCGGTAGTTGGTGACGGCGCCCCAAAGGACCTTGGAGAACTTGTCCTTGGCCATGTCTCCCTTCTTCTGGAGGCTTGCAAGGTTCCCGTCAGGGAGATCTTGCCCCATGGTGAGCACCAGCAAGCCCATCACGATGTGCATCATTCCCGGCACAAAGTAGGCAATACGCCATGCTACAAATGGTGTGGCACCACACTTCTGGATTGCGTGGAAGACAAGCGGCATGATGAGCTGTGTGGCACCGCCACCCATGTTGCCCCAGCCTGCAGCCAGGCCATTGACAGTGCCAATGATCTTGCTATTGAACATGGTGCTCATCCAATACTGACATGACACGAAGGTGGCGAGTGAGAAGCCAATGAGGAAGCGGACGGCGATATACCCTGACGCATCATCGATGACAGACATGCAGAAGACGGTGGGCGCCGAGAGCATGACCAGGAAGGCGCAGCCGTACCGCGGTCCAAGGAGATCGCAGATAGCGCCCATGGCCAGCCTGGAGAAGATGGACCCGGACACAGACGCGACACCGGCATTGCCGATGTCTGCCTTGGCGAGGTTGAGGTTGTCGCGGATGATGGGCACCAGCGGCGCCGCGGCGAAGGTGGAGACGAAGCAGGTGAAGAATGATATCCACGAGAGGTGGAAGGTGCGCATGTGAGGGTTGGCGAAGGAGAAGAGCCTGAAGGACTTGGCCTTGTGCTCGGAGTCCACCGGCAGCGTGAACTTGCTCGCGGCGGAGTCGGCATGAGAGCCGGCCTGCACCTCCATCTTTCTTGAACTAGCCTAGTTACACTCACAACTATGAGCAGCTAACGGTGGTGGCTGCTGCTGTTGAGCTTGGCCTGGAATGTAATGGCGATGGGGTTTGTGCTTTTGATCTTGCATCAGCGAGGTATTTATAGACAGATGCGCGTGCATACATTTGCATTTGCAGGCAGCAGAGAGTTGACATTGGGATGATTGAACTTCTCTCAACTCTCATCTCTTAACCGGCTGTAAGTGCAATTAGCATTGTCTAACAAGGAAAGAATGTGTATTATTGCACCTGACGGAATCATGGGATTAAACAAGGCACGTACAGCAGGGTCGAGAGAGGTAGGAAAATGAGCAGGACAGCTAAGTAATCTCGTCGCCGCGCGCATCTCGGCGCCCTCACCCCGTGGGATGGACCAAGGATCAGAATATGCACGGCACGTCACAGGATGCGTGTCCAGAATCGCATTTCTACACGAAGAAAACTATTAGGACTGCCGCGCATTTCACTCCGGCCTTTGTGTTGAAGAAAACACATACGATCATGATGTGACAAACATGTGTCTAACAAGTATAACAACATAAAATGTGTACAAAGATTACTTAGCGGTACAAGGAACCTTCATGCATATGAATTGGTGCCTTCTAATAGAAGCGTCCAAATATTTGGCTGACAACATAAATAAAATGTGTAAAAAGATGACAGTTTGCTTCGAGGGAGCCAAGTAGGACTAGTGTAGAATCTTCAAAGCCAAGGCCGACAGGTTGTTATTAGTTTGTTACTGAAATGGGAGCATGGCTGCAACGGTTTCAGTTTGTTGCTTGCAACTTTTGCAGCGATCCAACGGCCAGCCAGCCACGACTACCGGCGAGGCGACAATGGCGTACGCGCATCACACGCACATACACACAGTCGATGAGCTGACTTTGCAAGCTGGCCATTCCGGCCTGGAAAGCATATGTCAAACCTGACTCGACAATGACAGCATGCAAGGGGAGTAGGGGACAGGTAATGAGCTCGTGTATCTTTAGTTAATTCTTACCTTGGCAGACTAATTCACGCTGACGTGCGATACTAATCAGTTTCAGGCAACTCAAAAACAAGTGTTGCGTCGGCAATCCTGCGCACGCTTATTACAAATTAGTCTCGAGATGTTGCAGCAATGAGCCATTTCACTCTTGGTATATCCTGGGGCGGTATACTGGGTGCGTAGGGGCGTCTACTCATGGTTTTGGGGAAAAACCCTTAATCTGGTGTTTGGTTACTAGATCAAACAACATCAATGCACATACATCATGATGTTGTTGAGGGTATAGTTTCTTCGATGATGCTGGAGATCAAGCCTTTTGTTTATGTGTGTTCTCTTCGTTTTGAATGTGATGTCTTGGGAGATAGTGATGTCCTGGGAGATAGTGATGTCCTCTCCAAGGAGAATCCCTTGGTTTATCGTTCATTTATTAGCTTTAGTTTATCCTTGTCTGCTTTGTATTGTTTTGGCTTATTTGCACATCACTATCAAAGTTATATGTATGGATCGATGCACATATGGGGGTGGAGGGGGAGGGGTCATTCCTTCTTGAACTAAAAAATGGTTCAAGATATCCTAGCAATAGGGAGTTAGCGAGCCTAATTCACTTGGGTGAGAGGCATATTTGCAATCCTACTAACAGATGTTACTTATGTTGGACTTAGGTTCCTATTTATCACAATATCAGGCCTCCCATATAGTTTCCCTTTAACTTTTTGTGTTGCAAATGTTTTATGATTTAACATTATAGACATCTTCAATAATTATCAGTTTGCCTTTTCCCATATAATAAATCTTAGGTTTTCTGTTATCTACTAATTAACATTATGCATATCATTATTGGTTAGATGCTTTCTTTTGTTTGTGTAACTTCATTTTCGTAAATCATACTGGAGTATTCAAGAGTGTTAACACATGTATATGTAGAGAATGAGAGACACAGTATGTCTGTCCCTTTGAACTTATCAGAGCCGTCGAAGTTTATTCATGTGTATGTTATATATATATATATATATATATATATATATATATATATATATATATATATATATATATATATAACTGAGACAATGGCAATATATATATTGCGTCACTTTTCCACAAGAACAAGTCTATATGTCAGAACTGATTGCCACTATCCGAGTACAAATTCTTGCAAAGAGTTGACTCTGAATGGTTAGCTAGGTAGCTGCATTTCTTCTCCAAATACATATGTTATTACACAACACATGCAATACTATATATCTTGGTTGTTGTTCTTCCTCCATCATCGTAATCTAATAAGCTACTAATTTGTAATCAGGTTGGTGAAATTAAATGATGACCATTAGGTGGGTATAATTGAATGCAGTGTGCATGCTGATTATGTGATAGCAGGAGGGTAGACAAGCATTAGGGCTTGTTCAAAGAGTGGTTTGGCTTTTTGAGGGAAACATGGATGAATTCTCGAATACAATATATAGTTTTAGTTACTCTTTTGTATATAGAAGGTGCGAATAGTGTTAAGTGCCAGGAAGCATGACAATACAATTTTCATGCCGATTTTGTTTTTTAAGGAAAAAATATGTCCTTGCTACCAAGCACAACCAGCTGATCTTTGTTCGCAAGATATTTCAAAAGCTGAGTCAAAAGCTAAAAGGGCCTACACAGCCAGGTACTCCCTTCATTCTTGTTTATAAGGTTGCACATGCAGTTTGAGATTTAACTTCTATCATAAATTACACCAATAACATATGAGTCATGTGAAACCAAAATCATACCAAAAATTTCTTGACAGTACAAGTCTAGTGATGTAAGAGCATCTCCGGCCATTGGCCCCCCAAGAGGCATAAAAATCGCCCCCCTGGGGGCGAGCCGGCGATACAATCGGCGCTGGGGGCAGTTGGGCATCTAGTCGCCGCCCCCAGGCGCCGAGATTGGCCCAGTTTTTGGCCCACTTTCGGCGAATAAAGGCCCCATATGGGCAAGAATCAGCCCATATTCGGCGTGGTTCGTCGTGGCTCGGTGTTCAATTATGAACATAAATATTTTTTTATCACATAGTTCATCACAGAAAATCAAATAGTTCAACAACAAATAGTTCAATACAAATTATATAGTTCAACAAATAAAAACTCATATTTCATCACATGTTGAGCCCGGCGTCGCCCTTGAGCCTCCATAGGTGCTCCACCAGATCCCGCTGCAGTTGATGATGCACCTGTGGGTCTCGGATCCCCTGACGCATACTGAGGTAGGCAGTCCAGGTTGCCGGTAGCTGGTGATCAACTTCGGCTAGAGGACCCTGCCTGTAGTATGGTTCAGTGTCAAACACTGGCTCTTTCTGCTCGCTCTCGATGATCATGTTGTGCAAGATGACACAGCAAGTCATGATCTCCCACATTTGATCTTTAGACCAGGTCTGAGCAGGGTAGCGGACAACAGTAAATCGAGATTGGAGCACACCAAAAGCCCGCTCGACATCCTTCCTGCAAGCCTCCTGCACCTTGGCAAAGTAGGACTTCTTGCCTCCTGGCACAGCGTTTGAGATAGTCTTCACAAATGCAGACCATCTCGGATAGATGCCATCAGCTAGGTAGTGCCCCTTGTTGTAGTGCCGCCCATTGACCTTGAAGTTCACCGGAGGAGAATGATCTTCAACAAGCTTGGCAAAGACAGGGGAGCACTGCAGCATGTTGATGTCATTGTGAGTTCCTGGCATACCAAAAAAGGAGTGCCAAATCCAGAGGTCCTGTGTGGCCACCGCCTCAAGTACCACACTACAACCGCCTTTGGCGTCTTTGTACATACCCTGCCAAGCAAATGGGCAGTTCTTCCATTCCCAATGCATGCAGTCGATGCTTCCAAGCATTCCAGGAAATCCTCTTGCTGCATTCTGTGCTAGGATCCAAGCAGTGTCTTCCGCATTGGGTGTTCGCAAGTATTGCGGTCCAAATACTGCCACGACTGCCCGACAGAACTTGTAGAAACACTTAATGGTGGTGGACTCGGCCATCCGCCCATAGTCATCGAGCGAATCACCGGGAGCTCTATATGCAAGCATCCTCATCGCTGTCATGCACTTCTGGATCGAGGTGAATCCAATTTTTCTGGTGCAATCATTCTTGCACTTGAAGTAGCTGTCGAATTCCCGGATGGAATTCACAATCCCGAGGAAAAGTTTTGGCTCATTCGATAACGACGCTGAAATGTTTTGTCGCCGTGCAGTGGAGCGTGGGCGAAGTAGTCGGAGTAGAGCATGCATTAGCCTTCGAGACGATGCCGGTTCTTTGCTTTCATCCGCCCCGGCGCCGAGCCACCTAGCCGCGACTTTTCATTGCTCGCCAGCAGGGCGGCGAGGGCGGCGAGGACCATGAGATGTTCCTCTTCCTGGACGTCGGCCTCGGCTTCCTCCTTCAGCAGCACGACGAGCGCTTCCTCGTCGTTCGAGTCCATCGCCGAGGTAGGCAAATCGCCGAACACCTTGCGCCCGGTGGGCGCGTCCCCGCCGCTAAACTGCCCCTCCGCGGTCGGAAATGGCGTGAAAAATGCCCAGCTGCTGGTGGAGGGGCTGCCTCGGCGAACCTCTGCTCTTTTCCCGACGGGGATTGGCTATCTAGCGGTGAAGGGCGGTGGGCGGTGCTGGGATACAGCTGTTGGCGGCCGAGCGCACGGGGGCTGGGAGGCGAGTCGGGGAAAAAAAACTTGACTTTTTGTCTGATGGTGTGGGCCAGCCATGCTTTTCCCTTGCGCTGGAGCCCCCGAACGCCCCCAGTGCGCCGGGTTCGGCCTGCGATCGTCGGGCCCAAAAACGGGCCGAACCAGCGGATTTCAGCATCCTGGGGACGCGACTGGGGCGTTTTTTCGGTGCCAGCGCCGAAAAAGTGGCCTGGGGCGGGGGGGGGGGGGGCTGTTGGGGGCGCGCCTGGAGATGCTCTAAGTTTTGTGGCACATAACCTACATTCATTGGTCATATATGGTCAAACATGATTCTTGAAATGTGTGCGCGCTTTTGGAACGGTAGGAGTATTTAGCTACTAGCCATGTGGTCGGCCCCTCTTGTCGTAATCCTTGATAAATTATTAGTCACAAAACTTCAAATTATATAGCAACACTTAAATTAAGACACGTAATTTGGTAAAGATTAAACTCAAAGTATTTATTTTCTTTTATCAACAAATAAAGCACCTCACATATGCATGGGATAGTTATGGAAAACATTTGGCAATATATATTACATTGAACAAATATCTATGTGACTGAACATGATAACGAGTTTAAGACTCATATATATTCATTACGTATTTCTATTCAGCACTCGTATGTGGGATCTTCATCTAAGTTCATTCTGCCGATCTAGCGAAAAGTAGGATATAAGAACATATACACATTGTAAAATCTATTATAGAGCTTCCCATGTGCAAGCCGAGCTGTTTTATTTTGTTGCCCGCTTAATGACCTGATTAATATCTACCTGAGTTTCATAATAAAATATCATTCTCGATGGTGATAAACAATTCGACGTGGGTTGATCAGCTTCAAGAAGTACCTGAGCTGTACTTTTAATTGTTTAATCAAGGACGCTTTTCATGAACTTTGGGCTACCACGAAAGCTTGCTAGCAGAAACGTACACATGTTTCTTTTGAATGGTTCTTGTGTGGTCGGCACTTGTAGTAGTATTTTACTCTATGTTGTGGTTGTCGACTAATTTCCAAGGATCAAGCTGTCTAGCTGTGACAAGAAATTCCTTGTTGATTGATATATGGTTGCTACTTTATGGTGACACTTCTCCTATTGACCATATTTTTAAAAATTGACTCTAATTATAAATCTTTATTGAATCATGCCGCTCTTCCACTCTAATTCCGAATATAAAATTTTAATGTTGTACATATGGGTCAATCAGTGGACTTATACATAAAGAAAACTCAAAATGTTACCTCTGCTGAATCGAGCAAACGGCAAACTATGCAGCTAATGCTGTTGCCCTTCCGGCATGGCCTCCAGCCTCCGTCTCAGCTTAAACATTTTGTTCACAAATTCAACATAGTATCCTCACATTCCAAGATTCAGTTTAGTTTGACCAATAAACGCTCAATATCTGACATGGTTGAATTTGCTCTCAGATATGAACCCATTTATGCAAACACTAGTTATGCTCTTTACTCAACATGGATGTCAGCCTAGTCTTCACAATAGGGCAGCAAGCTAAGACATGTTCTTGTTTATGGAGATGTTTTCTTCTTTTGGTAGCAATACATTTTTCACCAGGTGCTTTCTCGAGATATTTAATGTACTTGTGAGGTTGTGTGCATCTCAATGCAGAGGTCAGAAACTTGACTTTTCTTCTTTTGTATTCAGAACTAAATACTTTTGTGAAGAACTAATAAAATATGTGCTACTTACAGGTTTAATTTGACTTCCATTCGAGCATATATACACGCTACTAGCAGGCTATCCGTTTGGAGCTGACAAGATAAGTTCGGTGGACCAAAGGATATGCACATGATCAGCGGACACGGCAACTGATAAGGACTCCAACAACATGAGGCAGTACGTATGTACGGAACATGGCGAGTCAACCAGTTGCTACTAATAAAAAAGAAAAAAAAATGCTACATTCTACTGCTGGGCTACAAAAATTGAGCTAATCTTCCCCATCTCCACTACTCAAATTAACTCAATCGTTATAAAATCACAATCATACGGAAAAGTGCAATTGAATAAAATCTAATAGTGTCTATATGTATGTAAAATAAACAGCATATCTTTGAAGTAATTATTGGTTAAAGTGTATATTTGGACAATCAAACTACACTTTATATTTTAGGGGTTTCCATCTCATATTTTAGAGGTCCCATCTCTTCACACACAACTGCTCCTACTCCCTTTCCACAATTCACATCCCTCGGCCTCTCCTGGCGTAGCAACTACAACCCGCCTCATATGCCCGATTTTGGCTCCTTTAACCCCATGCACTCCAATCCCTATAACCCTATACCTCATTTACGCCCTCGTCTTTACCGGGATTGTTGCATGTCGCCATTTACCTATGCATCATCACTGGCTCTTGCTTGCCCCTAGCGAATGCCGAATAGGAAGAAGGTAGTTTTTTTTAAGAAAACCGAGTATGAAAATTTTACTAAAAATATTGATTGACTTGGTCATTAGAATCAATTAGCTGGCGCGGCTACCACATTTCGGCCACATCATTTCAAACTTTTGAAATAGTCTCATGAGTTTAGGGGTAGTTGGGACGGTAAAATTGACTTCGTACATATTCGTATATTTGCAGTTGGAGTATATCACTTGGTTTAGTTTAGACTTTCACCGTGACTATAGACCTGCTCGAACATCTCGAACATGTAACTCCAAGTATTTAAATTTCCTTGGTGGAAGAACCGAAAGTACACAAAATTTCAAATGTTCATGCAATTTCGGACTGAATTTTATAGCACATATACCCTCGTTCGCATGCATGCTTGCATGGAAGCTAGTGTTTAGCAGAAAGGTAAATCCCCATACAACTTATTAATTACGTGGGGTTGCAGGCATACATATGTATGGCCTGTATATACTTAAATGTATGCTTCGAAGGTAGAAAACAAAACTTGGGTCCTACACATGTTGGGGCGTGTTGTTGGGTGGCGTTGCGGATGTAGCAAGGATGACATTGCGCCTGCCACGCTCCGAGCGGGAGTTCTCGGCAAACTTTTGGCCGGCAATATGGAGACCCTTGTTCTTCTCCTCCTCGGACCACTCGGAGGCATAGTACTCCTCCTCTGTGGCATCTGCGCTGGCTGGAAAGAACATGGAACCCCACTGTGGGAAGTGCACGAGGGTGACAGGCAGCGTGCATGCCATGATCATAATGCCCATGTACTCAAGACCCCTACCGGTGGAGTATTGTGACGAAGTGAAGAAGAGAAGTTGTGTGAGCCCCGCACCCACGTTGCCACCCGCGCCGGTCAGCCCGGAGATGATACCAAGAGAACGCCTGGAAACAAAGGGTGCGACGCCAAAGACAGCACCACAGGCAGCTTGCGCGCAAATGGAGAAGAGGACCATAGCTGTGACTGAGGCTGGGAGGGCCGATGCACGACCGAGCCAGATGCAGAAAGCTCCACCAGCGGTCTGGAGGATCCAGATGTTCCAAAGGCGAGCACGCATGCCGAAGTAGCGAGCACCAAGGTCAGAGAGGTAGCCACCCATAGGACGCGCCACAATGTTGGCCATGCCGAAGCAGGCGGCGATGGTGCCGGCGGCGCGAAGGTCTAGGTGGAAGTGGTCATAGTAGTACTCGGCGATGACGTTGTCGGTGGTGAGCTCAACGCCCATACAGTAGCCGTAAAGGAGGACGAAGATCCATGTCCTGTAGTTGGTGACGGCACCCCAAAGGACCTTGGAGAACTTGTCCTTGGCCATGTCTCCCTTCTTCTGGAGGCTCGCAAGGTTTCCGTCAGGAAGATCTTGCCCCATGGTGAGCACGAGCAAGCCCATCACGATGTGCATCATTCCTGGCACGAAGTAGGCAATTCTCCATGCTACAAAGGGCGTGGCACCACACTTTTGGATGGCATGGAAAACGAGTGGCATGATGAGCTGTGTGGCGCCACCACCCATGTTGCCCCACCCAGCCGCTAGGCCGTTGACCGTGCCGATGATCTTGCTGTTGAACATTGTGCTCATCCAATACTGGCATGATACAAAGGTGGCGAGCGAGAAGCCGATGAGGAAACGAACGGCGATATACCCCGATGCGTCATCGATGACTGCCATGCAAAATACAGTCGGCGCGGAGAGCATGACGAGGAAGGCACATCCATAACGCGGGCCGAGTAGATCGCACACGGCCCCCATGGCAAGCCTGGAGAAGATGGACCCGGACACGGATGCCACACCGGCATTGCCGATGTCAGCCTTGGCGAGGTTGAGGTTGTCGCGGATGATGGGCACCAACGGTGCTGCGGCAAAGGTGGAGACGAAGCACGTGAAGAAGGAGATCCAGGAGAGGTGGAATGTGCGCATGTGCGGGTTGGCGAAGGAGAACAGCCTGAAGGACTTGGCCTTGTGCTCGGAGTCCACGGGCAGCGTGAACTTGCTCGCGGCGGTGTCACCATGCGCACCCGCCTCGACCTCCATATTTCCTGGCAACTAAAAACAGCTAATGGTGGCTGTTGCTGCTGCTCTTGAGCTTTGCTTGAATGTAGTAATGGTGATGTGGTAGTATGGCTGATGCTTTGTATCTCGCATCGGTTTGGTATTTATAGCGAGACACGCTCACATGCATATGCTATTAGCAGAGTTGACACTTGGATAGGCATAAACGCACCACAACTCTTGGCTGTAGGTTAAGTGCAATTAGCATTGTCGACCCAGGAAAGAATGTATTATTGCATCTGACGGAATCATGGCAAGAGCAGCTGCGATTAAATAACGCACTAATCTCGTCGCCGCGCGCATCTCTGCGCCCTCACCCCGTGGGATCGACCAAGGATCAGAATATGCAAGGTCACACGATGCATGTCCAGAATCGAATTTCTTGTGCACACTACAGAAAGGAAAAGTTTACCTTGTCCCAATGTGATAGAGAAAGATTATGTACGATGTTTATTTGCTCACTTGTTGGCTATACAGTATCGTCAAATATCCTAATTAAGGACAGTAGAATCTTCAAAGCCAGCCAGCCTGGTCCACAGCTTGTTCTTACTTTTCAGTTTGCTACTTGCAACCTTTGCAACGATCCAACGGACAGCTAGCCACGACGTACGGCGACGGCATACACGCATTACACACACAGTCCATTCGCTGACTTTGCAAACTGGCCGCTGTTGCTTGGAAAGTGTATGTCAAACCTGACACTGATAGCATGCAAGGGGACAAGTAATGACCTCGTGTATCTTTAGTTAATTCTTGCTTATGCAGACTAGCTAGATAATTTGCACTGATGATAGTGAGGCTATCTGCGTCAGCAATTTTGCATATACTGATAATGCATAGACTCTCAGATATGGTGGAAAACCATTGTGCACTTGGGAAACTGCGGCGCTCTGTAGGGTGTAGGGGCGTCTATTCATGGTTTCGGGGGTGAAAACCCTTAATCTAGCCTTCAATTGCTCAATCAGACAACATCAACATACATGCATTATCATCTTCTTGAGGATGTAGTTTCTTTACTAGTTGGTCCAACTAGTGTATGTTGGTGTCAGGCCACTCAACTGAAAGTTTTTGATTTGATCCACACGTTGGCGAATGTACGTTCTTTCCTTGAATGCATTGTCTTGGGAGGTAGTGATGTGCTCTCCAAGGTGAATCCCTTGGTTGGGTTCATTGTTTAGCTCTAATTCATCCTTGGTTGCTTTGTATGTTTTTTGGCTTTGAACTTCCACAATGTTGCTCTTCCCAAAGCAGGCCACATGCATTTTGATAGTCATTATATTTTTATATATATTGTATGCTGGTTTTGTTCAGCTTAATGCATTTGGTATTCTTTTTAATATTATATGCTTGAATCGCTGCATGGCCGGGGGGGGGGGGGGGGCATCCATTCATACTTGGAGGGAAAATGTACTAGGATGGTAGTGAGGCTAATTCACTTTGATGAGAGAGTAGATGTACAGTCCTACCAACTAAGCTTATTTTCATATGGACTCGAATATAATTTCCTATTTATTATAGTATCGGGCCTCCCCGACGAAATTTATTTTACTTGTTATGTTGCAAATGTTTTTATGGTTTCAAACTAGGCATCTTCAAAAGTCATTTTGGGTACCGGAAATTCACAATTTAATTTTCCCTTCCAATATTTCACTCATTTTCCGTCATGTATAACATTACTACTCCAACAGGGAGAGAATTTGTCCTTCCTGGTGTCCCTAGCACGAACAATCGTTCGCTCTGGAAGATCCATTCGAACGCACGACGCCTCTAGAGAGTGTTCCCTCAAGACCCGACTCTCAAGAACGTTTTAGGATTTTCCATGCTATAACAGAGATTTGTCATTCTATAATGGGTAGATTTGCCATGCTAAGAAGAAATAATTGCCATGCTATAGCAGAAAGAATTGTCATACATTTCAGGGATTGGACTACTGCAATAGAGAACATTGCGCTGCGTTTTAGCGATTCGGCATGCTACAGCAAAGAGACAATTGCCAGGCTCAGAAAAGGGGAAGTTGCCCACATGTTCCGGATTGCCATACTACAGCTGCGTGAATTGCCATACTATGTAGAGAAGTTGCCATACATGAAGAAATTGTCATACGTGCTTCCATTTATCGTCATGCTACATCACAGGGGAGTGTCATGTTACACATGGGGTCATACGGTCGGGAGGTTGAATGGGAGCGAATGTTTGCATCGTGCACTCTGGAGGCTACATGGGAGCGAAGGTTTGTGTAGTTCGCCCAGGATGATGCATGGGAGCGAACTGGAATTCCCACACTCTCAACGTTTGAGATTCACGGGCAGGATTGGATGCACCAGAGACCCTTCCCTAAAAAACACTGCCAGGAAACAATCGTTCAGTAAGATTTCTGTAACATTCTTGGTTGGATTCCTTTTTTTATTTGTGTTTCATTAATAATACTGACACCAGGGTAGCTAAAATTATAAACATGGATATAAATGAGAGACGGGCCTGTTTGTCCCTTAGAATCTATCAGGGTCGTCTAAGTATATTTATGTGTGTTATATCTATAATTGAGAGCCTGGTAATATATATTTCATTGTTTTTTCACAATTAACAAATCGACATGTTGAACTGATTGCTACTGGCCAAGTACAAAACCATGCAAGGAGTTGACTCCGAAGGGTTAGCTAGGTAGGTGCATTTCTTCGTCAAATAGACATATTATTATTACATATGAAATATTATATGTGGTGATTGATGTTCTCACTGCATCGTCGGTAATCTCATCAGCTAGTAGTATTTTGGTAACCAGGTTGGTGCAATTAAACAACATATGTCCGTTAGGTGTGTATAATTGAACGCAATATGAATGATGATTATGTAATAGCAAGAGAGTAGACTAGCATTAGGCTTGTTGAAAGGGTGTTTTGGCTTTTCCAGGGAGACAGGGATGTATTCTAGAAGCAAATTAAGAGTGTTTCATGCCAGGAAGCAGGACACTGCAATTTCCCTGCCTATGTTTTAAAAGGGGGTAAGATATCCATGCTACCAACCACACAACCACCTGATCGTTGTTCACAAGATTTTTCTAAAGCCGAGGCAAAAATATCTGGCTCCAACACATATCGTACTGAGCTCCAACATGGCCAGGCAGGCCATTTGCACACCCACCCACCCACCGCAGTCTTAAATAATTTTAAAATCATACAACTTCGATATTAGTATCTTCCCCTCCGTTTCATAATATAAGAGCGTTTTTTACACTAGAGCGGTCTTATATTATAGGACGAAGAGAGTAAAAATTATGGTTCAGAATTTGATAAACTGTAAACTCAAGTGCCCAACCTACTATGTATTTGTTTTACATAAAATTTAAGCACATCATGTATTCACGGGATAGTTAGTCATGGAAACAAATTAGCAATATCTCTGACAGTCAAGAAATATATCCATGTCCCTGCAAAAAAAAGAAATATATCCATGTGACTGAATGTGATTGCTGCTCAATTCATTCTGATTTTTTGTTCGACACTAATGATATCCACATCCATTTTTCCCCGAAATGGTGGACCCTGGCCTCTGGATCCATTTATGCACACATCAATATTTGTGGTGAAGTTTTAAACATTACTACAAATATACAAGATGACTTGCTCAAGGCCTAGACAAAACACGAAATAGATCACATGTCACACTAATGCAGAACTAGTACTACTACATATGTATCAAATCGGATGTCTCCGAATGGACACTACATTCATATATAGGGATTCCTAAGAACATTTGTAGTGGGTTATTTATGTATGTTTTTCTGATTAAGAAAATAGATGTGAGAAAAGAAAAGAAAAAAATATGAGACATGTAAAATTTATTAAACACCTGCCCACGTCCAGGCTAGCCAACCTTATGCATCTAGCTATTACTTTTTACCCCTTTAGCTTGACTTGATTAATTTTAGCTGCACGCATCGCCCTGATACAGAGGCCGGGATCATCCTCCTTTACAAGGAAAGATTAATTGTAGCTGAATTATGTATTGCAATGTCGCCGTCGCCGGTGGTGATAAGTCATTCGACGTGGGTTGATCAGCTTCAAGAAGTATCTGAGCTGTACTTTTATTTGTTTAATCAAGGACGCTTCCATGAACTTTGGGCTGCCACGAATGGTTTGTAGCAGAAACGTACATATGTTTGTTTTGAAGTTCTTGTGGCCAGCACTTGTGGTAGTATTTAACTCTATGTTGTGGTTGTCCACTAATTTCCAAGGATCATGCATGCTGTGTCACTATGACAAGAAATTACTTATTGATAGATTCTTGCTACTTCATGGTGACACTTGTTCAATTGCCCTTTTAATTTTTTTTAAATGAGGAAGAAATTGAAGCTAATTATAAAAATTTATTGAAGCGTTCTTCCACTATAATTCTGGGTGTAAAATTTAATGCCGTATATATACATACATTGTGTGTGTGTGTGTGTGTGTGTGTGTGTGTGTGTGTGTGTGTGTGTGTGTGTGTGTGTGTGTGTGTGTGTGTGTGAGTAGACTTTTACATAAAGAAAACTCAAAAAGTTACCTCTGCTGAATTGAGCAAACTATGCAACTATTGCCCTTCATCGTCACCAATCACATGCAAGTGACCGGACATATGAGGTAGAAAATGACAAGTATGGCTGCATAGACAGACAAATAGGGGCTCAAAATGGAAACGCCTGGACACTAATCGGGCGCGTCCGCAGAAGTTTAAGGGCCAAGATTTATTCGTTGTGACTGTAGATGCTCTAATTTGCAGACGAATTCAACACGGTGTCCGTTCATTTCATCATTTGAAGTTGTGTTTGACCAACATAACATAAATATGTGACATCCTTGAATATGCTCTTGGATAAGAACTCATTTACACGCTATTAGCTGGCTATCCTTTGGGGCAAAATTGACAAATTTGACCTATGAACGAAATCAAATCACAGAATGAACTGTCCGTGAAACTATTTCACGTGGTTGACCTTTTTGTGTGATGCCCGACATCAAGGCGCCACACTACACTGTGCAATGCCTCATAGATAGGCGCTACATGCCTGGCCAGCGTCGCACCCATGTGATCCGAAAATTACTAAGTCAGTGTGCAGCGCCTGAGAGCTAGGCGCCACACTATGCAGTGCAGCGTCTAGCTTCTAGGCGTTGCACTAGTGGTTGCTTCATTTTGTAGTGCAACCACTAGTGTAGCGCCTGAGAGCTAGGCGCCACACTATACAGTGCAGCGCCTAGCTCGTAGGCTCTGCACAATAACTTAGCAATTTTTAGGCAGTTTGGGATACAACGTTGGCCAGGCGTGTAGCGTCTATCTGTGAGGCGTTGCACAATGTAGTGTGACGCATTCGTGTCGGGCGTCACACAAAAAGGTCAGCCGCGTGAAATAGTTTCACGAGCAGTTCATTCTGTGATTTGATTTCGTCCACAGGTCAAATTTGTCAAATTTGCCTCCGTTGTTTGGAGCTGACAAGATAAGTTCGGTGGACAAATCAGCTGACACGACAACTGATAAGGCCTCCAAACGACGTGCGTACGGAACATGACGTACGTCCACCAGTAGCTAATCATGCACGTTGTACGGATGAGGCACGTACAGACCTGGGCCCGGCACCATAGGAAGAAAAAAGGGCCTTTTTGATTTTTAGAATTCCAAAAACCGCAGGAACAGAACAAAAACGTAGAAATGCAACGTCATTTCCATTTGAATGCAATAAGAATTTGGTTCGTTTCTTTGCATCAGAGGAAAAACCAAATGATTCCTTTTATTTTAAAAATGAGATGGTGTTAAACGAAAATGCCTATGAAATGTAGTACAGAAAATTCTTAGGAGAAATCTCATAGGATTCAATCCGTACGATTCAAAAGACCAACCTTGCTAGAAAAAATCCTAATGATTCCAATCCCTTAAAATTCCTACAAAAATGCTTTGATAAGAGAGGCCCTTATAGATTCCATTCCTATAAAATTCAGTTCTTAACTATTTCGCATTGGGATGAATTAACGTAAGAAGACAAAAAAACAACTAAGATTATCTTCCAGGCTCTGCCATGTGGATCCCGCTTATGCTACTCCCTCCTTCCATCTATATAAGTCAAGTTTTATAAACTTTGACCAGGTTTATAAACAAAAATATTAACATATACAATAACAAATCAATACTATTAGATTTATTATTGAACGTACTTTCATATCATGTAGATTAGTTAAAACAGATGTTTATATTTTTTTCTATGAACTTGGTCAAACTTTACGAAGTTTGACTTCTGTCAACTCTAATATGCAGAGTAAATAAAAATGGAGGGAGTACATGACATGCACAATGTGAAAATTATATCATTGAAAGCTCCTTTCACACACGAATTTAACGGTGTGCTTTGTGTAAGTTGCATGTCATATATTATTGCTCTAATATTTGGTCAAAGTTAGCCTCGAAAAACGCATTAGGCCCTATATAGATGGAAGGAGGAAGTAATGGTTATTAGTACTATAGCTAGGATCAGCTATCTATATCTGGCGTGGCAGTGGCTACAATATTTAGGACGCATCGACCAATTCAAGCCGTTTAAATTGAATAGTCTCATGGCTTTGCTTATTCGATTTTGCAGCTCATGAGTCTTTGCCAGTTTTGGGGTCAGAACAAATAATATGTGGGACGGCAAAATGGACTTTGTATCCGTCTATATATTTTGAAATGCACATTGGCTGTAATTTCGGATGCAATTTGATAATACATTGAAAGTGCAAGCATTCGAAATTTACTTGAAGGAAGGTGTACGAAGCACACAAACATCAAAACTGTGCATGTAGTAATTTCGGACTCAATTTGATAATACATTTCATGTGAACAGAGCAGGAACGCAAAACCAGCGTTTCCTTAAGTTTACTAGTAGAAAGATAAATCCCCATACAACTTATTACGCTGGGGCTGCCGACGTAGATATACGGTTTGTATATGTACGTGACGAACCGTACAATTCATAGGTGACAGAAAACAAGGGCCTTATACATGCTGGGGTGTATTGTTGGGCGGCGTGGCGGATGTGGCGAGGATAACATTGCGCCTACCACGCTCCGAGCGGGAGTTCTCTGCAAACTTCTGGCCTGCGATATGGAGACCCTTGCCCTTCTCCTCCTCTGACCACTCGGAAGCGTAGTACTCCTCCTCCGTAGCATCAGCACTGGCCGGGAAGAACATGGAGCCCCATTGTGGGAAGTGCACCAGAGTGATAGGTAATGTGCATGCCATGATCATGATGCCCATGTACTCGAGACCCCTCCCGGTGGAGTATTGCGACGAAGTGAAGAAGAGAAGTTGTGTGAGCCCCGCGCCCACATTGCCACCAGCGCCGGTTAACCCAGAGATGATGCCAAGGGAACGCCTGGAAACGAATGGTGCAACACCAAAGACAGCGCCACATGCAGCTTGGGCGCAGATGGAGAAGAGAACCATGGCAGTCACTGAGGCGGGGAGGGCCGATGCACGACCGAGCCAGATGCAGAAAGCGCCGCCGGCGGTCTGGAGGATCCAGATGTTCCATAGGCGAGCACGCATACCAAAGTAGCGAGCGCCAAGGTCAGAGAGGTAACCTCCCATAGGACGTGCGACGATATTGGCCATGCCAAAGCAGGCGGCGATGGTGCCTGCAGCGCGAAGGTCTAGGTGGAAATGGTCGTAGTAGTACTCGGCGATGACGTTGTCAGTGGTGAGCTCGACACCCATGCAGTAGCCGTAGAGGAGGACGAAGATCCATGTCCGGTAGTTGGTGACGGCGCCCCAAAGGACCTTGGAGAACTTGTCCTTGGCCATGTCTCCCTTCTTCTGGAGGCTCGCAAGGTTGCCGTCGGGGAGATCTTGGCCCATTGTGAGGACAAGCAACCCCATGACGATGTGCATCATTCCCGGCACGAAGTAGGCGATACGCCATGCCACGAAGGGTGTGGCACCGCACTTTTGGATGGCATGGAAAACAAGTGGCATAATGAGTTGTGTGGCACCGCCCCCCATGTTGCCCCAGCCGGCCGCGAGGCCATTCACCGTGCCAATGATCTTACTGTTGAACATGGTGCTCATCCAGTATTGGCAGGACACAAAGGTGGCGAGGGAGAAGCCAATGAGGAAGCGTACAGCGATGTACCCCGAGGCGTCATCGATGACGGCCATGCAGAAGACCGTTGGCGCTGAGAGCATGACGAGGAAGGCACAGCCATACCGCGGCCCCAAAAGGTCGCAGACGGCGCCCATGGCAAGCCTGGAGAAGATGGACCCTGACACAGATGCCACACCGGCATTCCCTATGTCGGCCTTGGCGAGGTTGAGGTTGTCACGGATGATGGGCACCAACGGCGCGGCGGCGAAGGTGGAGACAAAGCAGGTGAAGAAGGATATCCAGGAGAGGTGGAAGGTGCGCATGTGGGGGTTGGCGAAGGAGAAGAGCCTGAAGGACTTGGCCTTGTGCTCGGAGTCCACAGGCAGCGTGAACTTGCTCGCCGCGGCGTCGCCATGGGCGCTAGACTCCACCTCCATTTCGACCTTGCTTGATCGAGCTAGGCTCCTCGGCTTGCAGCTAGCTTGCTTGATTAGCTGCAGTGGTAACTAGGAGGTGCTAATGGCTGTGATTTGGTGCTTTGAATCCCCGTCTATCGGGTATTTATATGACGCAGGAGTTGACATTGGGATCAACATGCACCTCTCTTGATCAGCCGAAGGGTAAGACAGACAGACGGACAGACAGAAGAATGTATTATTGCATCTGACGGAATCATGGCTGCAACTTGCGGTTAGTAAAGGTTTAAACAGCGGTTGTACAACGGAGTCGTGAGAGAAAGATGATGACGAATAACCTCGTCGCCGCGCGCATCTCCTCGCCCTCGGCCCGTGGGATGGGCCAAGGATCAGACCAGAATATGCACAGCTCAGCACGTGGAGCCCACAGGATGCGTGTCCAGAATCGAGTGTCTGAACTGGACAGACAGTGACAGGGTTTCTGAACTTTGCAAGTTACCTGCGGTGCCAGATTCCACGAACAGTTTGAGCATCAGGTTTCTTACCCGCGATGCAACAATCCGTGTGAACTGATGCAACTTGGACAGCGGAAGCTTCAGGTTCCCTCCGAGAGAACCCATGTCGGCCAGTGCAAATCAAAGTGAGAAAACGGGGCACCGCCTACGTACGTACGTACATACTGGATGAAGCAAGTGTATGGTTTACATGCAGCAGGTGCAACTTTTGCCGCGATCCAATGGCCGGCCAGCAGCCGCGATGGCATATGTACACACACACACACACACACATTATTCCGGTCTTCCTCAAAATAAAAGGACGTGTACATTGCACGCAGTCGATACTCTGACTTTGCAACACAAACACTTGACAAACTATATCAACCCTGACACTGACAGCATGTATTCAAATTCAAGGGCACAGGTAAATGACCTCACGCAAGTACGCCTTTTCTTCCATTGAATGTTTCCTGCCTCTTGGCACAGTAATTACTTAATTTACAGTAGATGCATCTGCAATCAGTTAGACTAAGAAGTTGCATATCTTGTGTCATTTCAGATCACTGGTAATAGCTTCCAATAGCTATACATGTGAGACATGGTTTCTTCAAACTCTTTGTTTTCTTTTTCGGTTTTCAACGTTTCTTTTTTCCACGGCCTACTCATCGAGATAATGTATAGCATTATTTGCCTGACCATCGATTTTTGTTTATGCAGCTTCTGTTTATTAATTTATACCATGGCTCCAACTAGTTACTAAGATATTTGGATCAATGAGATATATATGTTGAGAGACGGAGGATGTCTGTCCCTTTGAACTTATCAGGGTTGCGGGACTCTTCACATACTCTATGTGATAACCTATATGTATGTATGATTGAGATTGTTTGTTGTTAAGTGCACTACATGATTGATTATATGAAGCAAATTGACTCTGCTACTATATTTGGCCCATCACAAGGTAGTGGTTGGTGTTGCTAAGTACAAAACCGCCCAAACAGTTGACTCTGCAAATGTTGCTGCAAAACAGGCACAAGTTAGCTAGCCACCTACACATGCAAGTGTACGGTGGCTGTCCTTTGCAGGTTGCATCATCATAAACTAAGTGTACCCATTTAAAAATAACTAAGTGCGATACTAATCTTAACATGGATCCATATATACAAACTTGCTTCTTCTTCTTTTGTTTTTGCCCCCGCAGCGACTAAAAACCTAACCTATCTACTAGCCGAGTTGAGGCACCAGGGTTCCCCTCCTCGCTGCCAGCCGCCGGAGCTGTAGGTAGAGGGGAGGCCAATCCACGAGCTATTATCCTCCTAAAGTTCCTCTGCCAGTACGGATTAAATGGAGCTCCAGGTAGATTCCTGCAAGGTCCTCGAGGCAGTCGGGTTAGGGTTTCTCGCCGTCCACATGCAACAGTGAGATTTGGTATTAGGTTCTTCGGATCGATTCAAGGGTTTAACGGAGCTAACTACTGCTTTGCATGAAGACTTCCTGACTATCCGACAATGTTAGGCCAACTCTGGCATGGCAACGGCAATAGCGACTCGTGAGCGGCTCGTTCCGGAGGCGGCAATGGTCATAAGGTGGTTCTGAGACCTTAATGTAATTTTTATTATGTTTGGAGGGCTTTGATGAATTCTAATAATAGATCTGGATCCTATGTCACAAAGAAGGAATTGCTTCTCTTTATGGGAATGATAAAAAATCTGATGTTAGATTTTTAAGCATAACAAATCTGATGCCCAGGATGGAAAATTATGTTGTCGCGATCATGGCAACTCTCTTCAACAAACATGACAAATCCTGCCAAAAAACTAAGCATGGCAGCGATTTTCCATGCTTGCTGAAGGAAATTGTCATCCTTTGTAATATAATTTTCCATCCCGGACGTTAGATTTCACATGCTTAGAAATCTGACGGCAAATTTGTGTTCAAATCCTATTTTTAACCAAGAAAAATTGTGTATTTCAAGTTTTTATAAATAAGATAATAATAATAATCTTACATCCATGTAGATAGTATGATCATTTGGGAGGTATATAAAATGAGAAGGTGAACTAATATGCAACATGTTTTCTCACAATTTTACACACACTATGTATTGCTCTGAAGAGTATGACCTTCTTTTAAAATAAGGGGGTTTCCCTCGATTTCATTAACGAAACCATAAATCTCTGATTAGAACCAGAACGCACCCGTCACCCACCCGATCCAAACCTGCCAGCGTTTGAAACACCCCAATCCTCCCTCTCACAGGAAGGATAAGCAAATAAAGGAGAAAAGAACAATTCAGGACCCTACTGTTATGACAGCCACACTATCTTACCATCTAACAACCTCAACGCCTCATCCATCCGCAAAGTTCATCAGACAACATCACTACCGCTTTCATCCCCACGTTCATCTTCTTGCTTCATCCTCCTTTTCAATCTTCAATTCACCCATCAATCCTTGGAATCCAAGACGCCCAGCTTTGTCGCGCCTGAAAGATATCACTGGCGACTCGTTCCAGCAGTCTTGCGCCCTGTTATAGTTCAATTTTTGCGTCCTCCCTCACCTGCAAGTTACTCCAGTCATTAATCCAATGTGTCATCCTAAAAATCACGACACTAGGATCAGCAGGCCAGACATGTTGAAAACAAGCTAGGTTACTGGTTTTCCATATGCTCCAAATTAAAGCAGCTACCCCTATAAAGATCAATGTCTTCTTTTTAGCCCCAAATCTCCCCAGCCATTCATCCAAAAATGTTTATATGTCATAAAAGTCACATTGAACTCCTGTAATGTAACTAACTACACTCCACAAGTATCTAGCCAGGGGGCATTAGAAGAAGAGATGATTTATAGACTCATTACTCCCACAGAAAAGGCGCCATTTCTCACGTTTCCCCCCCTCTATGAAGTAAAACATCTCTGGTTAGAATACTTTTCTTAGTAACTAACCATATAAATATTTTAATTCTAGGTGGTATTTTGACTTTCCATAGAAATCTTTTTGGGCATTTTTCCCCAACCTGCAACACAGAATAAAAGGATTTGACACTATATTCTCCTGATCCTTCCGGAATCCAGGAGTGTTTTATCTTCTTCTTTAGTTAAAGTAATCTTTTCACACATCTTTAACAGCTCCCGCCATTGAATTGCCCTATCTCCCACCAAGGCTCTTCTGAATTTTAGTAGGGTAAGATTAGAAGGCAAAACATCATAAACAGTAACATGTTGATCTAGAGAGACATTATAAAGACCAGGGAAGGTATGTGAAAGGCATTTGGTTCCAATCCAGTTATCTTCCCAAAACCTCGTTTTCTCTCCATTACCTATCTTGAATTTACAGCAAGTCAAAAATAAGCTTTTGCATTTCATCACACCCTACCAAAAGTGTGAATCCCCTTGCTTTTTTTGAATCTGTCCAAAGGTGCATTTCCCTATGTATTTATTCCATAGAATTCTTTGCCATAAGCCTTTTTCATTAAAAAGTCTCCATAACCATTTTGATAATAAGGCAATGTTCATAATTTCCAGGTCTAAAATCCCTAGGCCTCCCAGGTTTTTAGGTCTGCACACTTTTTCCCACGCAACTAGGTGATATTTATGTTTATCCTCTTCCCTGCTACACAAAAACTTGCCATGGGTCTATCCATTTTCTTTTTCACTCCCTTTGGCATCTCATAAAAGGAGAGCATGAATAGAATTAAGCTGGTCAAGGAAGAGTTAATCAATGTGGTTTTGCCCACAATATTTAAAAACCTGCCCAACCAGCTCCCCATTCTCTTCTCCATTTTTGAAACAGATGGAGTCCAATCACGTCCTTTCAACCTTTTCTCATCTAGAGGTATTCCTAAATATTTAAAGGGGATATTACCTTTTTTACAAGTCAATATCTCTTCAAACTGTTTAGCCCTATCATCATCCATCCCAACACAAATCACTTCACTTTTATGGAAATTAATTTTCAGCCCCGACATAATCTCAAACAGATTCAGAATTCTTTTCACATTTTTTGCTTGATCCAAATCATCTTGAAATATTATGATAGTGTCATTCGCGTATTGCAGAATAGACACATCATCTTCCTTGTGATTTTTAGCAAGTCCACTAATCAGTTCCTTCTCCACAGCTCGGTCAAACAGGATTGCTAAGATATCTACTGCAATGTCAAAGAGTAAAGGAGACATCGAATCCCCTTGCCTCAGCCCTTGATGAGTTTTGAAAAAGGGGGCGATTTCACCATTAACTTTAACAACTTTCCCTTCAGTAACTGTTTTCATTACCCAATTTATCATTTTGTACGGAAATTTCTTCATCTTAAGGACCTGAAGAAGAAAAGGCCATTTGACTTTGTCAGATGCCTTTTCAAAATCGAGCTTAAAAAGAACCCCCTTTTATATTTTTGTGCATAGAATTCAAAGTTTCATGTAACACCAGCACACCTTCTAGTATATATCTTCCTTTGATAAAAGCGGTTTGAGATGCTCTAATCACCCCTGATATAACAACTATAAGTCTGTTTACCAGGATTTTAGTGAAGATCTTAAAAATCACATTTAACAAACATATAGGTCTATATTTTTGTATTCTATCTGCATCACTCCCTTTCGGGATAAGGGGAACAACCCCATAATTTAGTTTGTCTAAGTATAAATTATGATCATAAAATTCCTCAAGCAATGCAAACAGATAACCTTTCATCAAATCCCAATAGTGTTGGTAAAATTCAATATTAAAACCATCCGGGCCAGCAACCTTGTTCTTTTCCATTTCAAAAATTGCCTTTTTCAGTTCCTCCATTGTAAATATTTTACTGAGAAATTCTTGCTCCCCCTCAGTGAGTGTTTCCATCCCACTAGGGTCTATTTCAAGAGTATTATTCTCAGGTTCACAAAAGAGTTTCTTATAGAAATTAGTAATATAGTATTTCAAATTGTTCTGTCCCTCAATCACTCCTTCATCTTGGTCTAGCTTAATAATCTTATTTTTCCTTAATATCCCATTCGCTTTAACATGATAATATCCGGTGTTTAAATCTCTCTCAAGCAATTCAGTATCATGGGATCTTTGTAACCATTTGATTTCCTCTTCCTTCAAAACTACTTTCAAATTATCCCTGCAGATTTTTTTGATGCCCCTGTCCATGCCACTCAGAATCTCATTTTCTTCTAGTTTACCTAGTCTATCAATTTCCTCAAGCGGCATCTTTTTCTGCCTTCTCATTTTTTTGCTTCAAAGTTAATATTCCAACCTTCAGCACTTTCCTCATTTCCCTCAACTTATTATGTACTTTATCTAGGACAGAATTACCAGGGTAATTCTTCCTCCATACTATCTCAACCACCTTATCTAGATCTGCTCTCTAAAACCAACATTTTTCAAATCTGAAGACGTGAGGTTTCACAGGTATTTCTCCAGTTTTGATTATCAATGGGGTATGATCTGATAGCTCTCTACCTAGGGTCTCAATGTGAACTAGAGGAAATTTGTCTTCCCAGGCAGGTGAAATTAGGACTCTATCCAACAACGCATAAGTGGGGTCCTCATGGTTGTTAGACCAAGTATATTTCCTGCCTACCAAAGGCAACTCCATCATCTCACCAAAAGTAATAATGGAATTAAAAAGAAGACTCCACTTATTATATCCTCTAGTTTTATTTTTGTCACTACTTTTCCTAGTAAGGTTAAAATCTCCTGCAACCAGTAAGGGTTTGTTGGATTTCTTAAAAATATGAACCAATTCAACAAGGAATTTCGGTTTGCCCAAAGGCTGAGCATCCCCATACACCACCACCAAGTTCCAAGTAAAACCATCACTTACATTATGCACTTTAATTCTGACAGAGTATTCACCAAATTACACCTCTTCTTTAACTAGAGTGGTCTTATTAATCCCTACCAGAATCCCACCTGACCTACCCCTAGAAGATAAATATTCCCAATCAAAATCTTCTTGAGCACACAAGGTTGACAATTCCAATGAGCTAAATTCATTTTTCATTGTTTCCTGAATACCCACAAAATCAAGATTGTGTTTGTCAATTTGATCTTTAATATGATCTTTCTTTTTTATCTCCAATGCCTCTACAATTCCAAATCAGGCCTCTCATCTCTAATCAAATTCAAAACAAAAACTAGAGGGCAAGAAAGAAAATGCAAGGGAAAAAATCACTGATTTTTCCCTTTTTTTTGCTTCCTCCTCAACACAGTTTTAATAGGGGTCTTGACTGCAACAGCCTCAAAAGAAGCATTGTTTGTTCTCAGACCCCCTCTAATCCCCCCAGGTACTTCTCGCATTAACATGTCTACTTGTTCATCATCATCATCTTTATTAAGTGATAACAAGTCCTGAAGTATGTTGTTAACATCATCAGGTTCCAATACAAGTTCTTCTTCCTGTGTATCTGTTTTTTCTTTGGAACTTGCTATATAAAGCCCTCTTCTAGCTTGCTCTAATGAATGAATAAGTTTCAGGTTATAGTCCACCATGTATAAAGTAACCCCCAAATCTATTCCAATTAGGTTAGCCACATCAATTAACTCAACATTCTCAAGAAAAGAAACATTAGTTTTTTCAGACATACCTTAAGATAGTGCTAAATTTTTGGCCCTGGCCAAAGTCATAGATCTATCTAGTATAGGAATACCACCTATGTTCTTCGAAGCAATCCTCCCACTGCATCTCGGAAACCCTTGAGTTTGTTCAGCACCATTTGCATTTTCAATCACCATATCTTCCGGAACCTCTATCCCAAGTTTTGTGCCAATGCTAACTGAGTGAGATGGTTCCTCATCATGGTTATCTCCAGCCACTTTTTCTGGAATCTCCTTCTCATCTCCTTTCCCCTCCTCTCCGTTGACTGATCATGTAGATCCAATTTCCTCGGTATCCACTTTCTTTTTGTCATTATCTTGCTTTTTGTTATATGCCAGCTTGTCAGCAGCTTCTTATTCTTTGATGACAACATCTCTATCCTCCAAGGCCATTATCGTTCTGGTGCTGGCATAAACAGTCAGAGTCTCTTTTCCCTAGTCTTTGCTTTCTTTGCATCCCTGCTTTCACCCTCTTCATGTTGGAGATCCATCCATTCTTCATATCCCTGGGAAAGCTCATCTTCATCTCTAGCCCACCCCTCATCTACCACCTCCTCGACTTCAAAGAAAATTATGTAAACCATGAGGTTAGGAGTTGTCAGTTTAGTCCATCTGGGAATTTTTGTGTGATCAACCACAACAATCTTCAGCCTGACTAGACCACTCATATTCAGGAAATCCATGTCAACAGCTTGTGTATACCCAATCATGGAACCAACCTCACACAATCCATGATAATTTTTCATGGTTTTAGGCACTCCTTTAGCTCTGACCCACACCACTGACAATTTGCCAACAGCCATAGCATCATCATTCCAGATTTTTCACATTAATCAAAATGTTACCACCCTTCAAAGGAACCCAGTCATATATGGCAGCTTCATTAATCCTTGCAGCAGATGGGAAATTCACCAAAAACACTCCATCAGATACTTTTTTTGCTTTCCAATCCCATCTCCAAGGATAAGTTTTTGCCAGACTTCTGATAAGATCATCTGAGTCAATATCTATATCATATCCTTCCCTGAGCCTAACCAAAGCCATAGCATCATTTTTGCTACTGCCAGCCAAGTCTTTTGCATTCTCAGCCACAAGAATGCCCAGCCCTTCTCCTCCAAAACCTACCAGCGATGCCGCCGGCTTTTTCTGATGTAGCCAAGCGCAGAATTCAGCAATATGAGTGTCTTTTGTATAGATGGAACACTTGACTGTTGCCTCACAACCTTTCTCTCCACATTTATGGCAGATAATTTTTTCAGTTGCCAGTAGCTTGCTTTCAGGAATTCCAACTGATCCCCGAGTTCCAGTTAGAATTGCCCCAGCAGAATTGTCTTTGGCAGTCTGGGCTTCATTACCTCCCCCTCCCCCACTGCTCGTCGCAGCACTGGTTTTCTGTTGGTATTTGCTAACAGCGGGGGGCAAGTTGATCTGAGCTAGCGGTCTATGCTAGAATTGACGCGTGTCACTACTACCCCCTTCGTGGTTCCAGTTCCCATATCCATCTCTACCAAAGTGATTCTGGAATTGGTTACCTGAGAAGTTCCTGAAGGGGGGTCGAGGTCGAGCTTGATATCCCTGATCGTGCCTGTCGAATTGAGGCTCTCCCCCATAGCCAGCAGTCGGCTTCCAGTTACTTCCTCTCTCTACATCTCTTCCACCTCCCCCCTTTCCTTGAGCAAAGCGATCAACCATCCTCGAGGTTTGGGGGCAACAGGTTCCTACGGTGGCGATGGGGGGTGTACACCACGGGTGGGAAACCCTAGAACGTAGGAAGAGATCAGTTTCAACCCCTAGGGCCAACCCCCGTGCTATATAACCTGCCTCTTCTGTGGGCCTTAATATTTTCCAACTTTTTTGGCCTACTTTTCTCCCACTCATCCCAAATACTTTTTCCTGACTTATCTTGCCTCCTTTTGGCCCGGTCCGGTTTAACGTGCGGATGGAGATAAACATATCTCCCCTGAATTCAAAATCCTCTCCTGTTTCCCCCACTTGGGGTGCTGGAGATCGTGTTGAGAGAGGAGCTTCAATCAGCGATCGTGCTGAGAACCACCCCTATTTCCACCCATGTCCCATATGCATCCAATTGGGTTCAACACCAATCCCCATATCTACCTTCCTACCATAAACAATTTTATACCATCTCCCATCTTGTATCAGGCCACATCTAGCAGATGGCAATATAAAAGGCATGTGACTGGGAATATCACTTACTTGTTTAGTTGCCGATTTTCCTCCCCCTTCATCTTTGCTACTGATTTTCTTGTTCAGATTCTTATCTCTTCTCTTCCCATTCTTCTTCACATGCTTAGCACAAGCAAATGTGTCTGTAATTGTCGCCAGATAAGGGTTGTGTTGCTTTGTGTCCTCATTTAGAATGTCATCATCATCATCACCCAATTGATCCAGGGCCCAAAATCTTCCTCCAAGCCTCGATTCCACCATATCATTTCCATGTACAGTCACACAATCTGACGTTGAACCACCAGGATCAAACATAACCTGCCTGCTCTTTAGCGTACCTCCAAGTTCAGAAACTTCAGGTGTCCCCAACCCAGATCCCTTCAGAACTCCGGCAACAGGTATGGATCGATCGGCTCCGAAGAAGGAGATGGTGGCATCTGCCAGCGAAGATGGGCTCAAATACGGTTGGTCTCCGGCGGCGAGGACGAGAGCTGCAGTGGTGCACCCGATGGCATCACTCCCAGCAAGCATTCCCACCGCAGCGCCCTCTGGGGTTCCTCTGATTTCGCCTCTGCCCTCGCCCACAGAACAAACGTAGCCGGCGGGGAGTGCGGGAAGGCGGGCATCCTTGCTCTTTCTTCCGATGTGGCCTCGTCGTAGATCACCCTCGCCAAAATCCTCTGCTCTAGATCTGCTCTCCTCTGACAACTCTCTGCATATCTCATCGCCACAGATCTCACGCTCGGATCTATCGCCGCTGACACCGCCTGATCTGCCGCCTTCCACTCCTGTACGCGCCGAATCCACACCGCGGTGGCGTCGCGGATCCTGGTCGCCCGCTCCACCCATCCCCGAGCCCCGGTCGCCATGAGTATCCCCTGCGGAACCGGTGAGATCAGCCTCACCATCTCCGGGAAGGATTCGAGGATGTGGAGGGGCAGTCGAGGAGGGGAAGGGGGTGCGGCCCCGATCGCCGCTTGCGGATCTCGCCGGCGCGGATGGGATGCGACCGCGGTCGCCGCTCGCGGATCTCGCCGGCGCGGAGGCATGCCGCGCAGTTGAGGTGGCTAGATCTATGGAGGTGTCGGTAATGGAGAGCGAGAGGCGTGGAGTCGCCGTGGTCACGAGCGAGAGGCGAGCGAGAGTCCCTTCACAAGGGATAGTCAATATCTTCTATATACAAAAAAAGGAAAATTAGCACTGAAGAGTATGACCTAAAGTCCGAGTTCCATTAATTGGCATCAAGGATGAGCTAGTGTTCTTATTTTAGAAAAAGTTTAATACAAGGAAACTGACCTTCAGCGCATATAGTTCACCACAAATTTTGAGTTTGTTTCCAAAAAACCACAGCTTCTGGCTTAATTATCAACGTTGAGCCCTGGTCTTCCTCTCGGGCCCTACTAAGAACAATTATGATAGAACAGGCCCACGTGCCAGGCCCTACATGGCAAAAACTTGCCATAGTGCAGCTCCTAGCTGGTTCGGACAGAGAAGAACCTTTTCTCTCGTTGGTATGATGCCCATAAGCATTGGTGTACCCACTTCCCTCCTCCCATTCCTTTCTCTTTCGCACCGCATGTATCATTGAATATGTTAGAAATGGCCAGAAAATTATTCCTCTTATTTGATTGTGTGTGAAGGGGGTGGACTTGTCTGGAGAGACTAAAACGTTTTTTTTTTTGCAAATTAGGAGTAGACTGGCGGGGTTCTTTATGCAAAAAACACCATGGCTTACATCACATGCGTTAGATTTAGATAGGATGGTCAGAAATTTTAGATGGCAGATACACCATCATCACCAGCTCGATCTTTAATAGGAGTAGATATTTATATCTTGGTAGTGTGTGGCAATATCATGTTCAAATGGTGTGCACCTTGGAGTTGAGTAGGGCTTGACATGTGGCTTTGATAGGTCAGAATTCCTATATATTATAGAGGCCAATGGCAAGATTTGGGCTCAATGTTGTTAATTAGGCTAGAAGTTTTGATTCTATTAAAACAAACGCAAAAGATATGGCAAACTGTTATAAGTTGCACTCTTTATGTAAGTACAGACCTCCTGGCCGGCCACACATAACTGCACGTATTTAAAGTTGCTTGGAGGAAGAACAGAGAGTACACAAAATTTCAAAGTTGTTCATGTAATTTCAGGACCACTTTGATAGTACATACCCTCGCATGCATACACGTTTCATTCATATAGATGAACTTTGAACGTTTCCTAACATATACAAGTAGAACTACATGGTGTTGTAGGCGTAGATATACATGATATGTATGTTTATGCGGTGACTTTATGTTTGGTAGGTAAAAGAAAATTTTGATCTTATACATGTTGTGGCGTGTTGTTGGGTGGCATGGCAGATGTGGCAAGGACTACGTTCCGCCTACCACGTTCCGAGCGGGAGTTCTCGGCAAACTTTTGACCTGCGATATGGAGACCCTTGCTTTTCTCCTCCTCCGACCACTCGGAGGCGTAGTACTCTTCCTCCGTGGCGTCCGCGCTGGCTGGGAAGAACATGGAGCCCCACTGTGGGAAGTGCACAAGAGCGACGGGCAGCGTACAAGCCATGATCATTATGCCCATATACTCGAGACCCCTCCCGGTGGAGTATTGCGACGAAGTGAAGAATAGAAGTTGTGTGAGCCCCGCGCCCACATTGCCACCAGCACCAGTGAGCCCAGAGATGATCCCAAGGGAACGTCTGGAAACGAATGGCGCGACACCGAATACAGCGCCACATGCAGCCTGCGCGCAGATGGAGAAGAGGACCATGGCAGTCACTGACGCAGGAAGGGCCGATGCACGACCGAGCCAGATGCAGAAAGCTCCGCCAGCGGTCTGGAGGATCCAGATGTTCCAAAGGCGAGCACGCATGCCGAAGTACCGAGCGCCAAGGTCGGAGAGGTAGCCGCCCATAGGACGTGCGACTATGTTGGCCATGCCGAAGCAAGCAGCGATGGTGCCGGCGGCGCGGAGGTCTAGGTGGAAATGATCGTAGTAGTACTCGGCGATGACGTTGTCGGTGGTGAGCTCGACACCCATGCAGTAGCCGTAGAGCAGGACGAAGATCCATGTCCGGTAGTTGGTGACGGCTCCCCAAAGGACCTTGGAGAACTTGTCCTTGGCCATGTCTCCCTTCTTCTGGAGGCTCGCAAGGTTGCCGTCGGGAAGGTCTTGCCCCATGGTGAGGACGAGCAGGCCCATCACGATGTGCATCATTCCCGGCACAAAGTAGGCGATACGCCATGCCACAAAGGGTGTTGCACCACACTTTTGGATGGCATGGAAGACGAGGGGCATGATGAGCTGTGTGGCGCCGCCACCCATGTTTCCCCACCCGGCCGCGAGGCCATTCACCGTGCCGATGATTTTACTGTTAAACATGGTGCTCATCCAGTACTGGCACGACACGAATGTGGCGAGGGAGAAGCCGATGAGGAAGCGGACTGCGATGTAGCCCGACGCGTCATCGATGACGGCCATGCAGAAGACTGTGGGAGCCGAGAGCATGACCAAGAAGGCGCAGCCGTACCGCGGCCCAAGAAGGTCGCAGATGGCGCCCATGGCCAGCCTGGAGAAGATAGACCCTGACACGGACGCCACTCCGGCATTGCCGATGTCGGCCTTGGCGAGGTTGAGGTTGTCGCGGATGATGGGCACCAACGGAGCCGCAGCGAAGGTGGATACGAAGCAGGTGAAGAAGGAGATCCACGAGAGGTGGAAGGTGCGCATGTGTGGGTTGGCGAAGGAGAAGAGCCTGAATGACTTGGCCTTGTGCTCGGAGTCCACCGGCAGCGTAAACTTGCTCGCCGCCATGTCGCCATGAGCGCCAGCCTCCACCTCCATATCTGTCTCTCCTCTCCTTACCGAGCTAGGCTTCTTCTCTGCTAGCTCCTTGGAGCTAAGCTTAACTACTTGCAGTGGCCGGCAACTATTAGGAGTTGCTAATGGTTGTGTTGTTTGGTGCTTTGGATCCCGGATCGATTGGGTATTTATAGTAGGATACAAAGCAGGAGTTGACATCGGGAATTTGTGATCAAGATGCATCTCTCTCTTTTTTTAGGGGTGATCAAGATGCATCTCTCTTGGTTAGCGTTGAAGGGTAAGACCGACAGGCAGAAGAATGTATTATTGCATCTGACGGAATCATGGCAGCAGCAATTGGGATTAAACAACGGGCGTGCAACGCAGTCGAGAGAGGGATTAATTAGCACGATTAACCTCGTCGCCGCGTGCATCTCAGCGCCCTCGCCCCCTGGAATGGACCAAGGATCAGATCAGAATATGCACTGTCCAGGTCTCGATCTGCCTCCCTCCCTGCTGGCGACTACCCGACCTGCAGCTGGGCAAACTTGTTGCAAATTTTCGGTTTTCTTGCAGTCTCAGTCCAGATCTCCTCTTAATTACCACTCTCTGCAACAGCAACTCTGCAAGATTCCTTGCATGTGTTCTCTCTCTCTCTCTGTTTCTGGCAATCGCATGTGCTCTGTGTTGCTAGCTTAGCTGCAGCTTAATCCATTTAACTGCTGTGGATTAATACTACTACCCGCCAATGCAGACGAAATGATTATTTCGGTTGTAGTACAACTTCGAGGGCACAGGTCGGCCACAGCACGGAGTACAAGCACCTCAAGGAAGCACCCATCGCGTACGTACATGCACACGGTTTCAGTTTGTTTCGTGCAACTTTTGCTGCGATCCAACGGCCACGGCGACGAGCCTGTCTTCCTCAAAACCAAAGGGTGTGTACATTGCACGCAGTCGATGCGCGCTCTGACTTTTGCAACACACGCACACACTTGGCTCGCAACTATGTCAACCTTGACACTGACAGCATATACATACTTAGAAGGGGACAGGGAGTGACCTCACGTACATCTTTCAATTTCCCTTGTTGCACGCCTCTTGGCACAGTAATTAATTTAAATTTTACGTTATTAATAGTATTATTTATTGTGTTGGAAATAACTCAGTTGCATCCAGAGATGTGTGTGTGCGCTACCCCTTTTCCGATAAAGGACGTTTTTCTATTGATTCATAAATGGTTCACCAGCACCTGGGCGGCGAGGAGGTTCCCTAGCGGTGATGCCTTCCGCAAGGAAATATGGTTCATGAACGTCATCGTGGTGGAATCGAACAGCTTAAGCCAGATCATGAGTTTTCACTCAAAAGAGAAAATTCAAGCAAACTCTAGACGGTGTGTTCAACAAGGGAGCATAAACCATCATTGTCATTTACAATGAGTGAACGTCAGACCTAGTGTTTTCGCCCTAAAACTTGAGATCTGGTACTCAAATAGCACCACGAGAGAAAAAGTCCCATGTGTTGACATCACCAACTTACCAGAGAAAGTGCTGCTGCAATGCCCCAGTTCGCATCAGAATCGTGGATCAAGATTTACTTCACGGATTGGGCATTTGCTCATACACTAGATTTGCCCTTGTAGACAAAGGTTAAGTGTGCTAACAGCTGCACGGACACGGAGACACTCCGACCATCGCCAGAACACAATGGATACTCACCGGAGACGATGCGTCATACGAGTGGGATGCGTAGGGGTAGCCTGCCGCGTGAAGCTAGAGGGCCAAGTCGCGGGCACACCACCATTGAGCAGCCACCAACCCAAACATGCCAAAAAGAAGTGCACTCCTCCACCTAGGTCCATAGACTGGGGACAATGCAAGGGACCCGGCCATCATCGGATCATGCATGCCAGCCAGATCCATCTGCACAAGTGCCCAAATAAGACTCCATGAGTTTTGCCGTCAAAATTGTGTACCTATCTTGTACGTTGCAACTTCTTATCAATTCATATCAGTAGCTAGAAGAGCTTCCATAAGCTTTTCCAGACATAGTTTCTTCATTTCAAGTTTTAAACTTCTATTTCTATTTCATTTCCTTTTCCACAATTGATCTACTCATCAGGATTAATGTCTAGCATTATTTGTTTGACGCTTGGTTTTATTTATGCAGTGCAACTTCTGTTTAATGGTTGGTTAACACCAGCGGCCTAAGTCTAACTAAGATATTCAAATTAATGAGATATATATGGTCTGAGAGGGGTAGCATGTCTGTCCCTTTGAACTTATCGGGGTTGCCATACTGTTCATATACTCTAGATGATAACCTATATGTATGTATGATTGAGATCGTTCGTTGCTAAGTGCACTAAATGATTGATTATACGAAGCAAATTGACTCTCTACACACCTGGTTGCTACTATGTTTGGCCCATCAAAATGTAGTGGTTGGTGAAGCCAAGTACAAAACCGTCCAAACAGTTGACTCTGCAGATGTTGCTGCCAAATAGACATCGGATAGCTAGCCACCTACACATGTATGCAAAGAGTACGGTGGTTGTCCTTGTGCAGGTTGCACCACCGTGATCCAAGTATAATACTAAACTCCACTCTACACGTAGCTAGAAAGTACAAGCCACACACCACACAAACCAACATAAAACAGATGAGCTAGTGTAGAGGACTAAATAATTGGCCAAGATGTATTAATTAAACAAGTTTAGTAACCAGGTTGGTGACGCTAACTTAACGCTGTCTATGTAATGTGGGTTTGCATAATTGTAATCAGTGTGACCATAGATAAATAGGAGAGTAGACTGGCATTAGGGCTTGTTGAAAGGGTGGTTTGGCCTTTCCAGGGAGACAGGGATGCATTTCTTTCTCGACACATTATCCAATCTCTTGTTGTATTGCTCCTAGATGTACAAATAAACTTCCTTTGTTCTTATTTACTCTGCATATTAGCTTTTGACATAATAAGTTTATAAAAAGCAATATGAACATTTGCAATGGAAAATATATATCATGTGAAAATATATTCAATTATGAATCTAGTGGTATTTATTTGGCATTGTAGATGTCAATATTTTTTTTCTATAAATTTTGGTCAACTTTGCAGAGCAAGTAAAGCGGAGGGAGTACAAGGAAATTAAGTGAGGTATTACACATCAAGAAGCATGAAAAACTAATCCTATATGTACATACATACAGCAAAGTTAAGTGAGTGTAGTATAGATGGTCTTGCCAATGTCCTTGTTGAAGGCATTGTTTTTGGGTGAATTTGGACTTTCTCCAGGGTGAAAACCCAAGATCTTCGATCGGGCAACGACAACGCTTGTGCATTGTTTCCTTCTTGGAGGCGTTGTTTTGGAGAACCTTTTTTGTAATCCGGGTGTTGTCTTCGGTGGTGGTTAGATTGCTGCTGATGCTAGTGATTGATCATCTTGACGGGTCTTTTTTTTGTTCTTTTTCTTTTTTGTATGTGTGTATCCTGGATGCCTTTGGACATCTTGTTGGTGTAGAGACTGGGTGTAGTTGATATCTTCACAATATTAATATATTCCCTTTGTGGAAAAAAAGATGGTCTTGCCACCAATCATGACCATCTGAGTAATTTAGTTTTCCATTCACATAATAAGATTTAAAATGTGCTTTAACAACATGGTTCCAGATGTTCTGAGATAGAAGCACTCATCATGAGGCTGCGTCACATAACATATGGTAAATCTTGTGCAGATTGATAGAGTGAAAAATATGGTTGGTCACGCGCTTGCAAACTTTTCAAGGTTGGAGGAGAGAACGGTTTCCTGGCTGTGATCAAGTACAGATCAGTAATGCACGTGATATACTCCTTTCTCTCATAAGATTCTCGCGGAGAAAACAGTGTATTCCGAAAAGCTGACCACACACTTTGGTTGCCTGCCATATGCCGAAGTGTGTGTGGTCTCTTTTAGATGAAAGGTTGTTGTGGCTGATTGACCTCCTGGGGTCTGTCGGACAAGCTGGTTGTGTAAGACCTAGTCACATTGTGGGTGATATGGTGGGTCGGGAGGAAGACCAACCGCCTGTTTCAATCTTAATGTTTATCACAAGGTATCTTGCTGACTTGGATTTGATCCCGGGGAAAGCTCAAAAGATTGCACCGGCTGTATCTTATGTAAGGAATCAATGGTTAGCGCTAAAGGCTCTTGTTGTTTCAAGACACCGAGATAAAGGCTCTTCGGCTGCTGTGTGCAGTGCAGTGGTGCAAATGGTTTAAATTGGGGGCTCCTGATATGAATGATCACGAGACTCTTGAGGCAATAACACTATCTCTTTGCGGCCGATCTCAACATTTGTGTGTGTCATCTGGCAACAGACTGTTCGAATACAGTGAAGCATCTGAATTCAGTTTATTTGGGACCTAGTAGCATTTTCATCAGGGAGGTCCATGCAACAATGGATGAAATAGGTGGTGTTTTTGTGAAGCACGAGAAAAGGGAGTCCACTTTTGAAGTGCATAATTTAGCTAAGGCTGCGGTTTCTCTTGATCCTGGCCAGTATTTGTGGTTATTGAGTACCTGGCCAAGATAGTTTTGACGAATATAGTGATTTACCCCCCCCCCCCCCCCCCCCCTCAAATTTGGCTCTGCATGTGTAACCGCAAACCTCCAGACTGTTCATGTAATTTCGGCCACTTTGATAGAACTGTTCATGCTTTAAGTCAGAACCAAAAATGCACAAAATTTCAGAATTGTTCATGTAATTTCAGGCCACTTTGATAGTGCAAACCATCATCCGCATGCATGCACAATTCTTGCGTACAGATGAAGAAACGTTTCCTAACATATACTGGCAGAACTACATGGGATTGCAGGCGTAGATATATACGGTGTGTATATATACTCCGCGAGCTGTACATTTATTACATAAAAGAAAATTTGGATCTTATAAGTGTTGGGGCGTGTTGTTGGGTGGCGTCGCGGATGCGGCAAGGATGACGTTGCGCCTGCCACGTTCCGAGCGGGAGTTCTCAGCGAACTTTTGTCCTGCGATATGGAGACCCTTGCTCTTCTCCTCCTCTGACCACTCGGAGGCGTAGTACTCCTCTTCGGTAGCGTCGGCGCTGGCTGGGAAGAACATAGAGCCCCACTGAGGGAAGTGAACGAGAGCGACGGGAAGAGTGCATGCCATGATCATGATGCCCATGTACTCAAGACCCCTGCCGGTGGAGTATTGAGACGAAGTGAAGAAGAGAAGTTGTGTGAGTCCCGCACCCACGTTGCCACCAGCGCCGGTCAGCCCAGAGATGATGCCAAGGGATCGCCTAGAAACGAAGGGTGCGACGCCAAAGACAGCACCACAAGCAGCCTGGGCGCAGATGGAGAAGAGGACCATGGCAGTCACTGATGCGGGGAGGGCTGAGGCGCGACCGAGCCAGATGCAGAAAGCGCCGCCAGCGGTCTGGAGGATCCAGATGTTCCAAAGGCGAGCACGCATACCAAAGTAGCGAGCGCCAAGGTCGGAGAGGTATCCTCCCATAGGACGTGCAACGATGTTGGCCATGCCGAAGCAAGCGGCGATGGTGCCGGCGGCGCGGAGGTCTAGGTGGAAGTGGTCGTAGTAGTACTCGGCGATGACGTTGTCGGTGGTGAGCTCGACGCCCATGCAATAGCCATAGAGGAGGACAAAGATCCATGTTCGGTAGTTGGTGACGGCGCCCCAGAGGACCTTGGAGAACTTGTCCTTGGCCATGTCTCCCTTCTTCTGGAGGCTCGCAAGGTTTCCGTCAGGAAGATCTTGCCCCATGGTGAGCACGAGCAAGCCCATCACGATGTGCATCATTCCTGGCACGAAGTAGGCAATTCTCCATGCTACAAAGGGCGTGGCACCACACTTTTGGATGGCATGGAAAACGAGTGGCATGATGAGCTGTGTGGCGCCACCACCCATGTTGCCCCACCCAGCCGCTAGGCCGTTGACCGTGCCGATGATCTTGCTGTTGAACATTGTGCTCATCCAATACTGGCATGATACAAAGGTGGCGAGCGAGAAGCCGATGAGGAAACGGACTGCGATGTAGCCCGACGCATCATCGATGACGGCCATGCAGAAGACTGTGGGAGCCGAGAGCATGACTAAGAAGGCGCAGCCGTAGCGCGGCCCAAGAAGGTCGCAAATGGCTCCCATGGCCAGCCTGGAGAAGATAGACCCTGACACGGACGCCACTCCGGCATTGCCGATGTCGGCCTTGGCGAGGTTGAGGTTGTCGCGGATGATGGGGACGAGCGGCGCGGCAGCGAAGGTGGAGACGAAGCAGGTGAAGAAGGAGATCCAGGAGAGGTGGAAGGTGCGCATGTGGGGGTTGGCAAAGGAGAAGAGCCTAAATGACTTGGCCTTGTGCTCCGAGTCCACCGGCAACGAGAACTTGCTCGCCGGCGCGTCGCCATGCGAGCTCGCCTCCACCTCCATTATCTACTGATCTAGCTTGATGGAGCTAGCTAGGCTTCTTCTTTGCTTTGCTCCTTGGAGCTAAGCTTAATTACTTGCAGTGGTGGCTGTGGTTTGGTGCTTTGGATCCGGGATCCATCGGTATTTATAGTAGAGTGCAGGAGTTGACATTGGGATCAAGCTGCGTCTCTCTTGGTTAGCTGAAGGGTAAGACAGATAGACAGAAGAATTAGACTATTATTGCATCTGACGGAATCATGGCAGCAGCAGCAAGTGGGACTAAACAACGGGCGCGCAACGCAGTCGAGAGAGGGATTAATTAGCGCGATTAACCTCGCCGCCGCGCGCATCTCCGCGCCCTCGGCCCGTGGGATGGACCAAGGATCAGATCAGAATATGCACTGTCCAGGTCTCGATCTGCCTCCCTCCCTGCTGGCGATCACCCGACTTGCAGCTGGACAAACTTGCTGCGACTTTGCAAGCTTCTGTTCTCTTGCGGTCTCACTTCAGATCTCCTCTCGAGTTACCTGGAACAGCAACTCTGCACGATTCCGTGCATGTGCTCTGTCTGCATCTGGCAATCGCATGTGCTGCTCTGTTGATAGCTTAGCTGCAGCCTAGTACTTATTACTCTCTCCATCCCACAATATATGAACGTTTTTGCGCTCTTATATTATGGGACAGAGGGAGTATTTATTTATTTTGAGAAAGCTGCAGCTTAATTTGACTGCAGTGAATCGATAGTTTGATACTTGCCTGCTAATGCAAACAAATTGATTGTTGTTTCGGACCACAGGTCGGCCAGCAGAAGCATGCATGGCTCAAATTGATTGTTTGTTGCGTGCAGCTTTTGCCGCCATGCAACGGCCGCGATCGCATACGTACACACACATGTTGCATTCCGGTCTTCCTCAAAACCAAAGGACGTGTACATTGCACGCGGTCGATGCTCTGACTTTGCGACACACACACACAATTGGGCTGCAACCATGTCAACCTTGACACTGACAGCATACATACTTAGACGGGGACAGGTGGTGACCTTACCTACATACAGGTAACAAAAGGAAGAGTCCCGGCTGTGGAGCAATGCGAGGGGTATGGTTCTCAGGGCTAGTCATCGTCTAGACTTATGTCGTATGGTGCAACTTCTTGTCATTTCAGATCTCACTAGTTAGTAGAGCTTCCATAAGCTATTTCAGGCATAGCTTCTTCATTACAAGTGTTAAACTTTGGTTTAGCTTTTATGTCCTGAACGTTTCCATTTCCACGATGGATCTACTCATCAAGATTAATGTATAGCATTATTTGTTTTCCGGTTGGTTATGTTTATGCAGTGCCGCTTCTGCTCAATCCTTGGTTAAAACCAGGGGTCTAAGTCTAACTTAGATATATTCAGACTAATGAGATATATATGGTCCGAGAGACCCGTAGCATGTCTGTCCCTTTGAACTTATCAGGGTTGTCATACCGTTCCTGTGACTCTACTATATGATAACCTATATGGCTATATTATGTATGTGCTGTATGATTGTGATCGTTTGTTGTTAAGTGCACTACATGATTTCATTATACGACGCTCATTGACTCTCTACACAGCTGGTTTGCTACTATATTTGGCCCATCACACAAGGCAGTGGTTGGTGTTGCTAAGTACAAAACCGTCCAAACAGTTGACTCTGAGAAGATGTTGCTGCACACAAGACATTGGATGGCTAGCCACCTACACATGTATGCAAAGAGTACGGTGGTTGTCCTTGTGCAGGTTGCGTCGCCGTGATCCAACTATGATAGTACTAATCTCTCTCTAATCTACGCAAAGCTTAAAAGTACAAGCCAAACATACACAAAAAAAGACGGATGAGCTAGTGTAGAGGGCTAAATAATTGACCGATTTTCATTAAACAAGATTGGTAACCAGGTTGGTGGCACTGGCTTAACGCTGTCTTTGTAAAGTGGGTTTTCATAATTGCACGCAGTGTGGCCAACTGGCCATAGATAAATAGGAGAGTAGACTGGCATTAGGGCTTGTTGAAAGGGTGGTTTAGCCTCTCCAGGGACAGAGGGATGTATTTATACCCCAACACATTATCCAATATGTTGTATTACTCCCGGATGTACAAATATACTGCCTCTGTTTTTATTTACTATGCATATTAGCTTTGACGTAAGTCAAATTTTATAAAGTTTGACCAAGTTTATAAAAAACAATATGAACATTTGTAATTAAAACTACATCTAATTTGGAAATATTCGATGAAGAATCTAAAAGTATTGATTTTGCATTATAGATGTTTTATAAATTTGTCCAAGTTTGCAAAGTTTGACTATAAGTTCATATGCACGGTCAATAAAACAGAGGGAGTACAAGAAAATTAAACAAATATGCAAAGCACCACCAGAGACAAAGTCCAGACGTGTGTTACTGCTAGCAATTTGCCAGAGAAGCAGTTCCGCCACAATGTCCTGGTCACCATCAGAATCATGGATCATGGTGAAATCCGTAGATCGGGCATTTATTGATATGTCAGATCTGCCATCATATACAAAACCTCGAGTCATAACAGTGTGGGGCGCCAGTGGCGAGCCAGAAAAAATCGATCAAGGGGGCTGAGTGATGGTGAATCAGGTTGGGGAGGGCTAAACCATTGAAAGAGGGATATTTAGCAGCAACTAATGACTAATTTTACACTGTTTACAAGTAAATTATCAACAAATCTTGGGTGTTAGGGGGGTCGGGGCCCCTGCTGGCACCCTCCTATCTCCACCACTGTGGGGCGCACACCTACCATCATCGGAGCACGATAGATAGCTACCTGGGATGATTTGTCGTAAGGGCTGGAGGCATTGGGGTCGCCTGCCGAGTAAAGCCGGACGACCAATTCTAGTGAACCCCTCCACCTAGGTCACACCGGTCAACGACCGGGATATGGACATCATCATATGAGGTTGGCCAGATCCACCTTTCAGAGTGCTTGAACAAGACACAACGTGACCCGAAGGCCATTGAGTGGATAGAGTTGCACATCAGCCAGCTGCTACCTCATTAAGTGTCACCAGCTGAAGTAGAAAACTACGCCAACGGAACAAGAGGAGTACTCCCTCCATTTCTTTTTACTCCGCATATAAGATTTGGTCAAAGTCAAACTACACAAAGTTTGAGCAAATTTATATGAAAAAAATATGAACGTCTACAATACTAAAACTAAAACTGTATAGTATGAACATACGTTTCATGGTGCATCTGATAATATTGATTTCATATTGTGAATATTTATATTTTTTAATATAAAGTTAGTCAAACTCTACAAAGCTTGACTTTGACCAAACCTTATATGCGGACTAAAAAGAAACGGAGGGAGTACCAAGATCCACCCCACCAAGGGTAGAACTGCACTTGATGGTATCATCTATCACAAGTCACAACCCTAAACGTGAGTGACACCCATCGCCACCACGGTGCAAGTCGAAGGTATGTGGAAGGACGAATCTCGGTGGGGTTGGTTGGTGGCGGCACTAGGGTTCACCCCTGGCGTCGCATAGGGAGCAACACGGGGATGGGGAGCTAGTTATCGCCTAGACTTGTCTTATACCGTGCAACATCTTATCATTTCAGATCACTAGCTAGTAGAGCTTCCACAAGCTATTTCAGAAATTGCCTCTTCATTTCAAGTTTTAAACTTCAGTTCTCTTTTTCGATTAGGAAAGTTTCCTTTTCCACGATGGATCTACTCATCAGGATTAATGTATAGCATTATTTGTTTGACGCTTGGTTTTGTTTATGCAGTGCAGCTTTTGTTTAGTGCTTAGTTAAAACCAGCGGCCTAAGTCTAACCAAGATATTCATATTAATGAGATATATATGGTTCGAGAGACTCATAGCATGTCTGTCCCTTTGAACTTATCGGGGTTGTCATACTGTTCCTATAGTCTATATGATAATAACCTATATATGTATGTAATGTATGATTGTGATCGTTCGTTGTTAAGTGCATTACATGATTGATTATATGAAGCAAATTGACTCTCTACACAACTGGTTGCTACTATATTTGGCCAATCACAAGGCAGTGGTTGGTGTTGCTAAGTAGGAAACCGTCCAAACAGTTGAAGATGTTGCTGCACAAGACATTGGATGGCTAGCCACCTACACATGTATGCAAAGAGTACGGTGGGTGTCCTTGTGCAGGTTGCGTGACTGTTATCCAAGTATGATACTAATCCCTAATCTACACAAAGCTTAAAAAGTACAAGCCAGACACACGAAATAAGACCCAACATAAAACAGATTAGCTAGTATAGAGGGCTAAATAATTGACCGATTTTCATTAAACAAGATTGGTAACCAGGTTGGTGGCACTGGCTTAACACTGTCTTTGTAAGGTCGGTTTTCATAATTGCACGCAGTGTGACCATAGATAAATAGGAGAGTAGACTGGCATTAGGGCTTGTTGAAAGGGTGGTTTGGCTTCTCCAGGGACAGAGGGATGTATTAATTCCCCAACGCATTATCCAAATATATGTTGTATTACTCCCAGATGTACAAATATACCGCCTCCGGTTTTATTTACTATGCATATTAGCTTTGACGTAAGTCATACTTTATAAAGTTTGGCTAAGTTTATAAAAAAAATAGTATGAACATTTGTAATTAAAAATACATATGATGTGGAAATATAGTCTATCATGAATCTAATAGTATTGATTTGGCATTAAAGATGTTCTACAAATTGGTCGAAGTTTACAAAGTTGGACTTAACACGAAGTGAATATGCAGAGTAAATAGAACAGAGGGGGTACAAGATAATTAAGCTGGGTGTAACACTGCAGGAGGCAGGAAAATCTACTCCTAGTTAAGCGAGTGTAATAAAGATGGTCTTGCCGCCGATCACAACCATCTGAGTAATTTAGTTTTCTGTTCACATAATAAGATTTAAAAGGTGCTTGCACAACATGGTTCCAGATGTACTGAGATAAAAGCACTCATGTGGCAGTGTCACATAAAGCATATGGTAAATCTTGTGAAAGGTTTCTTTTTTTGCGGCTAAAAAATCTAGTGAAAGGTGCTTGCAAACTTTGCAAGGAGTGACGAGGGAAACAGTTGCCTGGCTGCGGTCAAGTCATGATTAATAATGGGCATGATCCTTCAGGATTGTAATACCCTGTTATCTAGTACGTAATATATTCCCAGTGTAAATTTAGGCAAATTGTGAGCTAATTGATGAGTTTCGCGGGATGAGGCGGGCTGCCGCTTGCACCCCTAGGAACCGATCCGGAAGGAAGCAGTAGCTACTTACATTTTTAACCGACTCTGCTAGGTACACATTCGCGTAGTAAATTGCTTCATTTCTGTTTTGAGAAGATCACTTTTCTTTTTTTGAGAAGATCGCATAGTAAATTGCTGTACAAAAAGAGGAGTGAGGTGACGTCAGTGATCACCATATGGGCTTTGGGCTTTGACATCAGCTATGGATACAAGTGCTGGTCCAGCAACGTTGGACTCAGGTGAGGACGGGCCAGAAGAGGCCCATGAAAAAGTCGCTGCGGGCCGTCGCCGTGGCGCATGGAGACGGACCGTGGCTGCCGCTGTCGTCGGTAGCCGTGACGCGGGAGACAAGATGCCGTGTCGGCAGCCAGAAGATGCCGCTTCGCCGAGCGTCGGGGAGGAGTCACCGCACGGTGGCTGTCCGGATACACGCGCGTTTCCCAGGAGCTGCTGAATGGGTTCGCCGGCTGCCTGCTGCAAGCCGTGGCCGAGATGACCGATGATTCAGTCAGCGGCATTGGCAGCGAGGCGAGCCTCCTGCTCTCGTCGAGCTGCTCGGCGAGGACGCCGTCGTCGGTGAGCTCCGACCACCTGATGCTGCCCTCCGAAGAGCACTCGGCCGACGGCGGGAGGTGGATGGAGGCTCGGACCTCGGAGGGTGAGGAACGATCTACTGAAACTGCTGCTACAGGTGGTGAGCTCCTGAATTTCATCTCAACTTGAAATTCAGGACCACAGCCCAGGCGTCGCCTTCCCCGTCATGGACCTACACGGCGGCGACCACTCCGTCTCTGACAGTCGCCATCACCAGGTCGCCGCCGAGATCGTCAGGGCCGGCAAGGAGTATGGCTTTTTCCAGGTGGTGAACCACGGCGTGGTGCGGGGGTTCCGGGAGGCGGCGGCGGGGTTCTTCGCGATGCCGGCAGAGGAGAAGCTCCCCTACTGCTCGTACCACATGAGCAAGCGCTTCCAGCTCGCCAGCAGCACCTCCTATGACCGCGACGAGACCCGCTACTGGCGCGACTACATCAAGTTCCGCTGCTACCCGGCCTCCGACGAGAATGCGCGCCACTGGCCGTCCAAGCCGGCCAACTTCACGCCCAGCCTCGTCGATTCTGTTTATTTGCGTTCGGATCAGTTTATGGATCTTAGAACCTCCTGAGTTTGGAACTTTGTACCCCTAAATGTTCTGTCTCGTTAATAAATTCAAAAGAGACTACATCCTGTAAAACAATGAATGTTGATACTAATTTAATTTACCATCCCACAGTACAAAGCAATATCAACTGATATTACCAAACTAAACCATATTTTAGATTTTTATAATCAACCCAAAATACATCAACTACTGCATTGTTGTGCCTAACAAAAACAGGTATGCATGCATAGTATATAAATTTGATTTTGTGTTTCGAAGAGTGTCCATTGCAATGTAAACCTGGGAACACAACTCACCTCTAGTGCAGCATACATCAGGACACCTACTTCTTCAGTCAAGTGCAGTAAAAGACCGTTTGTAGAACCTGTTTACTCGGAGTTGAACATTAGAGACAAATATTATGCTCTACTATGGTTGTACAGGATCACTATGAACCTCCCTACCATTTGAGTAAGCTGAACCTTGGCTTCAAATACTAACATCACCAATTAAAATTCAGATAAAAAGTAAGGTCCTAGAACTCAACAAATTATGCATATTTAAGTGGAGGAAACTCCAAGCTTGTGTCCAGGGTTATCTATCTCCACGTCTTCATGCAAAACTCTGCTCTTCAAAGATACTGCCCTCCAACATTTCAGCAGTTTGGTAAAGAAGTAATCATAAATATGCCTTGTACATTTTCCATGTTTCTAAATGAAGGTCAAAATAGAATGAAGCACACAGCATCTACATGATAATTATAAAAGGAAAACTAACTTCATGAAGGTTTTCCTGAAATGCATGGATTAGCCAGTTCGGCTGTCATGTATCCCTTCTTCATCTTCCATGCATGGCTTTTGTACTGTGACCATCACCTGTGCTGCGGCCTTATACTATGGCAGCAACTAAAACAGTACTTTCTTTTCAACAGTTATCAGCGCTGTAGACCCCATTTAACCTGTATGGAAAACAAAAGAGAAAAAAATGAGTGGGCAAGTTAAGGAACACGGAACACCAAGGGAATTGTGTTACCAAATCACAAACAGCGGTAGTCTAACAACCAAAGCACAAGATCGCAATACAAACATAGAATCCGTAAACAAGATGGTGAGCAGAAAACAGAACCACATAAAACAAAGGCAAAATATAACCATGACAATATCAATTCTCCACATGACATGGTTTTCAGTAGTTTGCAAACTATTAGATGAAAAACTCTGCAATTCTGCAGCTATAAACAGGTAACTACAAGGCATGAAATTAACTAATAAAGTGAAGCAATGAGTGAAATAGAAAGCAAGTGCAGAACTTCACTAAGTAAATCAACTAATGACTGGAAGAAGCATATCTGAGTAACATTAAAACACAAGGATTTCTTACTAACAAAAGATCAAATCAAGCAGATAAAATGAGGGGTAATTCCCAAAAATGAGAAGTAAGCCGAGGTCGGCTACATCGGCTTCTTGGTGGAAGGACAGCGTGTGGTATACCTGAGCACCATCTTGGCAGCGGTTTTGGCCAGTGTCCATGTATCTGAAGATGGAACGAATGCCGGCACATCCCAATTAACTGGCAACACATCATCTGTTAAAATTTGACATTAACAAAAATAGTACTGTAGTTGCACAATATTGGAGGCTAGAACAATGGATCATACATCATATGGAATGATTAAGGGCTAACCTCATCCAGCGCCTTCACTTAAGCAGAGGAGAGGGTGAGGTGCAGGGACATCAACATCAGACAAAGGAGCAAGATCAAGGATCACCGCCTTGTCTTCCCATGAGGACGGCATCTGATTCATCATGTTCCTTGCGAGGGCGCCGCCAGCCGTCAGCAAGGCCAGCTTAATCATTTCGCTTTTACTGATTTAATATTCGGAGACATCTTGTCATCAAAAATCAAGCTTACCATCTTAGCGTGCCCCAACCTAGCATGGGAAGGGCAAGCAGGCTTGCTGCTTGTATACAAGTGCTGCATCTGGCCTTTATCTGTGTCATGTAGTACTACTTAAAAGCAAAATCAAATTATCTGTTTTGGCCTTGCTTGTAACCAAATCTATCTGCTCTGGTGAATCATTGCTTTCATCGTGTCATATCCTGTGATTAATGTGAAGCAACTTTCAGGAATTACAGCCACTCATGAACATTAGTGTAATTTTAACGTATACAATACTATATTGTTCATCTTGCCTATCAGGCGCGTTACCATTTGCAGTTTTTACGCAAATGAAGTAATTGCTGCAGTTTTCTCTTCATTTTCGTATCGAAATGGCAGAGATCTTTCATGTGATTTAACAAGGAAAATGTTTGATCCATTGATCTCCAGAAAATGATATATATTGGCATGGAACAATAGAGGGGGTAGTTACCCTTCTTGCATCATTAGACAGAATCAAAACACATAATTACATCACTAAACACATCAATTTGCCACTTTTTACATTATAATGAACAGCAGTGTAAGATGGCAATGCCATGGACCTTTCAAAAAAAATGATGGCAATGCCATGCAATAGCTTATAGGTCAGTTCAAAGCAACAAAGTGGTCTGAATTTTGTGGCTTTGCGATTCTTAAATCTACAGTTTCACATTGGCTAGTTTTGCTACCAAAACATATATATGTGGTTTTGTGAATGGATATGGTTTCACATATGCAAGCACTGAACAGTAGACAGACAAGAACAAAGAACTTTGTCCTTGGTCCAAGCAGCTTGCAGTAGCCAATTGTCATATTCTTTTCTTCCTCACCTTCCATCAACAAATATAAATTCATCCTTCATTGGATTTGCTTGTTTTTATGGGGCCTCCGCCGGTTTAGCTCAACTGACTACTGACAGATGTATATGATAAGGCTAATTCATTTGGTAGATCATGCTTTAGTCCCAGATAGGTTATCTTTTTATCTTTTCCAACTTGAAAATTCACAACTAGAGTAAACTCAACTATGGTAATTAGAAAAGGAGACAATAGATCCTTAGGGAAAATGGTAAAGAAATCAAAAGGCAAACAAAAAACAGACACCCATTAGAAATTTACTTCCAAGTATAATCTAGATATTAAACAAAGTAACATAGGAGTATGATGGAACCTAAAAGATAATCAAATGAAAATGGAACATGCATGATAGATAAATTTTGGCATAAAAGCAGATCATACTGATACATTTCGGTGGAAAACGACACAGCATTATTCTTATTTTTTCTGGTTATCATAATATTCCACAAAAGTCAGAAACGTAAACATATCCATGTACTTCTCATTTTCAGGGATCTTCTCTAAGGAAAGACAACATCAACATATCAGGGTTCAGTAATAAAATTATAGTTTCATAGGAGTTAACATTTAGCAATGACCAAACCGACATGTAGCAGGCATACTACAGAAAATAACCAACATCTAGTTTGGCAAAGAAGACCAAAACAGGAACTACCAGCTTAATACGCAGAGTGAAAACTTTGTTGCGCCATACACAGTGATCCTTAGCCCACTTTTGGTTCAAGTAAATCTGAAACTAGCTGGCACCTCCCCTTTACAAGCGGCTGCATAGTCATCGGCGAGGTGTGGCGCAGCTTCGTTGTGAGGGCGTATGTACTTCTCCATGAAATACTTTTCCTGAATTGAGAGTGCACTAGAGAAGCTCAGGTCGTGATCTACCAATCCATTTTCCTTGAGGAACTTTAGAACATAGCACCGGGGCATGAGCCGATCCTCCAGGCTATAATAGAGCATTACCGGCCGATGAGCAATGTAGGCCGGTTCCAAACCCACCTCAGAGACAAGGAACTCGAACCTGCGCCGCAGGATGTCCTTTGACCTCTTCAGCAGCATTGGAGCTTTAGACAAAGCCATGACAACCTCAGCATCAGACCAGCTGAACATCTTCTTCAGGTAGTCCACTTTGTTGGTGATCTTCTCCTCGCTGAGGAATGCGACGGCATGTAGCGCAGTTCTATACATCCCAGAACCCCGGGGCACGCCTAATCTTTCAGCATATGCGGCCATCTCCCGGACGCGCTCTGGGTTGGTGCTCATGATCCTCGGCACACGGACACACAGCTTGGCAATATCGCAATCATCTACGAGGTTTGGGGTGACCTCGGCAACGCTTTTAGGGTTCGGGGTGGCCTCGACGACAATGCTCTTTTAACTTGGTAAATTTGGGTGGCCTCGGCAGCGCTTCTAGGGTTTGGATCAACTTGTGCACATCCATATTGGGGGCATTCTTAATAAATCTGGACCCTCGACCCCTGGATGACCCCCGACCCTCGACCCCCTCATGTCATGTTTGTCTAGTGTCAAAGGATTCAACAAAACTATGTCTTCATCATTAGGCGAAAGTAATAAGCGCATGATGGTTTGAAGTTCTGCAATGTTGTTCTGGAACGGAGTCCCAGATAGGATAATTCGCTTTTTCGTACAAAGTTCAGCAAGAGCCTTCTGAATATTGCTATTTGGAAGGCCTTTTGCTGAAATTCGTACAAAAAAAGGCGAATTATTCTATCCGGGACTCCGTTCCAAAACAACTTTGCACAACTTCGTACCATCATGCCCCGGTTACTTCTGGCTAATGATGAAGCCATTGATTTCTTCAATACTTTGACAATAGGCAACCTCTCGACCCCTTGGCGACCCTCGACCCTTGACCCCTCGGCGATCCTCGACGCTCGACCCCTCGGCAATCCTCGACCCTCGACCCCTCGGCGATCCTCGACCCTCGAACCCTTGGCGGCCCTTGACCCCTCGACGTTCCTCGACCCTCGACCCCTCAGCGTTCCTCGACCCTCGAACCCTCGACCCTTCGGCGTTCCTCGACCCTCGAACCCTAGGCCCCTCGACAACCCTCGAACCCTCGACCGCTCGGCAATCCACGACCCTCTAACCTAGTTCCCGACCCTCGACCCCCTCATGTCACGTTTGTCTAGTGTCAAAGGATTCAACAAAACCATGTCTTCATCATTAGGCGAAAGTAACAGGTGCATGATGGTACGAAGCTCTTCAAAGTTGTTTTGGAACGGAGTCCTAGATAGGATAATTCGCTTTTTGGAAGGCCTTTGCTGAAATTCGTACAAAAAGGCAAATTATTCTATCCGGGACTCCGTTCCAAAACAACTTTGTAGAAATTTGTACCAACATGCCCCGATTACTTCCGGCAAATGATGAAGGCATGAATTTCTTCAATACTTTGACACTAGGCAACCTCTCGACCCCTCGGCGATCCTCGACTCTCGACCCCTCGACGACCCTCGTCCGCTCGACGACCCTCGAACCCCGGGCAACCGCGAGGTGCGGGTGACTGCTCCACGCTGGTTTGTTGGGCCGGATCTGACTTTGGCGGCTGTTGTTTTGGCCGTCGGTGGCCTCCGCGAGGTGCGGGTGACTGCTCTGCGCTTCTTCGTCGATGGGCAGTCCTTGGTTGGTGCTCTTGCCAACGCCGGCATGGGCCGTTGAGGGCGTGTTTGGAAGCTCGGGTGAAAACCATGGCTCGGCCTACGGCCTATGACCAGCGATGGCGACGTTTGTGGGCGTCGTCGACCTTCTTGGAGGCATCACTGTTTTGCTTCCTCACCCGAAGGAAATATGCCCTAGAGGCAATAATAAAGTTATTATTTATTTCCTTATTTCATGATAAATGTTTATTATTCATACTAGAATTGTATTAACCAGAAACATAATACATGTGTGAATACATAGACAAACATAGTGTCACTAGTATGCCTCTACTTGACTAGCTCATTGATCAAAGATGGTTAAGTTTCCTAACCATAGACATGTGAGTTGTTATTTGATCAATGAGATCACATCATTAGAGAATGGTGTGATTGACTTGACCCATTCTGTTAGCTTAGCACTTGATCATTTGTTTACTGCTATTGCTTTCTTCGTGATTTATACATGTTCTTATGACTATGAGATTATGCAACTCCCGAATACCGGAGGAACACTTTGTGTGCTACCAAACATCACAACGTAACTGGGTGATTATAAAAGTGCTCTACAGGTGTTTCCGATAGTACTTGTTGAGTTGGCATAGATCAAGATTAGGATTTGTCACTCTGATCGTCGGAGAGGTATCTCTGAGCCCTCTCGGTAATACACATCACTATAAGCCTTGCAAGCATGATAACTAATGAGTTAGTTACGGGATGATGTATTACGGAACGAGTAAAGAGACTCGCCGGTAACGAGATTGAACTAGGTATTTGGATACCGACGATCAAATCTCGGGCAAGTAACATACTGATGACAAAGAGAACAACGTATAGTGCTGTGCAGTTTGACCGATAAAGATCTTCGTAGAATATGTAGGAACCAATATGAGCATCCAGGTTCCGCTATTGGTTATTGATCGGAAACGTGTCTCGGTCATGTCTACATAGTTCTCGAACCCGTAGGGTCCGCACGCTTAAAGTTCTGTGACGATCAGTTTTATGAGTTTATATCTTTTGATGTACCGAAGGTAGTTCGGAGTCCTGGATGTGATCACGGACATGACGAGGAGTCTAAAAATGGTCGAGACATAAAGATTTATATATTGGAAGCCTATATTTGGATATCGGAAGTGTTCCGGGTGAAATCAGGATTTTACCGGAGTACCAGGGGTTACCGACCCCCCCTCCCCCCCGGGGGGGGGGGGGGGGTTAATGGGCCAAGATGGGCCTTAGTGGAAGAGAGGAGGGGCTGCCAGGGCAGGCCGCGCGCCCCCTCTCCCTCTAGTCCGAATTGGACAAGGAGGGGGGTGGCGCCCCCTTTCCTTCCTCTCTCCCTCCTCCTTCCCCCTTCTCCTATTCCAACTAGGAAAGGAGGGAGTCCTACTCCCGGTGGGAATAGGACTCCTCCTGGCGCGCCTCCTCCTGGCCGGCCGCCTCTCCCCCTTACTCCTTTATATACGGGGGCAGGGGGCACCTCTAGACACACAAGTTGATCATTGAGATCTCTTCAGCCGTGTGCGGTGCCCCCCCCCCCTCCCTCCATCATAATCCACCTCGGTCATACTATAGCGGTGTTTAGGCGAAGCCCTGCTGCGGTAGCTTCATCAACATCGTCATCACGCCGTCGTGCTGACGAAACTCTTCCCCGAGCTCTACTGGATCGTGAGTTCGCGGGACGTCACCGAGCTGAGCGTGTGCTGAACGCGGAGGTGCCGTACGTTCGGTATTGAGGATCAGTCGATCGTGAAGACGTACGACTACATCAAACACGTTGTCATAACGCTTCCGCTTAACGGTCTACGAGGGTACGTGGACGGCACTCTCTCCTCTTGTTGTTGTGCATCACCATGATCCTGCGTGTGCGTAGGATTTTTTTTGAAATTACTACGTTCCCCAACATGTGCCAGCTGTGCGTGGTCCTCCTTCGGAGCTCTACATCAAAGTCGGAGCCACGCTGCCTTCGATGCGGGTGGCTGGGTCTGGCACGAGTCTTATGGGTTTCTGCACAGCCTCTACGGTGAGGGTTGGGTCGAGGTTGTCTTCGGCAAAGTCGGAGTCGCTTGCTCGGAGACTAGGGAGGGCGATGACGCCTGTTGGGGAGAAGTGATGACGATAACGCCAGAGTGTATCTAGATGAGGTCCTCTTTGTGGAGGTGTGTGTGGGGTTATCTTGTGTGCGTTGCTTGGCGGTTTGTGACGGTTTTAGCCCGGTTTGTTGTTAATTAACCAGCCAACTCTCTTCTGCTTAATTAATATATGTGGCAAAACTTTTGCCTTCGTTTCGAAAAAATAGAAGGCACTGTAGATGCACTATTAACTGCAATAAAATATAGCTAAAGCAGAGCTAGCTGTAAGAAACAAGATGATTACTGGATATGAATCAGTGTGGAGAAAAGTACTGAATTTATATGCCAGATACTGGACGTGGATAATCTTTTCTTTTGCAACATGTGGATACTTAAATCATTGTAGCTGGAGGTTAGAAACTATACAAACATAAACAGTTGTGGCATAACACAATGCTGGTTTCTGAAAGGGCTCGCGGCTCGCCTCACATTAACCAGACAGAGGGACAGGTCTGCACCGAGATAAATGTGTAGCCAAAACACAAACTGAATTTTTATAAAACTGAATCATGCGGGCCTAGTGTATAATCATAAATTCAGTTCGTGCTTACTTATGGTAATTCAACGTCACCGTATTAGGCTTCAGTGCAGCAGAAAAATTACATCAGACTAATAAGGTTTATTTTTCTTTTACTTGGGAGATAGTTAGCTGAAACTTCTAAGTAAACATGAGTCTAATCCCAGTGAAGAAAATCGAGCTACCTTAACCATTAATTATGCTCAGGTCAAACACTTTTAAGAAAAGTTTCTGAATCCCTAGTGGTAATAGGCCTAGATACATCCTATCTGAACCTAATATCCAATGCATCCATCTCCATATATAAACATAAAGCACAGATCAACACAAGCACACGTAGATCTTACCCAAGTGTTCGGTTTTCCCCCTCTTGTGCCCCTTAAGTTCTTCTCTATTTTGATCATGCAATTCAGGAAAAGAAAGTGAACTTACCTCAGTTCAAGTCACTGAGCATGAAAATAATAATAACAACAGCCTAGATCCGCTGATGCTCTGTGGATGCAACTGAGCAGAGGCGCACTCGGGTACAACTTTTACTAATTCATAAATTAAAGTTTTTTGCCACTGAATATATACTATTTCTCATCTTGTCAATCATCAGCCGCACTTGCCATTTGCATCTTTTACACAAAACAATAGCTATATCAATTTTCTCTTATAATCGAAATGGTTGTGATCTTTCATGTGTTTGAACGTGGAGACTGTTTGTATATAATGGCATGGTTGCTCATTAAACACAATCAGAAATTCCAAACATACAATTACATCACTAAACACATCAATTTGCCACTTTTCATGTCAGAATGGACAATGGGTGGAAGGTCTCAGTGTCGTGTAATGACCTATAGCTCAGCTCAAAGCAACAAATTGGTGCATGGTGGCGAAAGCCAGCGATTTAAGCCAGGTGGTGCCGGGCTTGGGGCAGCTCACCAGGAAGATGTCCGTTGGCTTCGGCTCGAAGTGGTTGCTGGCTGCCGCCATGGCCGAGAGGTGGCACTCCGAAACCAGTACCCACGTTATTGTCGCCTTTGCGAGCTGACAGGCGGCAGCAGTAACTGCTTCTCGATGAGTAGCAACAGGATGAGCTCGGCGAGGTTGTTGGCACCATTCATCGCCGGCGGCATGTCACTGAGGCAAGTGCACTCGAGTTTATGCTCTGCTACATGGGTCATCTTGTGTCTAGTACAAGCCGGTCGTAGGAGTAAATGCAAGTGGATTTGCAAAACATAAAATCAACATGGACAAGGGGGCATATGCCCCCCCTCCCACCACATTGTATTTAGTCAGTGTTTCTTTATTGTTGAGTACATGCATCATATAATTATTTTTAAATTATACCAAAAACACTCTAGACAACCATTGTAGCTGTCCATCTCTAACTAAAAAAGAGATTTTTTTTTATAATCTTTGGTCATGGGACGCCATCATAAGTCATTGTATTCGAGTGCACATCATTCGTTGTCGACTACAATCCCTCGTGTTGATGCTTCTATTACAGTGGACCATCCATTCTACAAAACCAAAAATAATTTATAAGTGAGTACATATAAATGAATTAGCAGAAAAGATAGTAGCATAGGAATTCATGTTAAAAGTGAATAAAATTGTATACTTTTACCTATAGTCAGAATTACCTATAGTTTAAACATGTGTTAATGCAAATTCTTATATAATTGATATGTGACAAAAAAACATTTTAAGGAAATATTAATTTCTATGGTTCTTGTCTAATTCGGGTAAGACTTGAGTTATTTTATTTCTGGGCAAGATAATTAAGCTTTTTGGTTGTTGGTATATACCCAACTAATTAACATTGGACATTATTCTATTGTGCTTGAAAAAACTACATTCTGCACAAGAATAAGTGGCATACATACATATATGAAACTCTTAGTCGTAAGCTATATATCACAGCCTAGTGAAAGGATTAATTAGCATGCTAATCTCAAAATTTTAGGCTTGGCAAAGAAAAGAAGACCAAATCTTCAGAACTTTTGCTAACACCTAATATGGCTATATGAGACTACAATTGCCATATACATAAAACTAATAAGATTATGTGACACTACAATTACCATCTATAGTGGTGCGTTAGTTCTTCATGCTAGTGGGGGAGCAAGTTGAGAACACACATCAGCAGACGGTTCCACATAGACAATATGCACAAGTGAATGAATGGAAAACAAGATGGTGAACATATATAAGAACGAACTGATTGATACGTCACATGTGGTCCTTGTTGCGCATCGTCCCCTAAGGAGACGAAACATCGTCGCCCCTAAGGTTATCAAACCTCTGCATACAACACAATTTTTGTATGGAATGAAAAGATTTGTAGAGTTTATTCTTCTGTGACCGGCAATGTGGGGGTTAATTTATTATAATTAATTAATTCATACGTATCAAGATGAGATCATTTGGAGGGGCCTACACTTTACGAAGATGCTTTATCTTGTACACTTTTGCTAGCTGATGATAGATTGGTTTAATATGAGTTTTTCGTATGAATTGAAGGGGACATATGCCCCCCCCCCTCCCACGCCCCCGCCCCGCCACCATGTTGTATTTATTTAGTGTTTATTTATTGTTTAGTACATGCATCATATCACTACTAGGGAAAATGTTTTTAAAGACAATGTATGTGGTTGCTAAAAGTCACATTGTGGTCGTTAAAGGTAATTAGTGACCACAATCTGCTAGTCATAGTAGGTGAGGGAGTCCTGGATTGGGGGGTCCCCGGACGTCCGGGCTATGTGACCTGGGTCGGACTGATGGGCTGTGAAGATACAAGATCGAAGGCCTTCCCCCGTGTCCGGATGAGACTCTCCTTTGCGTGGATGGTAAGCTTGGCGTTCGGATGTGAAGATTCCTTTCTCTTTAAACCGATTATGTACAACCCTAGGCCCCTCCGGTGTCTATATAAACCGGGTGGTTTAGTCCGTAGAGGCAATCACAATTGTACAGGCTAGAATCTAGGGTTTAGCCATTACGATCTCGAGGTAGATCAACTCTTGTAACCCTTATACACATCAAAGTCAATCAAGCAGGAAGTAGTGTATTACCATTAAGAGGGCTCGAACCTGGGTAACCATCGTGTCCCTTGTCTCCTGTTACCTTCGATCCTCAGACGCACAGTTCGGGACCCCTACCCGAGATCGGCCGGTTTTGACACCGACATTGGTGCTTTCATTGAGAGTTCCACTATGCTGTCGACAGAAGGTTCGATGGCTCGATCGATCATCTACAATGACGCTATTTTGGGGAGACTTTCCTCCCCGACCAAATTTTCGTATTCGGCGGCTTCGCACTGCGCGCCAACTCGATTGGCCACCTTGAGCAGATCGACAGCTATGCCCCTGGTCATTAGATCAGTTTTGGGAACCTAAATTATGTCACTTATATCCGACGAGACTTGATCTTCGAAGGGTTCGCGACCCCAACCACAGCTCTGGCCCTAGATCCGGAGCAAACTAACAGGTCCGAAGACGGAAGTTTGGAGCCCACCGGACTCTCCACTACAGACTGCATTATCGAGGATTCGGAGGCGATCTTGTCGGCGAACTCGGAATCAGTCCAGGTTCCCCCTATCATTGAAAGGCCGGACTCGCCCCTGGACTCTAGATCCGAACTCTCGAGGCCTGCGCCAAGTAGGCATAGCCATGAAGCTCTCACTCCGGCCAGCTAGACTTTATTAAGGTTCATTGTGCCTCGGTCGCACTAGGGCCTCCATAATGCTAGGGTCGGCCTTGCTAGCTACCTTGCTCAAACCCCCTCCACACGCGTCGATTGATTAGCGATCCAGCAGGCTGGCAACCCTGGAGTAGAAGAGGGCAGCGCTGGTGATGCAAGAGAATGAGGAGGGGAGGGGTGTAAATGGCAAATAAACAGCGCTTTTGTTAGTTTTAGCTAGCTCGATAGTTCATTTTTCCCCAGGAAAAAAAATTGTTGAATTGTTAGACCATAAGTGGGCTTTGGGGCATTTACATCCCAAGGGGGGATGGGGGTGGCGCCTGTGTGACGAGGTGGTGCGGAGGAGGGTGTGGATTCAGAAGGCAACGGCGGGAGAGAGCGATAAAATAAGAGATCAAGAGACATTACTAAATTTGAATCCCATCATTACGACAAGAGGTTTACTATCTTTGATCTGGCTGAGACAAAAGACACAAAATTATAGGAAAAGCAATGCAAAACTGGATGAATAAAGTTAATTGATCAATTAGTAAAAAAATAAATCAAAGTGAAAGGGAACCAATTTATCAGCTAATAGGTGTGAGTTCGTACATAAATTCTGAATGTGCAGGAGAAGGGTGTTCTATACTCTCCAAGATTCCATTGTCAAGCTTGATTCTATACTGGAGTAACCCAAAAAAAAGCGTCAGGGATTAATACCAGAAGTAGTTTCCCATGAAAGTATAAATTATTAATGAACAAATCCAGTCTCAAACTCTCAATTATACTATTCATTATATCAACTGACAACATGAACATAAAATCTCAATTTCAACAAGGTACTAGTACATTCATTATCTGAAAATAAATGACATGCAAATACAATTTATACAATAATACAATGAAAAAAATGCCATTCTCTTTACATTACAATTTTCACATGTAACTTTTCACGTAAACAAATTTGGCAGCTTACAGTCCATTCAATTAGAGTGAGCTTACACTGAGCTTTGAGTTCACACACCTGATGCTTTGCTTATCCTGTAAGTATGTGTGTTTTAACTGGCTAATCCTGTAATGTCCAACATAATGCTAGAACGTCCAGTGCAATCACGCAGAGGATTTGACATGGCCACATATCATTAAAAGTAAGGCACATTAGTAGAAGTGTCATGAACATGCATATTTTGCTTGCCATGAGGGCATCTCCATAGAAGTATGTGTATCTTATGAACATATGTACAAAATACAATTAGGCGCGGGCTTTCAAGAATCAAACATCAAGAAATTAAAAAATCGGTAGGCACCAACTCCTAATACAAGTATGCAACATGTGACCCTATGCATCAACCAAATACATGAATTAGGTTCCCGGCCGGGACGCCAAACAATACTCGATGTTTCCAGCAAAGGCTTGCTAAGAATTTTCTGTTATGAAGAGATGCTTGGAGGTTGGGGAAAAAACTATATAATCATGCAGAGTTTAGATAATCAAACGGGCCTCATTTGTATTTTCTCGAGGATTAACGTGAGGGTCTCTTATGCAAAAATATATATATTCAAGCGGCAGTTTCCGAAACAAAAATAAGAAATCCAATGTACCGACAATGGACCGAATTTACAGCCTCATATAGGTTAGCCACTATTCGCCCAGAGATTTGTCGTTTTCCTCTCTCGAGCAATGTTTAAAGCTCTGAGTTAAATTTTACAGATTTTTTTCAGAATTGTCATCAATTTCTAGACGAGTGCATGGATGTCGAGATAGTAGTTGCACATCACGCTAGTTATGATCCAACAACCGACAGTGATCCCCACCACTCGCAGGCACAGAGCACCTCGTTAATTAACTACACTTGCGACACACTCCCTTCGTTTTTAAAATAGTGTACTTTCAACTTTGTTGGAGGGTCAAACTATCTTAAAATTTGACCGAGTTTATACAAAAATATATCAATGTTCGGACAGAGGGAGTATATGATAAAAATATATTTTATCATGAATCTAATGCTACTAATTTAATGACATAGATATTAATATATTATTGTATAAATACGGTCAAACATAAGAAAGTTTTGACTTTTCAACGAAGTTGAAAGTACGAAGGGAATATACTCACATGTCCTCTGCTAATCAGCACGCATCTTAATTAGGCTCTTAGCTGGTCTCTCCACTCCACTGGCTACGGACGCTCCTTTGATCCATCAGGCATGGAGCTGCTGTCCAATGCCCTGGCGCACCACTCCGTGCCAGACAGGTACGTCTTCCCGCCCGACAAGCGCCCCGTCCCGCTCTCCGAACGACCACAGCCCAGACGTCGCCTTCCCCGTCATCGACCTGCACCGCGGCGACCTCCCCATCTCCGACCATCGCCGCCGCCAGGCGGTCGAGGTGATCGTCAAGGCCGGCAAGGAGTTCAGCTTCTTCCAGGTGGTGAACCACGGCATGGGGGAGGGCGTGGTGCGGGGGCTCCGGCGGAGGACAAGCTCCCCTGCTGCTCCTACGACATGAGCAAGCGCTTCCGGCTCACCAGCAGCACCTCCTACGACCACGGCGAGACCCGCTACTGGCGCGACTACATCAAGTTCCCCTGCTACCCGGCCTCCGATGAGAACGCGCGCCACTGGCCGTCCAAGCCGTCTAACTTAACGCCCAGCCTCGTCGAGTACTCCACGGCAGTGCACGAGCTAGCCCAGACCATCCTCTGTCTGATCGCCGAGGGGCTGGGCCTTGACGGCAGCTTCTTCACCGGCGACCTCAGTGGCGGCGACACGCACATAAGCGTCAACTACTACCCGCCTTGCCCAGACCCAACCGTCACGATGGGCCTACTCGCGCACTGCGACCGCCACCTCCTCACCGTGTTTTCGCAGGCTGATGTCCAGGCAAGGCACGGTGACAGGTGGCTCCTCGTCCATCCCATCCCCAGCGCGTTCGTCGTCAACTTTGGCCACCAGATGGAGATCGTCACCAACGGGGTGCTGGCCAGCGTGGAGCACCGCTCCGTCACCAACTCCGCTGTGGCGAGGATCGGAGGATGTCGGTGGCCACACACGTGCACCCCACCGATGGGTGCCGCATCAGACCGGCGCCAGAAATAGTGGACGAGGCGATGAATCCGGCCAAGTACAGGGAATTTGCTTTCAGCGAGTTCATGGAGGCATATGCATGACGCAGGGAGGAAGGCTCCAGTCCTTCAAATCAACCATGACCAGCTCGATGATGAGTGACAAACTGCATGATTTCTGCTGCTGCCATGCAGAGGGGAATAAATATTTGTTGGTCTGTGTGTGGGTTCTGTTTATTTGTGTTCGGATCAGTTTATGGAACCTCCTGAGTTTGGAACTTTGTACCCCTAAATGTACTGTCTACTTAATAAATTCAAAAGAGACTACATCCTGTAAAACAATGAATGTTGATACTAATTTAATTTAAATTAACTGATATTACCAGTAATTCCATCCAGGTGCCAAAGTAAACCATGTTTTAGATTTTTATAATCAACCCAAAATACATCAACTACTGCATTGTCGTGCCTAACAAAAACAGTTATGCGTGCATAGTGTAGAAATTTGATTTTGTGTTTCGAAGAAGAGTGTCCATTGCAATGCAATGTTAACCTGGGAACACAACTCACCTCAAGTGCAGCATATATCTGGGCACCTACTTCTTCAGTCAAGTGCAGTAAAAGACCGTTTGTAGAACCTGTTTAATCAGAGTTTAACATTAGAGACAAAAATATTATGCTCTAGTATGGTTGTACAGGATCACCAATTAAAATTCAGATAAAAAGTAAGGTCCTAGAACTCAACAAATATGCATATATAAGTGGAGGAGCACTTTTGGTTGGAGTCTGTAGCACTTGCATTCTAAGTAGCCATCCATTCCATCAATCCGCCCGCCTCTTGTATGTAACTTAATTATTTTCTTTTCTCGAGCACTGTAAGCCTGATGATCTACATACATCATTCAAACATATGGAATTTCTGGTTTCAAGTTTTGAAATCTACATACTGTAGCTTCTACAAAATGGGAAACCATGGAACAAACAGTATCAAAATACCAGTCAAGTTCAGGATTCCTACCAAATTTCCAGCCAAAAGCTTCATCGCCACGATTCCTACTACTGCTCGCCTATATATCAGAACAGAACAACATTGATGATACACAAAACTTAATTTGCCGGTGAGGCCTGCCTGATGGTCACCGCAACGGTGAAACACAGGGATTTGGAAATTAAAAAAAAAAGCACTGGAGATGATCACACAAGTGGAATGCATTGTTAATCAAACGTAACTGGTACGTACATAGCTCCCAATTTAAATAATCCGAAGTTCAAAATAATTCATCTTTGCTTCTCGGGCAGAGGAAGAGATGGGGCAGGCTGCTTATGAGCAGGAAACAACCTCGATTTCGATTTGAAAATAGCCACTAAAAAAATATAGACGACAGTAGATAATATCATTAAAAAACTCGCAGCAGTGTGTGTATGATTTGATTTTGCAGTAGGCATTAGAAATATCTACAGCAGCCATTGTCCTAAAAGGATTCAGGCAGTATGCATCTTAGGCATTACTACATCTCAAAGAAAAGAAAAATCAATAGCAGTGACTAAATAGCTGTTACACTCTACTAAGCAAGGAGGCTCGAATCTAAATAAAAGCAATCAGGTCACAGAGGCAAAATATAACCATGACAATATAAATTTTCCACGTGATATTGTCTCCTGTAGTTTGCAAACTCTTGGATGGAACTCTCTCCAATTCTGCAGCTATGGAGAGCTAACTGCAATGTGCGCAATTAACTAATGACAAGACGCAATGAGAATAAGAAAAGCAAGTGCAGAATTTCACTAACGAAATCAGCCAATGACCAGTATCTGAAGATGGCCCATCACTGAACACTGATACTTCCCAAATCACTCTTAAAATCTGAACATGGGAAAAATGGAACTGACAACACATAATTCGTTCAACCATGATTTTGGAAAAATATAATTGGATGAGACCATTCAGCCATGTCAATGTCATCCAGGCCGGCATGGAGTTCGGCTTCTTACAGGTACAGGTACACACTTTGTTTTTGTCAGACTTCGCTCCGGCTCACCCACCGCTGAGGTGACCCAGATAAACACGAACTACTACCCTCCATGCTTAGAACCCAACCGCCACGCTTGGATTCTTCCCACACTGCGACCACCACCTACTAACCATTCTCTCCCAATCCCAGGGTGATGTCGTGTGACGGAAGGTGGTAACTAGTCCCGCAATACCCGATACGTCTGTCATCAACTTCGGCACAGTTCTGCGCCGAAAGAAATGTGTAGCCAAAACACAAAACTGAATTTATATAAAACTGAATCATGCGGGCCTAGTGTATAATCATAAATTCAGTTCGTGTTTCTAGGAACAGTGGTCATTGCAATGTAAACCTGAGAAACACACCACTCACCTTAATCATATATACATATTTGACCTGATACATCAATCGAAACACCCACTTCTTCAGTCAAAAATGAATGTTTAATAGTCAGAACTGAACATTAGAAAACTCAACCCATCTGCAGCCGTCCATCCTTCCAAAGGAAAATATGGTAATTCAGCGTCACCGTATTAGGCTTCAGTGCAGCAGCAAAATTAGATCAGACTAATAAGGTTCATTTTTCTTTTACTTCGAGAGATAGTTAGCTGGAACTTCTGAGTAAAAATGAGTCTAATCCCAGTGAAAAAAAGTCAAGCTACCTTAACCATTAATCTTCTGCGCAAGGGGAAGCAATCAAGTGCCAGATCCAATAATCTTTTTGTCATAAGGAGGCCCGGCCAGGTAGCATAGGGCTGCTCAACGAATGGTCTTCACCACTTGTTCCTGGGCTGCATCATCCACCTTGGCTCAACTGCTTCTGGCAAGGAAAACATCAGTGCCAATGTGCCAGGTGATGATGCCTTAGAATGCCCCGAGCTTTGCTGCTTCTGCTGAGGGAGCATGCAATGGCTCATCAAAAATCGCAACATTCTTTCACAGTTTCCGTTTTTTTTAATTTCATATAACATACCATGGTCGAAATTTGTAGTAGTCGTGACAGAAATAATAAGTGAACTGAATGAACTGAAGATACAATTTTAAGCTATTAACTGCAATCTTCGGTGCTACCTTCTTTCTTCCAAGGGATGGGGTTGATAACTAAAGCAGAACTAGCTGTAAGAAACAAGCTGAATACTGGATGTGAATCAGTATGGAGAAAGAACTGAATTTAAATGTTAGATACTACTGGATGTGGATACTCTTTTCTTTTGCAACATGTAGATACTTAAATCTTTGTAACTGGAAGTTATAAACTATACAAACATAAACAGCTGTGCCACAACACAATGCTGGTTTCTGAAAGGGCACACCTAATAGCACCAGGCAGAGGGACAGGTCTGTACCTAAACAAATGTGTAACCAGAACACAAAACTGAATTTATATACAACAGAATCATGGGGGGCTAGTATATACTCCCTCCGTCCCAAAATTCTTGTCTTAGATTTTTCTAATTACGGATGTATCTAGTTACGTTTTAGTGTTAGATACATCCGTATCTAGACAAATCTAAGACAAGAATTTTCGGACGGAGGGAGTAATAATAACTTACTTTTGTGTTCCAAGAAAAGTGGTCATTGCAATGTTAACCTAAATCACATATACAATTTTGACCTGACGCATCAATCGAAACACCCACTTCTTCAGACAAAAATTAATGTTTAATAGTCTGAACTGGTCATTAGGAACCTCAAACCACTTGCAGCGTCCATCATTTCAAAGTCAGAAAAATATACTCATGCTTAATGTGGTAATTCAGAATCACCATATTATGCTTCAGTGGAACAGAAAATTTACATCAGACTAATTTGTTTTTCTTTTACTTGAGAGATAGTTAGCTGTAACTTCTGCATAAACATAATTCTAATCCATGTGAAAAAGACTCCCTCCGTCCCAAAATAAGTGTCTCAACTTTAGAGACACTTATTTGGGACGGAGGGAGTATCAAGCTATCTTAACCATTAATTTTGCTCAAGTAAAACTCTTTTAAGAAAATTTTATGCATCTTAACAGCAGGGTGATTTTTTCGTACTGATACCCATCTTATCTGAATATGTACTATACATCACCTAGGTATATATTCTGTGTTCGCTGAATATATACCATTTCTCATCTTGTCGGTCATCAGCTGCAGTTTGCAGCTTTTAGACAATACAAGTAGTTGCTGCAATTTTCTCTTCTTTTTCAGATCGAAATGGCTATGATCTTTCATGTGTTCAAACAGGAAAAATGTTTGTATATAATGGTATGGTAACAGCAGCGGGGTTAAACACAGCCAGAACACATATACATCACAAATCACAACAATTTGCCACTCTTATGTTATAGAATGGGCAACCAGTAGAAGGTCTCGGTGTATCTTAAGTCTAACCTAAATATAAAACAATGTTAGTACTAATTGACATACAGTAGAACCTAAAAGACAAGGAAATGTAAATGAACATAAATAAATTTTGGCATGGAAGCAGATCATACTGATACATTTTGGTGGAAAACGACACCGCATTACTCTTTTGGTTTCTGGTTTCGTGAATGCTGGGGTCATCATAAAATTGGTCCAACCACACATCCGATTTCCATGATCTTCAATGGAAGTCGAAAACACAAATATATCCATGAACTTCTCATTTACAGAGTTGTAATCTAAGGAATGACAACATCAACAAATAGGGGTTCAGGAAACAAATTATCAGTTTCATAGGGAGTTAGCATTTAGCAACAGACATACTACAGAAAACAGCCAACGTCATGTTAGGCAAAGAACACCGAAACAGGAAGTACCAGCTTACAGACAGGGTGATAACTTTGCTGTGCCGTAGGCCTTTTTTGTTCATGTAAATCTGAAATTAGTAGGCACTTCCCCTTTGCAGGCTGCTGCATAATCTTCAGCAAGGTGTGGTGCGGCTTCCTTGTGAGGGCATATGAGCTTCTCCACAAATACCTTCTCAGTCATCTTGACCGCAGAATATAAGCTCAAGTCACGGTCTAGCAGTCCATTTTGCTTGAGAAACTTGATAACATAGTACCGAGGTCTGAGTCGGCCCTCCATACTATATGAAAGTATTTCCGATCGATGAGCAATGTACATGGGTTCCAGCCCCACCTTAGAGCACAGGAACTCGGACCTGCGCTTCAGAGGTCCCTTTGACTTCCTCAGCACACCCGGATACTTGCGCACAGCAATGCTCACTTGGGCATCAGACCACCTGAAAGTATTCTTCAAGTAGTCCAATTTGGCGGCAACCTTCTCCTCGCTGAGAAACGCGACAGCCTGCAGCGCTTGCCTGAGCATCCCAGAGCCACGGGGCACACCCAATCTTTCGGCACGTGCCACCATTGCCCGGACGCGCTCCGGGTTGGTGATGAGCATCCTCGGCTCCCGGATACACAGCTTGGCAATATCACAATCACCTAGCCCGCACTCCCTCAGGAAGGCAACATTGGGCTTGACCAACTTATCGATGTCCGACGACAGAAGGTGGGATGAGCGCTTGAGCAGCCGGAGGAAGTTGTGGGAGGAGCCGAAGAGGGGCAGGTAGTACTGCAGCTTGGAGACTATGGCTCTACGGCGGAAGCGGTCGGGGGTGAGGGAGACGAGGCGGGCGATGTCAGGACGCGAGAGACCTAGGCCAGTTAGCCCGACGACCTTAGGGGCCAGGGTTCTCCCCACGCTGGCGCAGAGGAAGAGCGGATCTTTGGCGACGACGTCGGCGCCGGAGAGGCCGAGGCCGGCGAGGAAGGCGAGGACGGCGTCGGGGTTGGTGGGGGACTTGAGGTGGGAGAGCTTGGTGGAGGCCTTGAGGGCTTGGGGTCGGGTGAGGCCGCAGGTGGCGACGAGGTAGTCCTCGACGGCGAAGCCACTGGGATTTGGGGAAATGTGGGGCGCGGCGGCGGAGAGGAGATGGCATAGGTGGGGGTGGAAGGTGAAGAGAGGAGACGGGAAACGAAGCACTCTCGGAGGCGGAGCATGGCGCAGCCGGCGGCGGCGAGAACAACGGCGCCGGCGGCGATGCAGAGAGAGATCTCCGATGGATTGCAATGGCAGCTCTGCCTCTCCGATGGATCTCTAATGGACTTTTTTCTCAGTGTGCGTGGGCTCTAATGGACTTTTTTCTCTGTGTGCGTGGGCTCTAATGGACTTTTTTCTCTGTGTGCGTGGGCTCTAATGGACTTTTTTCTCTGTGTGCGTGGGCTCTAATGGACTTTTTTCTCAGTGTGCGTGGGCTCTAATGGACTTTTTTCTCTGTGTGCGTGGGCTCTAATGGACCGGGTTTTTGATACACCTACCCAATAACAGATGTTCATTTTTCTCATCCATTTTTCTTCCCTTGTTCTAAGAAAAAAAATGTATTTCCTTCCCTTTTCATGGTTATATTTTTATTTACTTTCCCTACTATGTCTCCTCCACATTTTTTTAATTATTTCGTATCATATATTTTGTTTTATTTTTATGTATTTCCATCTTGGACTTTTCACTATAAACAAATGTGTGGTAATACCTATTTCCTTTGTCGCTGCGTATAAAAATGGAGACAAACTTGGCATCTAATGGAAATTATGTTTTCAAAAATTTTATTTTATTAATTCCAAAAAATATGGTTCATGGAATACTTTACTCATTTATATATATAATATTTTTAATCTGATGAAATAATCTTTACAACCATACTGATACACATTAACAAATTTCATAGACAATAAATATATCTTAAGAAATACTATTATATTTTCTTTTGCATTAATTCTAAAGATATAGAATACTTTTCACTAACAGATACTTTCTTCTTGGTACCAATTTTTTATTAATGTGAGAAAAAAGGGTTGTATGAATTTTTTGTTGTCTGATGATATAATTATTAGAGTGTAGTGAAGATTGTACTGTTTGATATACATAAGGAAAATAATGGATAATGAACATCCAAAATCAGCTTACAGACCCAGAACTCAGGCCCCTTCTTCAGCAGTTCAGAGCAGCGCTCGCCGATGGTCAGGCATCACTGGGTCAAGCAGAAATCAGATGGATCCGCTTCTAGTTATCTTAGACCATCCATACAGCAAGTCTGGAGTCTGGTCAGAGCCAGCGGTTGGTAGTTTGACTTGAGCAGCTGCTGCAGGGTGATGACAAAGATCATGGCTTAGCTAACAATTGCAAGGAACAAGACAACAGTGTCAACTAACCTTAGTTTTCTTTTAAATGGCGACACTTGTTTTGGATCGGAGGGAGTATTGTATGTTTCATTCCGTGGTGCTATGTTTTGTTCCTCATTTTTACATGTCTAAAAAAAGTTGCATATATGTTTTATTTGACATACATGTGAACTTTATTACTCCCTCTGATCCAAAAAAAAAGTGTCATGCCTCTGGCTCAGAATTGGACCAAAGTCATGACACTTTTTTTGGATATGAGTGGACATCTTCGGGGGCATAGTCATTCCTCCTCCAAATGGCTGGGGCATAGTACATGCACAAATACGACAACCCAATAGGCTCCCCCAAACCTAGCCCATATGTCTAGACTCCCACAAATTCAACACATGTGTCAGGGTGAAGATGGCCCCACCTCAAACCGAGCAACATTCCCTTACCCTCTTCCTCCTCTCCTCCTTTTTTTTGATAAAGGGAGTATATTAATATTGCGAAAGTACCAATTACATCCAGCCTCTATACCAACAAGACCAAAGACATCAAGGATACACAGGGCCATAAAAAGAAAATATAAAGAGCAGAAGAAAAAAAACTGCCCATGATGATCAGTCACTAGCAACAACAACACTCTAACCACCACCGAAGACAACACCCGGCATACAAAAAAGGTTCTCCGAAAGCAATGCCTCAACAAGGAAACAACGAACAAGCGTTGTCGTTGCCCGATTGAAGATCTTGATTTTTCACACCCAAAAACAATGCCTTCAACAAGGACATTGCCATGTACAACCAATGAAGGCCAGACCTTGGGTTTTCACATTGGGAATCTCCTCCTTTGTTCCTTCCATTGTCCCCACCTGACAGCATCTGACAACCACCTCGAAGCACCGCCCCTAACACGGTCACCGTCCCCGACACACAGGTCACATTGGTGTGTCCTACATTGGTAGCTGATGGATCCACCTCGCATGCCACGTGTCCGACAAATTGCCCGGACATGTTTTGACTTTCTTCTTTGCACATTTGCAGGGCACATGATGGACATTGTGGATGAGGTTTTTTTTTACAATGAATTCTTTGAATAGGTGTCGGACGACGATGAAGACCACTATGAGTTGATGGTGATGTTGAATATCCTCGAAGCGATAGACAAGGAAGAGGAACATGTTTTCAATTTAAGGGATTCATGATTTCCTTTGCAAAAATTGAACTATGTCCTCCTAACAATATTTATGTCTGAAAAATGTACTTCCAAATTTAAACTATGTATTTCTATTTTTAAACTATGTATTTCTATTTTTAAATATTTAGATTAGCATATTGAAAAAAAAAATTGTGACATTTAAACTTTTTTCCTTGTTGCAGAAAATATATGTGACATCATTAATAATGTTAAAAATATATCAAATAAATGTTTCAAATGCATATGCAAAATGTTGATGGCATACAAAAAATGTTTGTGACATTTAAAAAGATCACACATTTCAAAAATATCTATATGACATTATAAAAAAATGTAAAAATGCATTTGGAAAATGTTAAATGTATATTAAATAAATGTTTCAAATGCATATGAAGTATATACAAAGTTTATGAAAAAAGTAGACATCAAACATGTATTTGAAAGAATTATTAATAATTGTACTTAAAATTGCTAATCATGTACTCCCTCCGTAAACTAATATAAGAGTGTTTAGAATACTAAAATAGTGATCTAAATGCTTATATTATTTTACAGAGGGAGCATTAAAAATGCTAAACATTTATAAAAAATGTTCTTGATCTATAAAAAATGTAGACACCAAAAAATTTATTTTAAAATGTTAATTTTGTATTTTTAAAAATAACATGTAGAAAAAAATTCATATGTACATGGAAAATGTACATAGAAAACCGAGGAAAAGGATAGAAAAAAAAAGACAATTAAAAAGGTTCTAAAACCGATGGGAACCATAAAGAAAAACATATACAAATAAATGAAAAGAAAGGAAAAAAAACCCAAAAAATGGGTGAAAAAGAAGGATAAATGAAGAAAACCAAAGAGCTCCAAACCGATATCAAGATGGCGATGAGTACCTGCAGCAGCTTATCAGCAGGTAACATTCTCGATTTCAATTTGAAACTACACGCTCAAAAGATAAAAACAACAGCTGGTATCCTAAAAGTTCAGAGCAGTTCATCTATCCATTTGGGGTTAGGCAACGACAGCAGCCGATTCTCCTTCGAGCAAGGAAAACACCAGTGCCAGTGTGCCAGATGATGATGCCTAGGACGCCACGAGCTGCGCTGCTCCTACTGATGGAGCATGCAATCACTCATTAAATTTCCCTTGCAACATTCCTTCATAATTTTCCATTTTAATTTCATATAACACATGATGGTCGAAATTCATAGTTTTAGTCTTGAAAAAATATAACTTAAATAGAATGAACTAAGATACAATATTAAGTTATTAACTGCAATAGAATGTAACTAAAGCAGAACTAACTGTAAGAAATAAGCTGAGTACCGGATGTTGAGTCTTTTCTTTTGCAACTGTGGGCACTTAAATCTTTGTAGCTGGAAGTTAGAAGCTATGTAAACATAAACGGTTGTGGCACAACACAATGCTGGTTTCTGAAAGGGCACACCTCATAGCACCAAACTCTTTTAGTATTCAGCCTGACTACACACTGTGCGAAGAACTGATTGTCGCTACTACTACTATTTATTGGACAGCAGTATCTTGCAGAACAAGAGATGCTAAGTTTTAAATCATATATTTGCAATCTTATAAAGTTAATAATCACCGAAATAGGCATACAGCTGTAGCGACCTTGCCCAAGGAGAACAATCATGCGGACCTGAGAAACACACCTCTCACCTTAATCATACGAAACATATTTGACCTGACACATCAATCGAAACATCCAATTCTTCGGTCAAAAATGAATGTTCAATAGTCAGAACTGAACATCACAAAACTCAACCCATCTGCGGTCATTCATCGTTTCAAAGTAAGAAAAATATACTCATGCTTAATTATGGTAATTCAGCCTCACAATATTATGTTAAAGTGCAGTAGAAAATTTACATTCGACTAATTGGGTCCATCTTCTTTTATTTGAGAGATGGTTAGCTGGAACTTATGAGTAAAACATAAGTCTAATACAAGTGAAAAAATCTAGCATCTTAACCATTAATTTTGCTCAAGAAAAACTTTTTAAAGAAAAGTTTATGAATCCGAACAGCAGGGTGATACATTTCAGTGGAAAATGACACATTATTAGTCTTCTGCTTTCTGGTTTCATGGGTGCTGGTTCCAACACAAAATTGATCCACCCACACATCCAAATTGCATGACCTTCAATGGAAGTCGGAATCAAATATATATCCATGGACTTCTAATTTACAGAGATCTTCTCTAAGAAATGACAACATCAACATATGGGGGTTCAGGAATCAAATTATCAGTTTCATAAGGAGCTGGCATTTAGCAATGACTAACTAGCATATAACAGGCATACTACAGTAAACAACCAACATCATCTTAGGGAAAGAACACCGAAGCAGGAAGTACCAGCTTACAGGCAGGGTGATAACTTTGGTGTGCCATAGGCTGTAACCAATTCCATAGCCCTTCTTTGTTCATACGAATCTGAAATTAGTCGGTACTTCCCCTTTGCAAGCGGTTGCATAGTCTTCAGCGAGGTGTGGTGCAGCTTCCTTGTGAGGGCATATGAACTTCTCCACAAATACCTTCTCACTCAGCATGACTATGCTATAGTAGTCCCGGTACTGATCTAACAATCCATTTGCCTTAAGGAACTTGATAACATAGTACCTGGGTCTGTTTCGGCCCTCCATGCTATAAGAGAACAACGCCGGACGATAAGCAATGTACGCCGGTTCCAGCCCCACCTCAGAGAAGAAGAACTCGGACCTGTGCTTCAGAGATTCCTTTGACTTCCTCAGCACACCCGGATACTTGCGCACAGCCATGCTCACTTCGGCATCAGACCACCTGAAGGTGGTCTTCAAGTACTCCATTTTGGCGGCAATCTTCTCCTTGGTTTGGAATGTGACAGCGCATAGCGCTTGTCTGAACATCCCAGAGCCACGGGGCACGCCTATACCTTCCGCGCATGCCACCATCGCCCGGACACGCTCCGGGTTGGTGCTGAGCATCCTCGGCGCATGGATACACAGCTTGGCAATATCACAATCACCTAGCCCGCACTCCCTCAGAAACACAACATTGGGCTTGACCACCTTGTTAAGGTCCCATGACAGAAGGCGGGGTGAGCGCTTGAGCAGCCGGAGGAAGTTGTGGAAGGAGCCGAAGAGGGGCAGGTAGTAGTGCAGCTTGGAGACGATGTTTCTGGAGCGGAAGCAGTCGGGGGTGAGGGAGACGAGGCAGGCGATGTCAGGACTCGAGAGACCTAGGCCAGTGAGCCCGACGACCTTAGGGGCCAAGGTTTTGTCCACCTTGGTGCGGAGGAACAGCGGATCTTTGGTGACGACGGCGGCGGCATCGGCGCCGGAGAGGCCGAGGCCGGAGAAGAAGGCGAGGACGGCGTTAGGTTTGGCGGGGGACTTGAGGTGGGAGAGCTTCTTGAAGGCCTTGAGGGCTTGGGGTCGGGTGAGGCCGCAGGTGGCGACGAGGTACTCCTCCACGGCGAATCCGGGGGAAATGGGGGCTGCGGCTGCGGAGAGGAGGTGGCGGAGTGGGAAGATGGCAGAGCTGGAGGTGGAGGGTGAAGAGAGTAGACGGGAAACGACGCACTCGCGGAGGCGGAGCATGGCGCAGCCGGCGACGGGGACGGCGGCGACAAGAGCAACGGCGCCGGCGGCGATGCAGAGATAGATCTCCGATGGATTGCAATTTGCAATGGCAGCTCTCCCTCTGCGCGTCGCGTGGTTAATCAGAATTCAGAATGGGCTCCATTTTCGTCATCCATTTTCTTCCCTTGTCCTAAACAAAATACATTTCCTTCTCTTTTCATGGTTTTATTTTTATTTACTTTTCCTACTATGTCTCCTCCACATTTTATTTAATTATTTTCTGTCATCTACTTTGTTTATTTATCTGTTTCCATTTTGGATTTTTCACTACAAACAAATGTGCAGTACTTTCCTTTTTTCCTTTGACGCTGCTTATAAAAATGGAGAAAAACTTTTCATCTAATAGAAAATTTGTGTCACAATTAGTTTTTATTAATTTCAAACAAAATGTGTTTTATAGAATAGTTTGCTCATTTTTATATAGTATTCTTATTCTAATGAAATGTTTTATACAACCACAGTGAGGATATACATAAACAAATACCATAGACAATGAATATATCGTAAGAAAGGCTATCATCTTTTTTCTTTGGCATTAATTTAAAGATGGAGAATATTTTTCACCAATGGATACTTTCTTCTTGGTATTAGCTTTTATTAATGTGAAAAAATAATAGGTTTGTGTTAATTTCCTGTTTGATGATATAATTAGTATAATGTAGTGAAAAAATATTTGATATACATAAATAAAATAATAGATAATGCCATACACTGTTGGTTTGATGACTACGATGAGCTTGAGTTGTCGCATCATCATTGCTTGTTCTCCTTTGGGTCGGATAGACCGAGAATTGCTTTTCAATTTCTTTAATTGTTTTCTTGGTTATCCTTCTCCAGTTTTGCCTAGTTTTTTCTTTTGTTTTCCTTTTTTGATCCTTCACAAAAAAATATGTTCTCCTCCATTTCTTGATTATTTTTGCTTTATGTTCATTAAATTTGTATTTTTACCTAAAAACGCACAATAATATTTTTTCATGATTCGCCCGAAAATTTGTATTCATTAAATTTGTTGCGGTGTCGATTGCATCTGTTGGAGGAGATCTGGGCGAGGCGTGCTGCTCGTTTCGCTGACGGCCTTTCGCCGGATTCGCCCGAACTGGAGAAGGAGCCAGAGTCGGAGGAGGAAGAGGAGGGGAAGGCGGAGGAGGAATAGAAGGAGGGGGAGGAGGTGGAGGCGGAGAAGGAAGAGAAGGAGTCGGGAAAGGACAACGTTGCCATGAAGGAGGAGGAGGGCCAGAGGATGCGGCGACGGCTGCAGATTCAACGCTTGCGGGCACGACATGGCCAACGCCATGGCGCAATTCGAGGAGGCCCAAACGGACAAGCTGGTGGAGCACGAGGTGGAGGCGAACCGCCGCATTCTCCACCAGCGGAAGGCGGAGAACGACGAGTTCTTCGCCCAGTTCAACGAGGAGGATGAGGACGAGTCGACCGTGCGCCCGGCCGCCAATAACCATGAGGCCGACAGCTCCGGCACCAACATCATCAACATCTCCGACGACGAGAACGCATGGTTTAGTTTACGTAGATCATGTCATTGCATGGATTTGTATGAAAATGGTAATCGGATATGCCTACCGTGGTAGTTTGTGATGAAATTTGGGGTGTACTAGGTCACCTTCTGCGGAAGCGCCTGGCAACTGGTTTTAGGTATGCATGGTTGTAGATGCTCTCAGCCCATGTCTTCCTCCTCCCCTGGTGACGCTCACCCTCTTGCCTTCCATGCCTCTCTCGGGTCGCAACATTCTGCGGAAAAGGATCGAGAAGCTCTTCAGGCGCGGTTTCCCCGCGCGGCGGCTTGAGGACAAGCCGCTGCTCAAGTAGGGGGGGGGGGGGGGGTGTTAGGGTCCCTGGCAGCATCTGACAACCAAAGCACAAGATAACCAACACAAGGAAGCACTTACAAAGAATCCGTAAACAAGATGACAAGCAGAAAACAGAACATAAAACAAAGGCAAAATGTAACCATGACAAGTTTCCCACATGATATTATTTACAACAATTTTCTAAACTATTGGATCAAACTCTCTGCAATTCTGCAGCTATGCAGAGCTAACTGCAAGGCGTGAAATTAACTAATGACATGAATCATGAAGCAATGAGAGAAAGAGAAGCAAGTGCAGAATTTCAGTAATGAAATCAACAAATGACCATTCTTAAAATATGAACATGGGAAAAAATGGAACTGGCCACACATAATTCGTTCAACCATGATTTGGATAATAAATATAATTAGATGAGACCATTCAGCCATGCCATCCAGGCCGGCAAGGAGTACAGGCACACACTTTGTTTTGTCAGACACCGCTCCGACATTCCCACCGTTGAGGGGGGTGATCCAGATGAAACGTGAACTACCACCCGTCCATGCCCAGACCCGACCATCACTGTCGCGCTTGGCTTTTCTTCCCACGTTGCGACAGCCACCTCCTCACCACGCTCTCCCAACCCCAGGGTGACCGAAGTTGGCCCATTGTCCCACCAATAGCAATGGGGTGGTGGCGAGGGTGAAGCACATCACCATGTGGTCACCAACTCCAAAGCAGCGAGGTTGTTGGCGGCGACCCTCGTCATGCCCAAGATGGAGTGCTAAATAGGCCCGACGTCGGAGACGGTGGATGAGGCAAGGAATTCGGCCAAGTACTGGGAGTTCATGGAGGCATACCATGCCGCTGACGGCAGCAGGGAGAGAGTCCTGGAGCCTTCAAGATCCACCACTATCTTTATTTCTATGAGTTTGGGTTGCCTGTCGCCTCCCCTCCTGACCTGTAATTTCCTCTCATTCCCAACTCTTATTTCTCCTTCGGTTTTGATCGCCTAGGTTCTCCTTTTGCTAAGACCTGCAATCGCTCGTTAAATTTGTCTTGCCACATACTTTCGTATTTTCCATTTTTTCCCTATAATATAACATAATAATGGTCTGAATTTGTAGTCAGTCTTGCAAAAGTACAAGTAAATAGGAGCCGAAGATACGCTATTAACTGCAACAGAATAAAACTAAAGCAGAACTATCTGTAAGACATGTGTTGATGCCATCAGACCATAGGTCTCCTGTTGTGTGAGCAGTATATAAAAAGAAATGAATTTATATGTCAGACCTGGATGTGGATGCTAATTGAAATCATTGTAGATGCAACTTAGATAATACAGTGTATAAGGCAGATCTCTGTGTGATAGAGGCCATAAATATAAGAATACCACAGTCTAGACTCTTAGAGTGGCGGTAGGGTGAACCTACCGCCAGGTCCACTGCACATTTCGTTACAGAAGGTTTGTACGGCAAAACCCTGCTACACCCTACCGCCAGGTGCTCTGGCGGTAGGTTTGGACAGCCTACCGCCAGGCCTCCTAGCGGTAGGTACTTATCCACGTCAGCGCAGTCAAACGGCCGCCGCCCCCCTCCGTCGCACACTACCGCCATGGGCCGTGGCGGTAGGCTGTCTAACCCTACCGCCAGAGGCCCTGACGGTAGCAAAAGGGTCAAATCCCGATTTTTTTTGCAACCGGGGTCAGATCCTGAAAATCTTACCAAAAAGGGCTTACCTCACAGCAACCAGACAGAAGAGACAGGTCTGCAACCGAAGCACAAAGATGAGAACTCGTGGACCCCCTTTTTTCTCCATAACGGCGGTAAGACAGAACTTAGTGTCTACTATTTATTGGACAGTAGTATCTTATAGCAAAAGAAAATGCTAAGTTTTAAATCAAATCTTTGGATTTTTGATAATCACCCCAATAGACTGTACCCTGAGTAACTGTGATGACTAATGAGAGAAGGCAGTCGCATCTGGAATCATAGATAATACAGTGTATAAGGCAGATCTCTGTGTGATAGAGGCCATATAAATATAAGAATACCATAAAGTGTTCTTGTGAGTCTAGACTCTTAAGAGTGTGAAAAGTAGATTCATATATATCAGAGGGACATTACGCTGAGTGGAGAACTGGCATTACTCCCACTTCAGTAAAATGCATATGGTCTACTTCAGTGGCAGCACCACAAGGACCAAGGATGTAAATTAATGGATAAATTGGACATGCATACATAAACTTCAGTATATATATAGATAAGGATATTTTATATAACTACGTAGGTGTTGAGCATGCCCATGTTGAGAAGCTTAGTGACATTTTCTTTTATTCCAGATTAACATGTCAACTGATCTCAGAATACAGTCCTCCCCTAATACACTAACATGCTTGACCAGACAGAACCATATATGCCGACCAAGCAGAAGGAATAATGTAAGATATGTGTAAATAGAGTAAGGAATGCTCTCTATCTGCATGAAGTGACGTTCCATGCATAAATATTCCTGATTTGCTATACCTCTCTTTTTCTTCCTGTGAGGAGTCCTGAAAAAATTGGCATTTGTGGTTGTGACGGTTAAATAGTATGGAAATACTCCTCAGAATAAGTTCTGTCCACATGTCCAGCAGAAAATTTACATCAGACTAATAAGTTCCTTTTCTTTTATTTCAGAGATAGTTAGCCGGAATTTCTGAGTAAAACATAAGTCTAATCCCAGTGAAAAAATCAAGCTATCTTAACCTCATATTTTGATCAAGTAAAACCTGTTTACGGAAAGTTTATCAACCTGAACAGTAGAGTGACTTTTCCCTAGTGGAAATATGCTTAGATATATCCCTCCTATTTGAACAAAATATCCAAAGCATTCGTCTCCACATAAATATAAAGCACTGATCAACACAAGCATGTACATCTTGGCTAAGTGTTTCATTTTCCCCCCTCTTGTGTCCCTTAAGTTCTTCTCTGTTTTGACCATGAGATTCAGGAAAAGCAAGTTAACTTACCTCAGTTCAAGTCAGTGAGCAACAGCAGCCCAGATCTGCTGACACTCTGCAGAAGCAACAGTCAGAGGCACACTGCATCCGACGCCTGACAAAGCGAGTTGGAGTCACCGCGCTGATGGGTACTTAATTGCCCAGGTATACCTTTACTACTTCATGAATTAATATTTTGTTTCTACTGAATATATAGATATACTATTTCTCATTTTTCTTTTCTTTTTCAGATCAACATGCTTGTGTCCTTTAATGTGTTTTAACAGGAAAAATGTTTGTATATAATGGCATGGTGACAGTAGCACGGTTAGCTACCCCTGTTGTTCATCGAACACAATCAGAACAGATATATACATCACTAACACCAAGGATTAGGAGTCCCCAGGGCACCGATTCATGGACATGTCGCACGACTAGTTTGACTGAAGACAAGTACTAGTCAACCGACTCTTAATCTTTGCTAAATACAACAATTTGCAACCTTTTATGTAAGGATGGACAACGGGTCGAAGGTCTCAGTGTAGTTTCAAGGCAACAAACTGGGCTGAATTTTGTGGCATTGCAAAATAAATACTTAAATCTACGATTTCACTAAGATAATTTTGGTGCAAAAATATATATAATGTGGTTTCATGAACAACGGTTTGACATAAGCAATCGCAGAACAGATATGAAGGAAAAACTTTCGCCTCGGTGCTAGCTGTAGGTTGTAGTGGAAAATTCTCATATCCTTTTCTTCTTCAACTGTTCACGGGAACAAATGTCAGTTCAACCTTCACCTGATTTGCTTGTTATTCATGGCACCTAGATTGGTTTATTGACTGATGCAAAAAAAATAAGACTGACTTATATGTAGAAATCTGAAAATTTTCAAACTAAAGAAAGGTCAACTATGGTATTTAGGAACGAAGATAATAAATCCTTAGAAGAATAAGGACAAAGAAAACAAAAGGTTAAAAAATAATAGACATCCATTAGAAATATGTATATCTAAGCATCATGTAAATACTTAACATTGAACTGCAAACTTTAGTACTAACTGTCATAATATTTGTAAGAATAATCCAAATACTGAACATTGAACTGCAAACTTAGTACTAACTGAAATATGATGCAACTGAAAATACAATGAAATCAAAAGGGAACATGCTAGATAAACGTTGCCATGAAAGCAGACCACACTGATATTTTGAAGGATCTTCCCTAAGGAATGACAACAACAACAGCCATATTTTGGGGATAAAGATGTTGAATTCTATTAATTTGAAATTAGCAACTCAAAGATACATAGGATAGCTGATATCCTAAAAATCCAGAACAGTGCACTTATCATCTTGGGGTTTTATCAACAGCAGCCATTCTCCTAAAAATGTTCAGGGCCGTGCATCTTAGGAAATAGGTATTACATTTTTCTAAATACCGACAGCAGAGTGTACGCTAGAGCTGAGCTTCACATCTACTACATCCAAGTAAGATCATGCAAATAGAAAAACTATCCTCCTCAAATCTGATGTGACAATTACCTATGCAGCGACTTCACTGTGGCAGCAACTAAAACAGCAAGAAAATGGCAATATGATTAGATATATCCCTCCTATTTGAACAAAATATCCAATGCATTTGTCCCCACGTAAATATAAAGCACTGATCAACACAAGCATGTACATCCCTCCTAGTGTTTCATTCCCCCCCCCCCCCCCCCCCCCCCCTCTTATGTCCCTTAAGTTCTTCTCTGTTTGGATCATGAAATTCAGGAAAAGAAAGTTAACTCACCTCAGTTCAAGTCACTGCGCAGAACAAAAAATAGCAACAGCAGCCCAGATCTGCTGACGCTCTGCACAAGCAACAGAACAGAGGCGCACTACATCCAATGGCTGACAAGCGAGTTGGAGTCACCGCGCTGATGTGCACTCCATCATCAAGGTATAACCTTTACTAATTCATGAATTAATATTTTGTTTTTACTGAATATATACTATTTCCCTTTTTTTTTCTCTTCTTTTTCAGATCGATATGGTTGTGATCTTTCACGTGTTTCAACAGGAAAAATGTTTGCATATAATGTCATGGTAACAGTAGCACGGTGAGTTATCCCTGCTGCTCATTAAACACAATCAGAACAGATACATACATCACTAAACACCAAGGATTCCAAGTGCCCAGCGCACTGACTCGTGGACATGTTGTGACACTAATTTGGTTGCAAGACAAGTACTAGTCGAGCAACTCTTAAATCTTAGTCCTTGCTAAACAAAACAATTCGCAACTTTTTATGTTAGGATGGACAACAGATCGAAGGTCTCAGTGTCGTTTCAAGGCAGAAAACTGGGATGAATTTTGTTGCAAACTATATTCCTAAATTTACGATTTCACTGAATTGTAGACAGATATGAAGAAAAAAAATGTTTGCCCTCAGTGCAAGCAGTAGGTTGTAGTGGGAAAGAAAATCTCATAGCCTTTTCTTCTTCATATGTCCACAAGAACAAGTGTTAGTTCAAACTTCATTGGACTTGCTTGTTATACATGGCACCTCAATTGGTTTATTCTGACAATTAATGAGGGATGCAAATGATAAGACTGATTCATATGTAGAAATTTGAAAATTTCCAAACTAAAGAAAGGTCAACTATGGTGTTTAGGAATGAATAAGGAGGAAGAAAACAAAAGATTAAAAAAGAACCGACATCAATTAGAAATATATATCTAAGCATAATGTAAATACTTAACATTGAACTACAAACTTTAGTACTAACTGTCATAATATTTGTAAGAATAATCCAAATACTGAACATTGAACCGCAAACTTAGTACTAACTGAAATATGATGCAACTGAAAATACAATGAAATCAAAAGGGAACATGCTAGATAAAAATTGCCATAAAAGCAGACCAGACTGATATTTTGAAGGATCTTCTCTAAGGAATGACAACAACAGCATACCGGGGTTCAGAAATCAATTTATTACTAGTTACATCAAGAGTTAGCAATGAGCAAACTGGCAAGTAACAAACACACTAGAAAAGATAGTCAACATCCAGTTAGGCCTAAACACCAAGGCAGGAGTTACCAACTTACTACACAGAGTGAAAAATTTCTTGCGCCATACACAGGTTACGGATTTTCATAGCCTGTTCCTGGTCCATCTAAATATGAAATTAGTTGGCACTTCCCCTTTGCAAGCTGTTGCATAGTCTTCAGCGAGGTGTGGTGCAGCTTCCTTGTGAGGGGATATGAGTTTCTCCATAAATACCTTCTCAGTCATCTTGACCGCAGTAAAGAAGCTCAGGTCACCATCTAGCAGTCCATTTTCCTTGAGAAACTTTATAACATAGTACCGGGGTCTGAGTCGGCCCTCCATGCTATAAGAGAGCAATGTCGGTCGATGAGCAATGTACACGGGTTCCACCCCCACCTTAGAGACCAGGAACTCGGACCTGCGCTTCAGAGATTCCTTTGACTTCCCCAGCAGATTTGGATATTTGCGCACAGCAATGCTCACTTGGGCATCAGACCACCTGAAAGTATTCTTCAAGTAGTCCAATTTGGCGGCAACCTTCTCCTCACTGAGAAACGCGACAGCCTGCAGCCCTTGCCTGAACATACCAGAGCCGCGGCGCACACCTAGTCTTTCAGCACATGCCGCCATTGCCCGGATGCGCTCCGGGTTAATTGCCAGTATCCTCGGCTCCCGGATACACAGCTTGGCAATATCACAATCACCTAGGCCGCACTCCCTCAGGAAGGCAACATTGGGCTTGACCGACTTATCGAGGTCCGACGACAGAAGGTGGGATGAGCGCTTGAGCAGCCGGAGGAAGTTGTGGAAGGAGCCCAAGAGGGGCAGGTAGTAGTGCAGCTTGGAGACTATGGATCTACAGCGGAAGTAGGCGTGGGCGAGCGAGAAGAGGCGGGCGATGTCGGAACGCGACAGGCCGAGGCCGGTGAGCCCATCGACCACCGGAGCCAGGGTTTTGTCCACTTTGGCGCATAGGAGCTGCGGGTCTTTGGCGACAACCGGGGCGACGTCGGCGCCGGAGAGGCCGAGGCCGGCGAGGAAGGCGAGGACGGCGTTGGGTTTGGCGGGGGACTTGAGGTGGGAGAGCCTGGTGGAGGCCTTGAGGGCTTGGGGCCGGGTGAGCCCGCAGGTGTCGACGAGGTAGTCCTCGACGGCGAATCCACTGGGGTTCGGGGAAACGGGGCCGGCGGCTGCCGATGCGGAGAGGAGCCGGTGGAGAGGGGAGATGGCTGGGCCAGAGGTGGAGGAGAAAGAGAGGAGATGGGAAACAATGCGCCCTCGGAGGCGGAGCATGGCGCAGGCGGCCGGCGGCGGCGGCGGCGGCGGCGGTCTAGTTGTGTGTGGGGAAGGAAAGAAACGGGGGCCGGGGAGAATGGGCTGCCATTCTCTGTTCTTGTCGTTCGGTTCAGCAGTGGGCTCTAGTTGGACCCATTTTTCATCCTATAGGCCTTACCTCTTCGAATTTTAATGAATCTAAAAAAAACTACCTGCGAATCAACCTGTGGTTGAGATGGTTAGGTGGACAGTGGTATCCCCAACCCACCAGGGTTCAAATTCTGGTGGCGATGCGCTTTCAGTGGGAGGAGACGTTCCCGTCGATGACGAGGCGCCTACGGTGACTTCGTAAATCTCAAGATGATATGTCGGCTCAGTCTCTTGGAGGTGCTCATAGAGGTAGAGTGTACGTGTGTGCGTTCATAAGAATGAATGTATGCGTATGTATATGAGCGCTTGTATCTGTACTGATGCTAAAAAAAATAAAAAAAACCCAACCTCTATAAATTGACTAACAATCATTGTTATGAACACGCGCACACAATTGGAAGCAGGCCCGGCCGGGGGGGGGGGGGGGGGGCAGGGGGGCGGCCGCAGGTATATGTACATACGTAGAGCGTAAACTATCTGGGCCGTGGCTTAGCGGGGTAATCAGGCGTGGATGCAGGCAAACATAGCGGTTCTTCCTATTCCATCACCTAGTAATCCCCAGATCCTACGCCGTTTTGTGCGTGATAATAAGCACGTCATTACGTTCCTTCTCTCTTATAATTTCCTTCCTAATCTATTGCCAGTTCGCCGTCTCGCCGATGCCGATATCTACTGCCGGCGCCGGGTGCCCGATCGCAAGATGCAGTCAGTACTCAGTACATGCTGCCGCTTTCTTTCCCACCTTCAGGTGCTGGCATGCACACAGACATCGCCAATTCGCCTAGAGCTAGTCGCTAGAGCCAGACGCGAGTCCACACAGTGGCATGGGCTCATCGCTGAACAATCCAATCCATCCAAGGTACTGTATATTATACTATTCTCTAATACCTAATCCCTACACGTTTAGTACTAAATTAAGTAATTACTCCTTTGCATACATCGTGCATAGCTGGCCTACAAGTGAGTTTTGATGTTATTTGCACGAGTAGAACACAAGTGAGTTGTGGGCGATACAAGTCATACTGCCTACCAGCATGTCATACTTTGGTTTGGCGGTATTGTTGGACGAGACGACCCGGACCAACCTTACGCGTACGCTTACGCGAGACCGGTTCCCTCGACGTGCTTTGCACATAGATGGCTTGCGGGCGACTGTCTCTCCAACTTTAGTTGAACCGAGTGTGGCTACGCCCGGTCCTTGAGAAGGTTAAAACGGAGTCTATTTGACAAACTATCGTTGTGGTTTTGATGCATAGGTGAGATGAGTTCTTGCTTAAGCCCGTAGCAGCCACGTAAAACATGCAACAACAAAGTAGAGGACGTCTAACTTATTTTTGCAGGGCATGTTGTGATGTGATATGGTCAAGACATGATGCTAAATTTTATTGTATGAGATGATCATGTTTTGTAACCGAGTTATCGGCAACTGGCAGGAGCCATATGGTTGTCGCTTTATTGTATGCAATGCAATCGTGATGTAATGTTTTACTTTATCACTAAGCGGTAGCGATAGTCGTGGAAGCATAAGATTGGCGAGACGACAACGATGCTACGATGGAGATCAAGGTGTCGCGCCGGTGACGATGGTGATCATGACGGTGCTTCGGAGATGGAGATCACAAGCACAAGATGATGATGGCCATATCATATCACTTATATTGATTGCATGTGATGTTTATCTTTTTATGCATCTTATCTTGCTTTGATTGACGGTAGCATTATAAGATGATCTCTCACTAAATTATCAAGAAGTGTTCTCCCTGAGTATGCACCGTTGCCAAAGTTCGTCGTGCCCAGACACCACGTGATGATCGGGTGTGATAAGCTCTACGTCCATCTACAACGGGTGCAAGCCAGTTTTGCACACGCAGAATACTCAGGTTAAACTTGACGAGCCTAGCATATGCAGATATGGCCTCGGAACACGGAGATCGAAAGGTCGAGCGTGAATCATATAGTAGATATGATCAACATAACGATGTTCACCATTGAAAACTACTCCATCTCACGTGATGATCGGTTATGGTTTAGTTGATTTGGATCACGTGATCACTTAGAGGATTAGAGGGATGTCTATCTAAGTGGGAGTTCTTAAGTAATATGATTAAATTGAACTTAAATTTATCATGAACTTAGTCCTGGTAGTATTTTGCAAATTATGTTGTAGATCAATAGCTCGCGTTGTTGCTTCCCTGTGTTTATTTTTGATATGTTCCTAGAGAAAATTGTGTTGAAAGATGTTAGTAGCAATGATGCGGATTGGATCCGTGATCTGAGGTTTATCCTCATTGCTGCACAGAAGAATTATGTCCTTGATGCACCGCTAGGTGACAGACCTATTGCAGGAGCAGATGCAGACGTTATGAACGTTTGGCTAGCTCAATATGATGACTACTTGATAGTTTAGTACACCATGCTTAATGGCTTAGAATCGGGACTTCAAAGACGTTTTGAACGTCATGGACCATATGAGATGTTCCAGGAGTTGAAGTTAATATTTCAAGCAAATACCCGAGTTGAGAGATATGAAGTCTCCAACAAGTTCTATAGCTAAAAGATGGAGGAGAATCACTCAACTAGTGAGCATGTGCTCAGATTGCCTGGGTACTACAATCGCTTGAATCAAGTGGGAGTTAATCTTCCAGATAAGATAGTGATTGACAGAATTCTCTAGTCACCATCACCAAGTTAGTAGAACTTCGTGATGAACTATAATATGCAAGGGATAACGGAAACAACTCCCAAGCTCTTCGTGATGCTGAAATCAACGAAGGTAGAAATCAAGAAAAACATCAAGTGTTGATGGTTGACAAGACCACTAGTTTCAAGAAAAGGGCAAAGGGAAGAAGGGGAACTTCAAGAAGAACGGAAAGCAAGTTGCTGCTCAAGTGAAGAAGCCCAAGTCTGATCCTAAGCCTGAGAGTAAGTGCTTCTACTGCAAAGGGACTGGTCACTGGAAGCAGAACTACCCCAAGTATTTGGCGGATAAGAAGGATGGCAAAGTGAACAAAAGTATATTTGATATACATGTTATTGATGTGTGCTTTACTAGTGTTTATAGCAACCCCTCCGTATTTGATATTGGTTCAGTTGCTAAGAGTAGTAACTCGAAACAGGAGTTGCAGAATAAACAGAGACTAGTTAAGGGTGAAGTGACGATATGTGTTGGAAATAGTTCCAAGATTGATATGATCATCATCGCACACTCCCCTATACTTTCGGGATTAGTGTTGAACTTAAATAAGTGTTATTTGGTTTTTGCGTTGAGCATGAATATGATTTGATCATGTTTATTGCAATACGGTTATTCATTAAAATCAGAGAATAATTGTTGTTCTGTTTACATGAATAAAACCTTCAATGGTCATACACCCAATGAAACAAGTTCGTTGGATCTCGATCGTAGTGATACACATATTCATAATATTGAAACCAAAAGATGCAAAGTTAATAATGATAGTGCAACTTATTTGTGGCACTGCCGTTTAGGTCATATTGGTATAAAGCGCATGAAGAAACTCCATGCTGATGGGCTTTCGGAATCACTTGATTATGAATCACTTGATGATTGCGAACCATGCCTTTTGGGCAAGATGACTAAAACGCCGTTCTCCGAAACAATGGAGCAAGCAACAGATTTGTTGGAAATCATACATACTGATGTATGTGGTCCGATGAATATTTAAGGCTTGCAGCGGGTATCATTATTTTCTGACCTTCATAGATGATTTGAGCAGATATGGGTATATCTACTTAATGAAATAGAAGTCTGATACATTTGAAAAGTTCATATAATTTCAGAGTGAAGTGGAAAATCATCGTAACAAGAAAATAAAGTTTCTACGATCTGATCGTGGAAAAGAGTATTTGAGTTACGAGTTTGGTCTTCAGTTAAAACAATGTGAAATAGTTTCACTACTCACGCCACCTGGAACACCACAGCATAATGGTGTGTCCGAACGTCATAACCGTACTTTATTGGGTATAGTGCAATCTATGATGTTTCTTACCGATTTACCACTATCGTTTTTGGGGTCATGCATTAGAGACAGCTGCATTTACGTTAAAAAAAGGGCACCATCTATATCCGTCGAGACGACGCCTTATGAACTATGGTTTGGCAAGAAACCAAAGTTGTCGTTTCTTGAAGTTTGGGGTTGCGATGCTTATGAGAAAAAGTTTCATCCTGATAAGCTCAAACCCAAGTCGGAGAAATATGTCTTCATAGGATACCCAAAGGAGACTGTTGGGTACACCTTCTATCACAGATCCTAAGGCAAGACATTCGTTGCTTATAATGGATCCTTTCTAGAGAAGGAGTTTCTCTTGAAAGAAGTAAGTGGGAGGAAAGTAGAAAACTTGATAAGGTAATTGTACCTTCTACCTTATTGGAAAGTAGTTCATCACAAAAATCTGTTCTTGTGACTACTACACCAATTAGTGAGGAAGCTAATGATGATGATCATGTAACTTCAGATCAAGTTACTACCGAATCTCGTAGGTAAACCAGAGTGAGATCCGCACCAGAGTGGTACGGTAATCCTGTTCTGGAGGTCATGTTACGACCATGACGAACCTACGAACTATGAGGAAGCGATGATGAGCCCAGATTCCGCGAAATGGTTTGAGGCCATGAAATCTGAGATATGATCCATGTATGAGAACAAAGTTTGGACTTTGGTTGACTTGCCCGATGATCGGCAGGCAATTGAGAATAAATGGATCTTCAAGAGGAAGACGGACGCTGATAGTAGTGTTACTGTCTACAAAGCTAGAATTGTCGCAAAAGGTTTTTGACAAGTTCAAGGTGTTGACTACGATGAGAGCTTCTCACTCGTATCTATACTTGAGTCTGTCCGAATCATGTTAGTAATTGCCGCATTTTATGAAATCTGGCAAATGGATAAACAAAACTGCATTCCTTAATGGATTTATTAAAGAAGAGTTGTATATGATGCAACAGAAGGTTTTGTCAATCCGAAAGGTGCTAACAAAATGTGCAAGCTCCAGCGATCCATCTGTGGACTGGTGCAAGCATCTCGGAGTTGGAATATACGCTTTGATGAGTTGATCAAAGCATATAGTTTTATACAGACTTGCGGTGAAGCCTGTATTTACAAGAAAGTGAGTGGGAGCACTACAACATTTCTGATAAGTATATGTGAATGACATATTGTTGATCAGAAATAATGTAGAATTATTCTGTAAAGCATAAAGGAGTGTTTGAAAGGAGTTTTTCAAAGAAAGACTTCGGTGAAGCTGCTTACATATTGAGCTTCAAGATCTATAGAGATAGATCAAGACGCTTGATAAGTTTTTTCAATGAGTACATACCTTGACAAGATTTTGAAGTAGTTCAAAATGGAGCAGTCAAAGAAAGAGTTCTTGCCTGTATTATAAGGTGTGAAGTTGAGTAAGACTCAAAGCCCGACCACGGCAGAAGATAGAAAGAGAATGAAAGTCATTCCCTATGCCTTGGCCATAGGTTCTATAAAGTATGTCATGTTGTATACCAGATCTATTGTATACCCTGCACTGATTTGGCAAGGGAGTACAATAGTGATCTAGGAGTAGATCACTGGACAGCGGTCAGAATTATCCTTAGTGAAATAAGGATATGTTTCTCGATTATGGACGTGACAAAAAGGTTCGTCGTAAAGGGTTACGCCGATGCAAGTTTTGACACTAATCTAGATGACTCTAAGTCTCGGTCTAGATACATATTGAAAGTGGGAGCAATTAGCTAGAGTAGCTCCATGCAGAGCATTGTTGACATAGAAATTTGCAAAATACATGTGGATCTGAATGTGGCAGACCCGTTGACTAAGATTCTCTCACAAGCAAAACATGATCACACCTTAGTACTCTTTGGGTGTTAATCACATAGCGATGTGAACTAGATTACTGAATCTAGTAAACCCTTTGGGTGTTGGTCACATGGCGATGTGAACTATGGGTGTTAATCACATGATGATGTGAACTATCGACGTTAATCACATGGTGATGTAATCTAGATTATTGACTCTAGTGCAAGTGGGAGACTGAAGGAAATATGCCCTAGAGGCAATAATAAAGTTATTATTTATTTCCTTATATCATGATAAATGTTTATTATTCATGCTAGAATTGTATTAACCGGAAACATAATACATGTGTGAATACATAGACAAACAGAGTGTCACTAGTATGCCTCTACTTGACTAGCTCGTTAATCAAAGATGGTTATGTTTCCTAACCATGGACAAAGAGTTGTTATTTGATTAACGAGGTCACATCATTAGTTGAATGATCTGATTGACATGACCCATTCCATTAGCTTAGCACCTGATCGTTTAGTATGTTGCTATTGCTTTCTTCATGACTTATACATGTTCATATGACTATGAGATTATGCAACTCCCGTTTACCGGAGGAACACTTTGGGTGCTACCAAACGTCACAACGTAACTGGGTGATTATAAAGGAGTACTACAGGTGTCTCCAAAGGTAGATGTTGGGTTGGCGTATTTCGAGATTAGGATTTGTCACTCCGATTGTCGGAGAGGTATCTCTGGGCCCTCTCGGTAATGCACATCACTTAAGCCTTGCAAGCATTGCAACTAATGAGTTAGTTGCGGGATGATGTATTACGAAACAAGTAAAGAGACTTGCCGGTAACGAGATTGAACTAGGTATTGGATACCGACGATCGAATCTCGGGCAAGTAACATACCGATGACAAAGGGAACAACGTATGTTGTTATGCGGTCTGACCGATAAAGATCTTCGTAGAATATGTAGGAGCCAATATGGGCATCTAGGTCCCGCTATTGGTTATTGACCGGAGACGTGTCTCGGTCATGTCTACATTGTTCTCGAACCGTAGGGTCCGCACGCTTAAGGTTTCGATGACAGTTATATTATGAGTTTATGAGTTTTGATGTACCGAAGGAGTTCGGAGTCCCGGATGAGATTGGGGACATGACGAGGAGTCTCAAAATGGTCGAGACGTAAAGATCGATATATTGGACGACTATATTCGGACATCGAAAAGGTTCCAAGTGATTCGGGTATTTTTCGGAGTACCGGGTAGTTACGGGAGAGGTAATGGGCCTTGATGGGCTTTAGTGGGAAGAGGAAAAGGCTGTTGCGCCCCCCCTCCCCTTTGGTCCGAATTGGACTAGGGAAAAGGGGGCCGGCCACCTCTCCTTCTCCTCCTATTCCTTCTCCCTTCCTCCCCTTTTGGTGGACTCCTACTAGGACTTGGAGTCCTAGTAGGACTCCCTATCCTGGCCGCACCTTTGCCTTGGCCGGCCTCCTCCTTCTCCATCCTTTATATACAGGGGCAGGGGGCACCCTATAGACACACAAGTTGATCCTTGAGATCGTTCCTTAGCCGTGTGCGGTGCCCCCTGCCACCAAATTCCACCTCGATCATACCGTTGTAGTGCTTAGGCGAAGCCCTGCGTCGGTAGTGCATCAAGATCGTCATCACGCCGTCGTGCTGACGGAACTCTTCCTCGACGCTTTGCTGGATCGGAGCTCGAGGATTGTCATCGAGCTGAACGTGTGCTAAGAACTCGGAGGTGCCGGAGTAACGGTGCTTGGATCGGTCGGATCGGAAGAAGACGTACGACTACTTCCTCTACGTTGTGTTAAACGCTTCCGTTGCGATCTACAAGGGTACGTAGATCATACTCTCCTCTCGTTGCTATGCATCACCATGATCTTGCGTGTGCGTAGGAATTTTTTTGAAATTACTACGTTCCCCAACAGTCGGGTGACGCGGTGTCGGTGGCCTTCGAAAGATGATGCAATCCTTTCTCCATAGGATGATACGATGTTTGGCATCTCCGAGTGTGTGCTCCCCGTCACCTCCAGGAATGTCAAGCTCTAGCCCCGAATATTGGTCCACCACCTCATCAACCACGACACGAGCATAGCCTGCTGGAATCGGGTTGCAATGGAAGGTTGCATCGGGGGAATTTGTATAAGCAACACCGTCCGCCACCTTCAAGGATATGTTCTTAATTTTGAAGTGTAGCTCGCAGTTAGTGTTCTCCGCGATATCATCCACGGGGTATCTATCCAGCAGTGCGTCGCCCGGGGCGGAACCCACGCTGCTTCTCGGCATGGATGGGGCGGTGGTATCCAATGCTGGATCATCCGCTAGCTGCTGCAGCTGCTGAGACCCCCTTTGCTGGCTAAGTGAGTCGATCTGCTCCTGCTGCCGCTGGAATTTAGCTGCCAATTCCGCTTGACTTGCTTCTAGGCCTTGAAGGCGTTCATAGTCCCGCTTCCTCTGCTCCTCCTCCATCTTCCTCTTCTTCTCCTCCGCAATCTTCTTTCTCGCACGGGTTCTGTAGTCGGTGTTCCAGTCCGAAAACCCCTCATACCACGGAATAGCGCCCTTGCCTCGTGTTCTTCTCGGGTGTTCAGGATTTCCCAGGGCACGCGTAAGCTCGTCGTTCTCTCTGTTGGGCTGGAACACCCCCGATCAAGCCTCTTCTATTGCAACAAGTAGCGCATCGTCGGCTCCGTTCAGACATGCCTTCGTCGAAACATTGCCTGTCTTCGGGTCCAACTCCCCCCATGCGCATAGAACCAAGTCCTGCACCTGGGGGGCCAGCTCTTAGTAACCGGAGTGACACTTGCATCCTCCATCTCTTTCTCAGACTTATCCCACTTAGGCATTGCCACCGCGTAGCCACCTGGCCCCAGCTTATGGAACTTATCCTTTTTTCGGCATTCTTCTTGTTTATTCTCGACCGTTCCTTAGCTAATTCTGAATCCTTGAATTTCACAAAATCGTCCCAATGAGCACTTTGATTCTCTAGTATCCCCTCGAATACTGGAGTCTTCCTTCCTCCCTTGACGTACTTCTCCCACGTCGTTCTCTTGTGGTTCTTGAATGCAACCGCCATCTTCCTAAAAGCAGCGTCCTTGACTTTCCGCACATCAGCTTCTGTGAAATGATCTGGTAGGGTGAAATGTTCCATGAGAGTATCCCAAAGCAGTTTTTTTATTCTCGTCGACAAAAGTAACATTTGGACATGGCTTTGCTGGCTTTCTCCATTCTTGAAGGGAGATCGGGAGTTGGTCCTTCACAAGAACTCCGCACTGACGAACGAACTTGTCCGCAATCTTCTCAGGCGCTAATGGTTCACCATTAGGTCTGATTGCCTCGATATTGTACTTTACGCCCTCCTTCAACTTTTTGTTCGGGCCTCGCTTCGTCCTTTTGCCTGAAGATTTGCTCGATCCGGATGGCTGAAATAAGAAAGATCGATTCGTTAATATATCTTCAACTCATTTAAAACATGCAATGATCACCAGATTCCTGCTTATATAAATATATATACTTCACCGGTGTTTGTTGTTTCAGGATCAACATGTTCTTCATCGTAGTTCATGACTTCATCTTCTCGGTCGTCGCGATCGAATATCATATCACCCTCTCCGGTGTTGTTTAGAAATTCGGAGTCGTCAAAATCTTCTTCATTCTGATCATCATCTGGCCCGCGTATGATATCAAACATGGTCTGTTCTCTTTCTCTGTCGGTATTGTCCGCCATAGCTTTTATTTAACTATGCCAAAAGAAATATAAAACAATTTAGTATAATCTCAAATAATAGATATAATCTCGAATACATCGTCTCGAATAATAGATATAATCTCGAATACATCGTCTCGAATAATAGATTTAATCTCAAATACGTCGTCTCGAATAATAGATATAATCTCGTCAAATACATCGTCTCAAATAATATATATAATCTCGAATAAATCATCTCGAATATTATATATCGAATACATCACTAGCTAGCTAGCTAGCTAATAAAGATCGAATACTAGAGAGTAATCTAGGCGGTGGACAACCAAAGTGAAGGAAACATCACTGGATCATAGCTCGGGTGATCTCCCCAAAGAACCTGCCAGGTATTGGAGAACCTGACGTCCATAGCAGCCATGTAGCGATGGACGTGCTCGTCCTCCTCCCTGACACGGCGACGTACCACCTCCGGCAGGGCCGGCTCCCTCCGCACCGAAAGTGGCCCACGCGAATGCCACCAAAGAAGATGAGGGGCGACGACGGGACCCGGAGCCGGGTTCCTCACCAAGCGTCGCGCCCCTGAAGGTAGCACCTCCCAGTGCCAGCCCGGCGGAGCCCAGTCCCGGACATGGGTCCTCTGAAGCAGGACGTCGTCGCGGACGTGTCGACGGCGAGGATGCGGGCCGGACATCGTCGACAACAAAATACTATATGCCGCAAAAGTAAAGTAACATCTTTTAAATGATGGATTGTGATGATTTCATATATGCAAATTCTAAATTTTATAACTAAACATATAAGAAACTAAAAAAACATCGATCATCGTCTAACAATTTGAAATTAATCTAATTCATCTAGCTAGCTAAAACTAACATTTCCAAAATTTCTAACATTTCTATATAACTAACATTTCTATAACATTTGACATTATATATATTATAACTAACATTTCTACATACTATTTGACATTAATCTAATCTAATTAATTAATTCATCTAAAACTTTGTATGAAAAACAGAAAAACAGAAAAAACTAAAAGCTAAAAACAGAAAAATTGTGTGTGTGCGCGCGTCTAGTGTGTGTGTGTACTGTGTGTGTGTGTGCGCGCGCGCGCGTGTGTGTGCGCTACGGTCGGCGCCGGCGCCGGCGCCGGTGTGCGCTACGATCGATTGGAGGGAGGAGAGGGGCCGGGGGAGGGGCTCACAGCGCGCGCGGGCAAGGTCGAGGCGACGGCGACGGAGAAGCGAGGGGATCGGCGACCGGGACGGCGACGGGGGCATCGCGGAGTCGACGGGGACGGCGCGACGGGGGCAGCGACGGCGCGGGACGGGGCGGCAGCAGAGAGAAGTGGGAGATGAGAAACTGAAAATTTTCGAAGTGTTTCTTATATAGGGGACACCTTTAGTACCGGTTGGAGCCACCAACCGGTACTAAAGGCCTGTTTTGGCCAGGCCAAGCGGCGGGAAGCGACCCCCTTTAGTACCGGTTGGAGCCACCAACCGGTACTAAAGGCCCCCCCTTTAGTACGGGTTGGTGCCACGAACCGGTACTAAAGGGGGGTGCGCTGCCAGGCGAGGGGCGCAAAGTTTAGTCCCACCTCGCCTAGCGAAGGGCAGCCACACTGGTTTATAAACCCAGCCGCGGCTGCTCCTTCGAGCTCCTCTCAAATGCAGGCCTTCTTGGCCTACCTGTGCTGTGCTGCCCCGTGGGCCTACCGGGCCTTTGCGGGCCTGCATCCTGTCCCAACAACGGGTTGGGTTTCTAGTCGTATGCAGGCCGCTCTAGCCTAGTAGGCGGGCTTTTTTTATTTTTTTTGCTTTTTTTATTTTTGAGTTGTTTTTTGTGTATTTAGAGTTTCTTTGTGAATATTTTTGCTTTAGGTACAAAGAATTACAAATTTTCTGTTAGTGCCCGTAGTTTTCAAATTTGAATAGTTTAAATTTTGAATTATTTGAAATTAGTGTGAATCACTAGTTTGTGAATAACTTAACTTTAAAAATCAGTAAAGGCATGAAAGAATTTGTTTGCACATAAAATTTCTTCGTGTTTCAAATGCCAAAACACATAATTAACTACCCTAACTATTACAGAGATTCCCTTCTGGGTGTGAAACACAGAAGAAAGTGATGATAGCTAGTGAAGCCGATCACATCCCAGATCTTTGGGTGTGAAACTTTTTCTTCGCGTGTGTCCCTTTGCACCGTAACCATGGAAAATCTTCATCATTTAACGGGATGCTCGGGTCAATATTCACTGTGAATGGAGCAATTTCATCAACCTTTTCATAATCTTCTGACTTGTCTGTCTTGTCATCCACTCCCACGATGTTTCTCTTTCCAGAAAGAACTATGTACCGCTTTGGCTCATCGTACGATGCATTCGCTTCCTTATCTTTTCTTTTTCTTGGCTTGGTAGACATGTCCTTCACATAGAAAACCTGTGCCACATCATTGGCTAGGACGAATGGTTCCTCTGCATACGCAAGATTGTTGATGTTTGTGTGATTTGGATATATAGTTACTCGTATAATTATCTTACCCGTACGTTGTTTGTTATACATATAGTGCCATGGTTTTGATATCCGTCCCCGTCGGCCCTAGTCCTTGTTATGATTCGGATGTGGTATGTATATTCTCTTTTAAAACTAGTTGCATTTTGTGTTTATGACAAATTATGCCCATCAAGTTGACATAGAAATTTTTTCTAGGAGGTATGTGAACCGGAAATTCCAACCGACCCTATTGCCGAGATGTTAAATTTAGTTGAAAGAGAAAACGAGTACTTGAAAGAAAAGTTGAAAAGAATTGAGGGGGAGAAGATGGAATTGGAGTTGCATGTTGCCGATGTCGTCGATGATCACAAGATCAAGATGGAGAAAATGCGCTTGAAGATTAGAAAATATGCCATCGATAGTGAGGCTTGGTATCATTATGCTGTTGGATCCATTGTTACCTTAGTTGCGATCTTGATCGTATTTGTTGTTGCATTTAAATGCTTTAGTTAGAGAGTTATTTGTTTGTTGCATTTAAGTGTTGTATGAACTTTATGTATGAACTTGTATTAATTTGGTCTATTCGGTGTTGTGTAATGAAGATGAGCCGGAAATGGATGTACGATGACCGATGCTCTCCCCAGTTCGTTGAGGGCGTGCATACTTTTCTGCTTGCGGCTGAGGCAAACAAGCGGGCGGATGGTTTTATGCCTTGTCCATGTGCTCGCTGTAAGAATGGTAACAATTACTCTACGTCAAGAACCATTCACGTCCACCTGTTTAAGTCCGGTTTCATTCCCCATTATAATGTTTGGACCAAGCACGGAGAAAGAGGGGTTATGATGGAAGACAATGAAGAAGAAGAGGACGACGGCAGCTATCCTGGCCATGGGTTCCCTGAATACAATGATACAACAATGGGGGAAGAAGCTGAGCCGGTAATGCGGGAAGAAGCTGAAGAAGAGGCATCAGATGAGCCCGTTGATGATCTAGGTCGGGCCATTGCCGATGCAAAGAAAAACTGTGCAAGTGATTTGGAGAAGAAGAAGTTGCAGCGCATGTTAGAGGATCACAAAAAATTGTTGTACCCGAATTGCGTAGGTGACAAGAAAAAGCTGGGCACCACACTGGAATTGCTGCAATGGAAGGCAAGGAATGGTGTATCTGACAAGGGATTTGGAAAGTTGCTGGTAATGATAAAGGATATGCTTCCAAAGGACAACGAATTGCCCGAGAGTACGTACGAAGCAAAGAAGGTTGTCTGCCCTCTAGGGTTAGAGGTGCAGAAGATACATGCATGCCCTAATGATTGCATCCTCTACCGCGGTGAGTACGAGGATTTGAACGCTTGCCCGGTATGTGGTGCATTGCGCTATAAGATCAGCCGCGATGACCCTGGTGATGTCGAGGGCCGGCGCCCCAGGAAGAAGATTCCTGCCAAGGTGATGTGGTATGCTCCTATAATACCACGGTTGAAACGTTTGTTCCAAAACAAAGAGCATGCCAAGGCAATGCGATGGCACAGAGAAGACCGTAAGAAAGACGGAAAGTTGAGAGTACCCGCTGACGGGTCGCAGTGGAGAAAAATCGAAAGAAAGTATGGGAAGGAGTTTGCAGATGACGCAAGGAGCGTATGGTTTGGTCTAAGCGCAGATGGCATTAATCCTTTTGGGGAGCAGAGCAACAACCATAGCACCTGGCCTGTGACTCTATGTTTGTATAACCTTCCTCCTTGGTTGTGCATGAAGCGGAAGTTCATTATGATGCCAGTGCTCATCCAAGGCCCTAAGCAACCCGGCAACGACATTGATGTGTACCTAAGGCCATTAGTTTAAGAACTCTTACAACTGTGGAATGGAACAGGTGTACGTGCGTGGGATGAGGACATGGGAAAAGAATTTGACCTAAAGGCGTTGCTGTTCGTGACCATCAATGATTGGCCTGCTCTCAGTAACCTTTCAGGACAGACAAACAAGGGATACCGCGCATGCACGCACTGTTTGGACGATACCGACAGTATATATTTGGCTAATAAGAATGTGTACCTGGGACATCGTCGATTTCTTCCGAGCAGGCATCCCGTAAGAAAGAAAGGCAAGCATTTCAAAGGTGAGGCGGATCACCGGACGAAGCCTCGCCACCGTACTGGTGCTGATGTACATGATATGGTCAAGGATTTGAAGGTGGTATTTGGAAAGGGTCCTGGTGGACAACCTGTTCCGAATGACGCTGACGGACGCGCACCCATGTGGAAGAAGAAATCTATATTTTGGGACCTGCCCTATTAGAAAGACCTCGAGGTCCGCTCCGCAATCGACGTGATGCACGCGACAAAGAATCTTTGTGTGACCCTGCTTGGCTTCTTGGGCGTGTATGGGAAGACAAAAGATACACCTGAGGCACGGGAGGACCAGCAACGTATGCACGGAAAAGACGGCATACATCAGGGTCATGCAAGCTACACTCTTACCAAAGAAGAGAAGGAAATCTTCTTTGAATGCCTGCTCAGTATTAAGGTACCGTCTGGCTTCTCGTCGAATATAAAGGGAATAATAAACATGGCAGAGAAAAAGTTCCAGAACCTAAAGTCTCATGACTGCCACGTGATTATGACGCAACTACTTCCGGTTGCATCGATGGGGCTTCTACCGGAAAACGTTCGATTAGCCATTGTGAAGCTATGTGCATTTCTCAATGCAATCTCTCAGAAGGTAATCGATCCAGAAATCATACCAAGGTTACAGAATGATTTGGTGCAATGTCTTGTCAGTTTCGAGTTGGTGTTCCCACCATCCTTCTTCAACATCATGACGCACGTCCTAGTTCACCTATGCGAAGAGATTAACATTTTGGGTCCTGTATTTCTACACAATATGTTCCCCTTTGAGAGGTTCATGGGAGTCTTAAAGAAATATGTTCATAACCGTGCTAGGCCAGAAGGAAGCATCTCCAAGGGCCGTCAAAATGAGGAGGTCATTGAGTTTTGTATTGACTTTATTCCTGACCTTAAGCCGATTGGTGTTCCTGAATCGCGGCATAAGGGCAGACTGGATGGAAAAGGCACGCTAGGAGGGGAACAAATCATATGTATGGACGGACATTCTCTCACTGAAGCACACTACACAGTTTTACAGAATTCCCCCTTGGTGGCTCCGTATATGGATGAACACAAGAATTTGCTACGCTCCAAACACCCGGAGCGGTCTGATGGCTGGATTACACGTGAACAAACCAGGAGTTTCGCCAGCTGGTTGCAAGCACGTACCATGCATGACACCTCTATTGAAGATGACCTGTACTTGCTGTCCCAGTTACCATCTTCGAATATAATGACTTTCAAAGGGTACGAGATAAATGGTAATACATTTTACACGATCGCCCAAGATAAGAAGAGCACCAACCAAAACAGTGGTGTCCGCTTTGATGCAGAAACCAAGACGGGAAAGGAAACATATTATGGTTATATACATGACATATGGGAACTTGACTATCGACGTGGTTTGAAGGTCCCTTTGTTTCGGTGCAAATGGGTCAATATGACACGAGGCGGGGTAACGGAAGACCCGCAGTACGGAATGACAACGGTGGATCTCAACAATCTTGCGTATGCAGACGAACCATTCGTCCTAGCCAATGATGTGGCACCGGTTTTCTATGTGAAGGACATGTCTACCAAGCCAAGAAAAAGAAAAGATAAGGAAGCGAATGCATCGTACGATGAGCCAATGCGGCACATAGTTCTTTCTGGGAAGAGAAACTTCGTGGGAGTGGATGACAAGACAGACAAGTCAGAAGATTATGAAAAGTTTGATGAAATTGCTCCATTCACAGTGAATATTGACCCGAGCATCCCGTTAAATGATGAAGATTTTCCATGGCTACGACGCAAAGGGACACACGCGAAGAAAAAGTTTCACACCCAAAGATCTGGGATGTGATCGGCTTAACTATCATCACTTTCTTCTGTCTTTCACACCCAGGAGGGAATCTCTGTAATAGTTAGGGTAGCTAGTTATGTGTTTTGGCATTTGAAACGCGAAGAAATTTTATGTGCAAGCAAATTCTTTCATGCATTTACTGATTTTTTCAGCTAAATGACCCTGAAATTGAAAAGCATTTCAAATGAACTCAGAAAAGGATGAAAGTTGGCATGGTATCATAATTTCACCCACATAGCATGTGCAAAAAAGTAGAGAGGGTTACCGCAAAAACTGGATGCACTTCGTGTACAAAATGGACAATCTGTTTCGAAGTATCAGGGTTTCGGACGAAAACTCATCCGTTACAAAGGCATTTCATTTTTTAAATAACTTAAGTATTACCAAATTGAATATAATGATAAAACACACTAATATTAAATATAAGAAAAAAGAATCACTGGAAAATGTATTTTTAAAGTTAAGTTATTCACAAACTAGTGATTCACACAAATTTCAAATAATTCAAAATTTAAACTATTCAAATTTGAAAACTACCGGCACTAACTGAAAGTTTATAAAAACTATCAAAAATATTCACAAAGAAACTCTAAATATAGCAAAAAACAACTAAAAATAAATAAAACAAAATAAATAAAGCAAAAAAGAAAAAACTAAATGAAAAAAGCCCACCTACCGGGCCACAGCGGCCTGCATACGACTAGAAACCCAACCTGTTGTTGGGCCAGGATGCAGGCCCCGCAAGCCCAATAGGCCCCACAGGGCAGAGTAGCAGAGGTAGGCCCAGAAGGCCTGCTTTAGAGAGGAGCTCGAGACAGCAGCGGCGGCGGGGCTTATAAGCAGGTGTGAGCGCCTTTCGGCTAGCGAGGTGGGACTAAACTTCTGCGCCCCTCGCCTGGCAGCGCACACCCTTTAGTACCGGGTCGTGGCACCAACCAGTACTAAAGGGGGGCCTTTAGTACCGGTTGGAGCCACCACCGGGCACTAAAGGGGGTCGCTTCCCGCCGCTTGGGCTAGCCAAAACAGACCTTTAGTACCGGTTGGTGGCTCCAACCGGTACTAAAGGTGCCTTCTATATATACAACACTTCGAAAAATTTCATTCTCCCCCTCTGTTTCTTCCCGATCGATCGACGCCGCCCCCGTCCTACGCCGCCCCCGTCGCACGCCGTTGCCGTCGCCGCCCCCATCCTCGTCGCCGCCCTCATCCCTGTCGCCGCCCCCGTCGCCGTCGCCGCCCTTGTCTCCGTCGCCACCCCGGGCCCGTCCCCGTTGCCGTCGCGCCGTCCCCGCGTCGCCGCCCCGTCACGCCCCGGGCCGTCGCCTCGCCGTCGCCGTCGCCCCGCTGTGAGCTCTCCCCCTCTAACCCCTCTCCGATCCCTCACCCCCGGTGACCGCCGCCCCTCCCCGAGCCCATACACACACAAGCATGAACACACACACACACGCACATTTCCTTAATTAAGTTAATTAGTATATACGTATTTTGTATGTTTAATTAGTTTAGATTTTTCAGATTATTATTTTTTCACTAGTATATATGTATGAATGCATGTTAGATGGATATAATTAGTGTTTAATTAGTATGGAATTTTTTTATATAATGTTGTTTTTCTGTTTTTAATGGATGTATAGAAGTTGTTTTTTCCGTTTTTAGTGTTAGATGCTTAATTAGTATGAAATAGCATATAGAATTTTGACATATGCAATGATAGCATAATTAGTGTTACATTTGCATATACTATTTGTTGTCGACGATGCCCGGCCCGCATCCTCGCCGTCGACCCGTTCGCGACGACGTCCTGCTTCAGAGGACCCATGTCCGGGACTGGGCTCCGCCGGGCTGGCACTGGGAGGTGCTACCTTCAGGGGCGCGACGCTTGGTGAGGAACCCGGCCCCGGGTCCCGTCGTCGACCCTCATCTCCTTTGGTGGCATTCGCGTGGGCCACTTTGGGTGCGGAGGGAGTCGGCCCCGCCGGAGGTGGTACGTCGCCGTGTCAGGGAGGAGGACGAGCACGTCCATCGCTACATGGCTGCTATGGACGTCAGGTTCTCCAATACCTGGCAGGTTCTTTGGGGAGATCACCCGAGCTATGATCCAGTGATGGTTCCTTCACTTTGGTTGTCCACCGCCTAGATTACTCTCTAGTATTCGATCTTTATTAGCTAGCTAGCTAGCTAGTGATGTATTCGATATATAATATTCGAGATGATTTATTCGAGATTATATATATTATTTGAGATGATGTATTCGAGATTATATCTATTATTCGAGACGACGTATTCGAGATTAAATCTATTATTCGAGACGATGTATTCGAGATTATATCTATTATTCGAGACGATGCATTCGAGATTATATCTATTATTCAAGATTATACTAAATTGTTTTATATTTCTTTTGGCATACTTAAATAAAAGCTATGGCGGACAATACCGACAGAGAGAGAGAACAGACCATGTTCGATATCATACGCAGGCCAGATGATGATCAGAATGAAGAAGATTTTGACGGCTCCGAATTTCTAAACAACACCGGAGAGGGTGATATGATATTCGATCGCGACGACCGAGAAGATGAAGTCATGAACTACGACGAAGAACATGTTGATCCTGAAACAACAAACACCGGCGAGGTATATATATTTATATAAGCAGGAATCTGGTGATCATCGCATGTTTTAAATGAGTTGAAGATATATTAACGAATCGATCTTTCTTCTTTCAGCCATCCGGATCGAGCAAATCTTCAGGAAAAAGGACGAAACGAGGCCCAAACAAAAAGTTGAAGGAGGGCGTAAAGTACAATATCGAGGCATTCAAACCTAATGGTGAACCATTAGCGCCTAAGAAGATTGCGGACAAGTTCGTTCGTCAGTGCGGAGTTCTTGTGAAGGACCAACTCCCGATCTCCCTTCAAGAATGGAGAAAGCCAGCAAATCCACGTCCAGATGTTACTTTTGTCGACGAGAATCAAAAAAATCTGCTTTGGGATACTCTCATGGAACATTTCACCCTACCAGATCATTTCACAGAAGCAGATGTGCGGAAAGTCAAGAACGCTGCTTTTAGGAAGATGGCGGTTGCATTCAAGAACCACAAGAGAATGACATGGGAGAAGTACGTCAAGGGAGGAAGGAAGACTCCAGTATTCGAGGGGATACTAGAGAATCAAAGTGCTCATTGGGACGATTTCGTGAAATTCAAGGATTCAGAATTAGCTAAGGAACGGTCGAGAATAAACAAGAAGAATGCCGAAAAAAGGATAAGTTCCATAAGCCGGGGCCAGGTGGCTACGCGGTGGCAATGCCTAAGTGGGATAAGTCTAAGAAACAGATGGAGGATGCGAGTGTCACTCCGGTTACTAAGAGATGGCCCCCCAGGTGCAGGACTTGGTTCTATGCGCATGGGGGGGAGTTGGACCCGAAGACAGGCAATGTTTCGATGAAGGCATGTCTGAACGGAGCCGACGATGCGCTACTTGTTGCAATAGAAGAGGCTCGATCGGGGGTGTTCTAGCCTAACAGAGAGAACGACGAGCTTATGCGTGCCCTGGGAAATCCTGAACACCCGGGAAGAACACGAGGCAAGGGCGCTATTCCGTGGTATGAGGGGTTTTCGGACTGGAACGCCGACTACAGAACCCGTGCGAGAAAGAAGATTGCGGAGGAGAAGAAGAGGAAGATGGAGGAGGAGCAGAGGAAGCGGGACTATGAACGCCTTCAAGGCCTAGAAGCAAGTCAAGCGGAATTGGCAGCTAAATTCCAGCGGCAACAAGAGCAGATCGACTCACTTAGCCAGCAAAGGGGGTCTCAGCAGCTGCAGCAGCTAGCGGATGATCCAGCATTGGATACCACCGCCCCATCCATGCCGAGAAGCAGCGTGGGTTCCGCCCCGAGCGACGCTGTAGTGCTGGATAGATACCCCGTGGATGACATCACGGAGAACACTAACTGCGAGCTACACTTCAAAATGAATAACATATCCATGAAGGTGGCGGACGCCGTTGCTTTTTCAAATTCCCCCGAGGAAACCTTCCATTGCAACCCGATTCCAGCGGGCTATGCTCGTGTCTTGGTTGATTAGGTGGTGGACCCATATTCGGAGCTACAGCTTGACATTCCTGGAGGTGACGACGAGCACACATTGGGAGAGGCCATACATCGTGTCATCCTATGGAGAAAGGATTGCATCATCTTTCGAAGGCCACCGACACCGCGTCACCCGACTCCTCGTCGAAGTCCGCCACGGAGTCAGCAGACTCCCGCTCCTTCAAGTCCACCAACGCGTGAGGCCACTCCTCCTCCTCCAAGTCCGGCAAAGTGTCAGGCCACTCCTCCTCCAAGTCCGACACAGCGTCAGACGTCCACTCCTCCTCCAAGTCCGGCACAACCTCAGGCCACTCCTCCTCCAAGTCCGGCACAGCTTCAGGCCACTCCTCCTCGTCCAACTCAGCCCCGTCAGCCGTCTCCGCCGCCTCAGCAATCGCAGAAGAGACACCCCGCAGCTATGGTGCGTAGCGGTACGAGTCGAGGTGATAGTACAGGAAGTACAGGCGGAGGCAAGCGATATAAATATGGTCCAAACCTCAGTACTCCTCTTCCTGTGAGGGCTTACGACAGAACCGAGGAGCAAACCAATGCCATAGTGCGGGTAGAAGTCGACGCCCATTTTGGACCGAAACCGCCACCGCCGCCAAGGGAGAAACTGCCTGTGGAAGTAGTTGACCACTTTATTCGTATGGCTCAACCACTAGCTCCTAAGCCTGTTGACTCAGACTATGAGCGCCACATCAGGAAGTAACATCGACAGCGTCTACAGAAGGAGGCGAGCTCGAGCTCGAGCAAACAACAAGCAGCCGTCAAAAAATGCAGGAAAACTGTTGCCCAGCTGGGAAAACAGGCGGCGCAATCGACCCCCTTCCCCCCCCCGCGCTTATTGTGCCGCCAATAACATGTGATAGTACGCGCGCCCAATATTATTGTGGCCAAACAGTTTACGTTCCCGAGGTGGGCGATGTGGTAATAACCCAGGAGCATATAATGCAGGCTGAAGAACTCAAGATCACTGTTGGACAACTCCTCGAGATCGAGGACATGCCTCTGATTACAGAGGAGGAAATAAAATGGAAATTTGTCCGGGACCAACCTTTGGTCAAGCCAGAAGATGTCAACAAGCTCCCAACGAGAATGTATGAATTGCATCAATGGTACATGGACATTATCAAGAGATCCGATCGAGAGTCCCTCATGGTGTATGTCAAGAAGGATGATTACTACCATGAGAAAGCTGGGGCCGTTGAGTATTCTGAACTATTTCAGTTATACAATCAAGACGCACTCGACAAATCTATCGTCAGTTGCTATTGTCTGTAAGTGATTTCTTTCTGTAATTTAAGTCTCAAGCTAGCTGTAGTGATCCTTTTGATCAATCATTACGTGTAATTATCCTCACTATATTCTTTTCTGTGGTATTATGCAGGATGAAGATGTATGAAATGAGAAAAGTTGGACGCTATGGCATTGGGTTCATTGACCCAAACACCGTTAATGAATACACATGGAAATTAGATGCATATTATGAAAAAGAGGTAGAGGACAGCATGTTCGAGTTCTTGAAGCGCCTCAAATACAATGAAGATATACTACTTCCTTACAACTTCGAGTGAGTCACACTTTCTTGTACTACAAATTCTCTGTTTTTGCCTACTAGCTAGCTACATGTTTTTGCTTACATATGCCCGCTTAATTAAGACATGCAAACGTGTGTGCATGCAGATATCACTGGATCTTGTGTATCATTAAAGTTGACGCCGGAACAGTTGAAATACTGGACTCGCTACTCAAAGCAAATAGTGACTATAACATCTTGTTTGGGATAGTCAACAGGTAATTTCAATCATTATTAACTATATATCTCGGCCTATTTAGTTCGTCATTTCATGATATGAACTATTTAATAACCCCTTTATTCATTTTCTTTGTCGGCGGGCAGGGCTTGGGCAAGGTTCATCAGCGTCACGGAAGGCGAATGGAAACCAAAGCTGAAATGGTTTCGAGCCAAGGTAAGTAATTAAGTAGTACTAGCTAGCTAGCTAGCTGCCATCTCTTTAATTATCATGCTTGATTAATTATTATCTGATCAAATTAAATTCCATTCTCGTAATAAAGGCCCTAAAGCAGGCGCAGGGGACTGATCTGTGTGCATTCTGCGTTTGTGAGAACATTCGCATGATGGCGTCCGAAAGGAGCAGATCTCAAAGACAGGAATGGGTACGCTTGTCAGAATACTATTCACAATTTTTTACACCATTATCGATATCTAGTCACACAACTAATACACATGCATATTGATCTCCTTCTTAACAGTTCAAAGAGGTGCGGGATAAGCTCCTACCAATGGAGCGCGTAGAAGCACTTTAAGAGGAAATAGCGGGATTTTTGCTCGACCAGGTCAAAAATCCGAAGAGAGAATACTATTACCCGCTACCGCCCCCATCAAAAAAGACATGAACCACTTCCAATTGTCATCGTGCTCCGAAGGCACCAATCAGGCTAATGCCACTGGATCCGAAGGCAACATGCATATGTAGGAGAAATTGTATATAGCTATACATGTGTGTATGTGTGAATTAATATGGTGGTTTGTGAGACATGATTGATGATATATATATATATATGCATAACGTGTACAATGTGTAGTACCGTAAAATACCAGCAAACGAAAAAGAATTAAAATGGAAAACACAAAATTAAATGAAAAAGAAATCATAAAACCAAAAAAACCCCAACATTTTAGTACCGGTTGGTGTAACCAACCGGTACTAAAGGGCTCCCGGCCCCCGGAGCTGGCTCGTGCCACGTGGTTGCCCTTTAGCACCGGTTCGTGCTGAACCGGTACTAAAGGGGGGGGGGCTTTAGTGCCAAAATTTTAGTGCCGGTTACCTAACCGGCACTAAAGGGCCTTACGAACCGGTGCTATTGCCCGGTTCTGCACTAGTGAGGGCAGGTCCCAAAATATAGATTTCTTCTTCCACATGGGTGCGCGTCCGTCGGCGTCATTCGGAACAGGTTGTCCACCAGGACCCTTTCCAAAGACCACCTTCAAATCCTTGACCATATCATGTACATCAGCACCAGTACGGTGGCCAGGCTTTGTTCGGTGATCCGCCTCACCTTTGAAATGCTTGCCTTTCTTTCTTACGGGATGCCTGCTCGGAAGAAATCGACGATGTCCCAGGTACACATTCTTCTTACAATTAGCCAAATATATACTGTCGGTATCATTCAAATAGTGCGTGCATGCGCGGTATCCCTTGTTTGTCTGTCCTGAAAGGTTACTGAGAGCAGGCCAATCATTGATGGTCACGAACAGCAACGCCTTTAGGTCAAATTCTTCCCCCATGTGCTCATCCCACGCACGTACACCTGTTCCATTCCACAGTTGTAAGAGTTCTTCAACTAATGGCCTTAGGTACACATCAATGTCATTGCCGGGTTGCTTAGGGCCTTGGATGAGCACTGGCATCATAATGAACTTCCGCTTCATGCACAACCAAGGGGAAAGGTTATACAAACATAGAGTCACAGGCCAGGTGCTATGGTTGCTGCTCTGCTCCCCAAAAGGATTAATGCCATCTGCGCTTAGACCAAACCATACGCTCCTTGCGTCATCTGCAAACTCCTTCCCATACTTTCTTTCGATTTTTCTCCACTGCGACCCGTCAGCGGGTACTCTCAATTTTCCGTCTTTCTTACGGTCTTCTCTGTGCCATCGCATCACCTTGGCATGCTCTTTGTTTTGGAACAAACGTTTCAACCGTGGTATTATAGGAGCATACCACATCACCTTGGCAGGAATCTTCTTCCTGGGGCACCGGCCCTCGACATCACCAGGGTCATCGCGGCTGATCTTATAGCGCAATGCACCACATACCGGGCAAGCGTTCAAATCCTCGTACTCACCGCGGTAGAGGATGCAATCATTAGGGCATGCATGTATCTTCTGCACCTCTAACCCTAGAGGGCAGACAGCCTTCTTTGCTTCGTACGTACTCTCGGGCAATTCGTTGTCCTTTGGAAGCATATCCTTTATCATTACCAGCAACTTTCCAAATCCCTTTTCAGATACATCATTCTTTGCCTTCCATTGCAGCAATTCCAGTGTGGTGCCCAGCTTTTTCTTGTCACCTACGCAATTTGGGTACAACAATTTTTTGTGATCCTCTAACATGCGCTGCAACTTCTTCTTCTCCAAATCACTTGCGCAGTTTCTCTTTGCATCGGCAATGGCCCGACCTAGATCATCAACGGGCTCATCTGATGCCTATTCTTCAGCTTCTTCCCGCATTGCCGGCTCAGCTTCTTCCCGCATTACCGGCTCAGCTTCTTCCCCCATTGTTGTATCATCGTATTCAGGGAACCCATGGACAGGATAGCTGTCGTCGTCCTCTTCTTCTTCATTGTCTTCCATCATAACCCCTCTTTCTCCGTGCTTGGTCCAAACATTATAATGGGGCATGAAACCGGACTTAAACAGGTGGACGTGAATGGTTCTTGACGTAGAGTAATTATGACCATTCTTACAGCGAGCACATGGACAAGGCATAAAACCATCCGCCCGCTTGTTTGCCTCAGCTGCAAGCAGAAAAGTATGCACGCCCTCAACAAACTGGGGAGAGCATCGGTCATCGTACATCCATTGCCGGCTCATCTTCATTAAACAACACCGAATAGACCAAATTAATACAAGTTCATACATAAAGTTCATACAACACTTAAATGCAACAAACAAATAACTCTCTAGCTAAAGCATTTAAATGCAACAACAAATACGATCAAGATCGCAACTAAGGTAACAATGGATCCAACAGCATAATGATACCAAGCCTCACTATCGATGGCATATTTTCTAATCTTTCTAATCTTCAAGCGCATTTTCTCCATCTTGATCTTGTGATCATCAACGACATCGGCAACATGCAACTCCAATTCCATCTTCTCCCCCTCAATTCTTTTCAACTTTTCTTTCAAGTACTTGTTTTCTCTTTCAACTAAATTTAATCTCTCGGCAATAGGGTCGGTTGGAATTTCCGGTTCACATACCTCCTAGAAAAAATTTCTATGTCAACTTGATGGGCATAATTTGTCATAAACACGAAATGCAACTAGTTTTAAAAGAGAATATACATACCACATCCGAATCATAACAAGGACTAGGGCCGACGGGGACGGATATCAAAACCATGGCACTATATGTATAACAAACAACGTACGGGTAATATAATTATACGAGTAACTATATATCCAAATCACACAAACATCAATTTTTATATAAAATTTCATGAACAAGAGGCTCACCACAAGGTGGTGCCGGCGACGGGACGGTGCGGGCGATCGACGGTGGCTACGATGGAGATTTAGAAGGCACTAAGTAAACCACACCTACATATGCAAACTAAGTGTTATTTTTGACCTCAAATTGCATATAAATCAAATACTAGCATATATATATATATATATATATATATATATATATATATATATATACATCCTCTCAAATTACTAAACTCACAAATTAATCATTATATAAAGCATTGCAAGAGCTAATCTAGCAATGAGAGATGAAAGGACAAAGTTGCTAACCTTTGTGATCATTTGAATGGATGGGGGCCTTCAAATCTTGACAAATTTTGGGCAAAATGTGTGATGAGCTCAAGAGGAAGAGGGGAAGAACAGAGAGGAGAGGGGAAAGGGGAAGAACAGAGCGAGCTCGGGTGGACGAAGGGTTTATGTAGGACGACCTTTAGTACCGGTTCGTGCCAAGAACCGGTACTAAAGGGGCTGGAGGGGCCACATTCTGACAACATCCTGCCACCACTCTCATTAGTACCGGTTCGTGGCACGAACCGGTGCTAAAGGTTCGCCACGAACCGGTACTAATGAAAGCGGCCCGGCTAGCCGTTGGAACCGGCACTAATGTATACATTAGTGCCGGCTCAAATACAAACCGGCACTAATGTGCTTCACGTTTGACCTTTTTTCTATTAGTGGAACATGATCGCGTGTGATGTGTAAGAAAAAAAATGTATGAGTCAAAATGCTTACTATAATGATGAACAAACGACAGAATTACCTGAAAATTATGTCTGGAATCTCCAAATTCCAAAATACATGAAAAATATATGAGTCAAATTTCCTAGTTCTCTTATATTACCTCGGTTCTTTTAATTCTTTTCTTGGTTATTCCTGTTTATGTTTTCCTATTTATTGTCTTTTATTTTCACTCTTACTTTCTTGATTCACCTTTTTTAAACATGTTTTCTTGCATTTTTTTTCCTATTTCATACACTTACTTTATTTTTATAATTTTTAATAAGTACAATCTTTTCTTCTTTTTTTTGGAAGTACTTATAATGAAGTGGTGAAAACAATTTCCTGATTGATTTTTTTTATCTCAACAATGGTATTTTACTCTCCATATTTTTATTTACTCCGCATGTTAGCTTTGTCTAAAATCAAACTTTGACAAAATTTATAGAGAAAAATATTAACTTATACTTTTCTGAGTGGAAAATATTAACATATATAATACCAAATCAATACCATTAGATCCATCACTGAATATATTTTCATGTCATATAATGTTTTTATTGTAAATGTTCATATTATTTTTATAAACTTGGTCAAACTTTATAAAGCTTTACTTCGGTCAAAGTTAATATGTGAATTAAATAAAAACAGAGGTGGTATTAGTTTGACAAGAAAATAGGTTTCATGGATGTGGACAATGGTATACATTTAATCTGATTTTTCATATTGTACTTTTTATCTAGTGAAATGACTTTCAGTGGTACAATGAACATTTTATTTGACATACATAAATATTTATTTTGTTTGGTAGAAGCTTTTGACATATTCATAAGCAATCATGGCAATACGAAGAACAACAGAGGTAAAAAGAATTACAACCAGGTCCGTGGAAAAACTAAAAATAGAAATAAAAGATTAACGCACGAAAATATTTTTGGTCGGCATTTCTTTGATCATTTCCATCTATTGGAAAAACTACAAATAGAAAGAAAATTCTCATTAACATGCATGAACCTTTTGTTGTGGGCGAGGAAAGCATATATATCTAAAAGTACCTAGAACATTTTTAGTAGACTAATTTCGGGAGCAGAGTAAATGTTTTATTTAGCATAAGTGTGTTTTTTACATCCAGTACATGAGCAACTTCCATAGATGGCGCAACCTGTTATGTAAAACAATTGTTAGTTTTCTTATATTTTATTGAAGTTTGACATTTTCTGTTGTAACTGTGATTTTCTTATTAGACACAATTTGTAAAATAATAATTCTATCATTTATAATATGTAAATAAAATACAAAAATCTGGAGGACCATGAATTGATTGGATGAGGTGTTGTACCCCCCAGCCCATCAAATTCAAGGTTCACACACGTTCAAAAAGAAAATCTTCAAGGTTCAAACCGCATGATTGATGCGGATTATCATTTCAGTGGAAACGATGTTTTCATCGCATGTTCTTTCTTTGTGACAAAAGAGTGATGCATGTTCTTGAGCTGCACGCAAGACGTACTATAATTTTCAGCAGGGGCCGGTGAGTGTGCGCGCGTGCGTCCCCATGTACTTTGTGTTTCTCACTGGGAGTATTTGCTTTCGACAAGAGTCTAAAAAATAGATGTGCTAAATGGTAACGCGTGTGCATATTCACCCAGTGGAGCTTGTGTAATCTTTGAGTTAACTAGGTATCGAAATCTTAGGGAATATAACTCTGTCTACTAACTTGTACTGCCCACACAAACATAGCATAATTAGCTGCTAATGAGCAACAGTATCCTATGTTTGGAAGAGCGAGAAGTCAAACATGAAGGAGCGGGGGCAGCAGACAAAAGGCATCGTTGGTCTGAACCACCGCGGAACCCAATAGCGAAGAATGCTTTCTAATGCATAGTTGGAGTATTCAAATCTCGGCGTGCATCTCTAGAGTATCAATTAGACAAAATTTTCAAAGTGTGCAGTAGGAGTAACCCCCGATGCACTATACAGTCTGTCTTGAGTTGACTAAATGCACTAGCGAATCTTGAGGGAAACATAAGATATGGTACTACTGTCTTGAGAAGCAAATTTACAGGATTGCAGTTGTATAGATAGTGCCATTGCTCTCTAGGAATTTTTCCTTGCACACAAACATAGCTATCTCGCCAATCTGCTCCATCAGAATGGCAGCGAGTGCGACGACAGGGGTGATGAACCCTCTCCTTGGCAAGCTCACCAAGCTGCTCGGCGAAGAGTACAGGAGGCTCACCGGTGTGAGGAAGCAGGCCTCCTTCCTCAAGGATGAGCTAAGCGCCATGAAAGCTCTTCTTGACAGGATGGAGCTTATGGATAAGCTCGATCCCTCGGCCAAGAACTGGAGGGACCATGTTAGGGAGATGTCCTATGATATGGAGAATTGCATCGATGACTTCATGCATGATACTGAAGACGCCTATGAAAAGAAAGGCTTCATCAGAAAGATGGCTCAGCGTCTCAGAAGGTTGGGGAGGCGTCATCAGATCGCAAACAGGATCAAGGAGCTCAAGGTTCTTGTGGTGGAGGCGAATGCTCGACGTGAGAGGTACAAGATTGATGAGTTCATCAACTCGAGTCCTAGCATTGTGGTTACGGATCCCCGTATTTCAGTGATCTACAGGGAGAGAGAAGGCATCATTGGTATTGATGGCTCGAAAGAAGAGCTTGTTGGCTTGTTGATGGATTCTAAGAAGAAACTCAAAGTGGTTTCCATCATGGGGTTCGGAGGTTTGGGTAAAACTACGCTTGCCAAGCAAGTGTATGATGAGATTGGAGGACAGTTTAACTGCAAGGCATTTGTTCCGGTCTCTCAAAGACCTGATGTTAAAAGTCTTCTGACTGGCCTACAATTAAAGCTTGGGATGGAGGATTCTTCTCATGCTCAAGAGTTGCAAGACATCATTGACCGCCTAAGAGAATACCTAAAACATAAGAGGTATTTTCTTTTCTTCTAGTACTCATTCATATACTAGTATCATTGACAGCCATTTAATAGAGGTCATCTAAAAGTTTTTGACATGGTTGGGTGTAACTTCAAAAGGGTGCACTCATAAGTCCTAATAATTAAGGAGATCTTACAGGGCAACGTCAAATCTCTTGAGGCCTTCTGGATATGGAGAAGTTGTGCTAGCTCATAAATATTGCTATCATAGGATCAAAGTTGCAGAACAAACATTAAACTTCTAGATGCATCTTACTGTTATAGTATATTATAGTTAGTTATTTCTAAAAAAACCATATATTTTGAAGGTCAAGTGTCATCAATCTTTATTACATTTTTGTTCCTTGATTTTAGTTTTCATGTTTTTCTCTCTACCTTATAATCATGTACCGATCTAACATATGATAAATCATGCAAAATTTCAACAGGTACTTAGTTTTAGTTGATGACTTGTGGGATGAACCAACATGGAATATTATTAGTTGTGCCTTTCCAGAACATGGTAATGGAAGCAAAGTAATGGTAACCACACGATTAGATGACATAGCTCTCTGGGCGTGTCAGAATGATCGTGCGTGCATTTACAAAATGAAGCCACTCAAAGAACAAGACTCAAGACAGTTATTTTTTAATAGAGTATTTGGATCCAAAAATGACTGTCCAGAACATTTTAAAGAAATTTCAGCTCGAAGTCTCAGGAAGTGTGGCGGATTGCCACTTGCAATTATCACCATAGCTAGCATCTTAGCTAGCCAAGAAGCAAGATCACCGAATGAATGGGAGAGCATAGTGAGTTCCCTTGGTGCCAAGATTTCTACAAAATCCACCTTCGAAGAGATGAGGGGTATACTGAACCTTAGTTACATCCATCTTCCTGCTCATCTTCGTCCATGTTTTTTGTACCTTGGCATGTACATGGAAGACCGTGAGATCATGAGGGATGACCTGGTTCGACAGTGGATAGCCGAAGGCTTTGTGTGTAATTTGCACGGAGTAGCTTTGGATGATGTTGCAAAAAGTTATTTCAATGAGCTTATCAATAGAAGTCTGATTCAGCCCGAAGAGACATTTGGTGGGGAGGTAATTTCCTGTAGAGTACACGATATGATGCTTGATTTTATCCTCAGCAAAAGTGCAAAAGATAATTTTATCAGTGTAGCATATAACTATGAAGACATGGCAAGATTGCACAGTTGCGAGTACAAGGTTTGTCGATTATCTCTGAAATCAAGTGTTGGTGATGAAACATCGGAGACACTTGCTACTAGCATGTTACAAGTTAGATCATATGCTCGGTTTTGGGAGTCCAAATGCACACCTCCTCTTTCACAGTTTAAGTACGTACGTGTGCTTTTTTTTGAGTTTTCATATCAATGTCATACAACAGTCGACCTCACTGCAATAGGTCATTTATTTCTGTTGAGGTATTTGAAGGTTTCAGCAAGATCAGCAGACATAATGCTACCTACTGAAATTCAAGGGCTTGCTTATTTGGAAACATTGGAGTTAGTTTGCCGGTCCACACAAGGCTTTCCATCGGATATAATTCGCTTGCCCAACTTGTTTCATCTTGTACTTCCATATGGTATAGTGCTGCCTCAAGGGATCCAGAACATGAAATCAGTCTGCACCCTGAATTGTTTGGGCATGTGGAATATGAGTTCCCTGGAGGATATCAAAGGCCTTAGCGGGCTGACCAATCTAAAGGAATTGACGTTATGCACGCCTTATGGCCAGTGCTTGACGGCTGACCGTGTGGATGCTTTGGTGTCTTCCATTGGAAAGCTCCGAGGCCTGACACACCTCTCCCTCGACTGCCCGAGCGAATCTGGTGACAATGGCAGCCAGCTAGACTCATTGCCGGATCCTCCTCTCCATCTAGAGGTACTCGATCTGGAAACATGGGCTTTCAGTAGAGTTCCCAAATGGATTGGTGAGCTAGGTTGCCTCCGGATCCTCTATCTTTGTGTCATGCACATGTCCAGTGACGAGATTCGTGTTCTTGGAGAGCTTCCCTCCCTCATCGATGCCAGGTTCCACGTGTTGGATGTTTCTCAAGGTAAGGTCATGGTCGGCGCGGGGCTGTTCCCCGCTCTGGAGTACTTCTATCTCTTGTGTAGCGAAGATGTCACTGAGTACCTAAGCTTCGAGGCAGGAGCTACTCCCAAGCTACTAACACTCAGCCTTGGATTCGTCTGGGAAGAGTGGAGAGGCGCTACACCAGTCGGAATGGAGCGTCTGCCCTGCCTGCAGGACATCCGCTTGTCTCGCCAGTACACCAGCGCCGAGTCAAGCGAAAATCAGGAAGACGTGCTCGCTGATGTCGTGCCTGCCTTCAAGAGCGCCGCACGGCTGCACCCAAGGCATCCCTCTGTTACGGTTGTGTAGCCATGCATTCCATCCATGAGCCTCGGTTATCGCCGCGTCACTTTTCTCTCTTGATGAATGTGGGTTTTTTTTTTTGAGGATCTTGATGAATGTGGTTATTACTATTCCCCTTGTGTATTGTAAACCTGATATAGTACTTTGCTTTTATTTATGAATGAGATCATTATGAATAAACATCTCGGCCAGCAGAACCTTCCACAAATGACGAGCATAGTTTGGAAATGTTTCGTCCTAATAAATCTTGCACACACACCTTGCATTTTTTATATTCAGCCAGGCAGACTGTATTGGTACCCTTTTTCTTCTTCTTCTTCTTCCTTCAATCTACATTACCTCTATGCTAAAATCATCTGCGTACATTTAGTCGCACCTGAGAACACCGACATATAAGATAACCCTGACTTCCATAAATTCAGTAACTCACATTACTAGGACTGAAAAGCTTCAGCAGCTTCAAAGTTTTCTTTTTGATAAAAGAGCCCCCCCCCCCCCCCCCCCCCCCCCCCCCCTCCCATTTCATTTAATACTTCCTCTGTACCATAATATATGCCGTTTTAGCAACTCAAATTCAACTGCTAAAACGACATATATATTATGGTGCGGAGGGACTAGGAAAAACAAAGGGACTATTAGTTAAGAGACAACTAACCAAACTGAAGACAACGAAAGAAAACAAAATGAAAGAACTTCAAGAATACTACTTATGGTCAATCAAGGAAAGGCATCAACCAGCCTAGGCAGAATGCTCAGCCTTTGAATGCCTGGACACAAACCCTGAGATGCCCTCAAGATTTCGCTTGCTATGTGCTCGATCAGCTTTGCTCCTCACGTCACGTCAATGCATTTAGATTTTCCTGCTTTCTCTGTAAAACAGACCATGAATTAATCCAGTAGCAAATCAGATGAATCAACGCAAAAAGGATCATCAACCCCCTTATCTCTAAAGACAATGTACTCTCTGCTCCTCCAAATAGTCCAGAAAACACAGGCAATTGCAACACAACCTTACAACTTTTGAGGTTTTTTGGGAAGCTCCTCACCTCAGCCAACCACCAAAACAAAGTCCACAGGCACTAAATGCAAGGTAATGCAAGTCCCAATGCCTATGGGTTAGCTCGAAAGAAAGACAGACAAGGTTACTGTCAACCAACCACTGCTATATTACATTTCGTGACGCTAGGTTTCAGTTCAAATAAGTTGTGCCTACTATGCTAAATTTCTGTTAACCAACCAGTAGGCATGGAATGTTTGCCATGCCTCCAGGACATCCGCATGTGTCTCATCAAAAGAATTCAACTTGTGCTTGCTGATGTTGAGTCTGCCTTCAAGACCGCAGCGCTGGTGCGCCTGCCTAAGACAACCTTTCCATTACAATGCAGTCTGTAACTTGACTGATATCGCTCCATTATACCATTCCCCCTGTGTATTTAGTTTCCGGGGTTTTTATTTTATTTTTTACTTTTTTTTATCAATGGATACTTCGTATCTCAGTCAGCCCTCAGCACTCTGCATTTCAACATGTTTAATTATGGCGGCAAGTGGCACTGAATGCTTTTGTTGCATTTGCACGTAGATGGCAATGCTCTCAGTTTGGAACTCTGCAATACCCCTGAATATACTACACCCCCTTAACAAATGAACACAGAAACACCATCGCATTTATCATCAAATAATAAACTGACATCATGCAAATTTATGGAGTTTCTGGCTGCAAGTTTTCAAATGAGGTAAATACACCCCAAGTGCCTAACCTTGTCCGGCGCGGTCAGTTTAGTGCCTAAAGTTGCAAAATACGTAAAAGTGATGCCATAACTTGTACAAATGGTGCAGATATGGTGCCTTCGCTCGTATTGCTCAGATAACTTGTCCAAATTAGACTATAATATTGCTCAGATGTGATCATTTGTCTTGTTGGTCATTTCAGCTCAGATCTGGAGATTTTTCGAACTGAAAAAATAGAAAGATCTGTAACTGAATTTTGGGTACGGATGACGCATAGTTAACTGAATTTGGTGACACCTGATTGTACAGTTAACTGAATTTTCATGACAGGTGATGTACTGAATGTGTGCACTGCACTGTACTGAATATTTGTGCTGAATGTGTGCAAGTGCAATGCGTTAGAGATGTAGTGAATGTGTGCAGTGTATGTAAAGTAGACAACTAAATTGTTCTGCATAAATAACTGGTATTTTGTTGTATTGAATAGTACAGATCACTGAATATTGGGCGGCGGCGTACGAGCAAAGGCACCGTATATGCACCATTCGGACAAGTCATGGCACCACTTTTACGTATTTTGCAACTTTAGGCACTAAACTGACCGCGCCGGACAAGTTTAGGCACTTGTGGTGTATTTACCTCATTTGAGAACTTGCACACTGAAGCTTCTACAATGGGAAAGCATAAAGTTCAGAGCAGCAATGCTTTGAGCAGACAGTGTCAAAGTAGCAACAATTTCAGTCGTTTTCAGGGCTATTTCACCAGAGGACTTGTAGGCGTGTTGCCAGAGCTGCAACCAAATTTCCTGCCAAAAATACTCAAAAGTCAAAACTCATGGAAATTTCCTGCCCATGAGGTCTGATGGTCGCCGCTGCGGCGGAAATTTAAAGTAAGGGACCGGAGCAAAAATATTGGATGATTACAGCAGAACGCATGGTTATCAGACATAACTGGTGCATAGCTCCAAACTCAACCAATCCAATATGAAGATGGCAATCAGTACCTGCAGCTTCTGAGCTGGTAGCAATTTCGATGTCAATTCGAAATTGGCCACTCTAAAGGTATAAACAGCAGCTGAAATCCTAAAAGTTGAGAACAGTGTATCTACCATTCTGGGGTTATTAAGCAATAAAAGTATATCAACAGCAGTCATTGACTGCAAAACTTCAGGACAGTGCATCTTAGGCATTACATTTAAACAATATGGACAGCAGTGTCCTAAATTTTTCAGGACAACACCGGCCATGCTATTGCTCTACTATGCAAGGAGGCTGGAATTTAAATAGGAATCAAGTCACAGAACCAAAAAATATTTATCAGTATTAATAACTTTTAGAGAATGTGGCATATTTTTGTGCACGAGCTGCAGCAAATTGAGAAATATGCATGGTATGTAAAGGATTACCAAGCCTCACCACCCCATTTGATTAAGCTCGAGCCTATCATCAAATATGGACACCACTGATTAAAATCCAGATGAAAAGTAAGATCTTCCAACTCACTGAATCATGTGTATTTAAGTTAATCCATTCTCCAAGTTCGTGCCCGAGGCTATCTATCTCCAGGTCCACATCTAAGTAAGATCATGCACATAGAAAAACTGTGCTCTTCAAATCTCTTGTGACAATTACTTGCACAACGATTTCCCGTGGCAGCAATTAAAACAGTATTTTCTTTTGCATAAGTATGTAATCCCGAGTAACCTGTATGGAAACAACAGAAAATACGAGGCAACCTGACAACCAACGCACAAGATTGCAATGCAAAGGAGCACTAACAAAGAACCCGTAATCAAGAAAAACAGGACCACATTAAAGCGAGGTAAAATATAACCAGGACACTAATTTTTCCACATGATATTTTCCCTACAGTTCTGCAGCTATGAACAACTAACTGTAAGGCGTGAATTCAACTAATGACATGAAGCAATGATACAACGAGAAGCAAGTGCAGATTTCAGTAATGAAATCAACCAATGACCAGAAGAAGCATATCTTAATCGGATTAAAATAGATGGATTGCTTACTAACAAAAGGATATCTACCAGACAGATTGAGGTGTACTTCTCAAAAAAAAAGAGTGAGCAGAGTTTTAGGCCACATGTTCTTCTTGGTGGAAGGAGTTTTATCTCACTGAACACCATCTTGGCAGGCTGTGTATCGGAAGGTGGGGTGCCAGCAAATTCCACTTTCCAGTTCACTCTTAAAATGTAAACACATGAGAGAATGGAACTGGCAACACATATTTCACTCAACCATGATTTAGGAAAATATAATTAGACTTTAGGGTTCAGGCAGAGATCTTCTCAAAGGAATGACAACATCAACATATCAGGGTTCAGGAATGAAAAATTATCAGTTTCATAGCAGTTAGCATTTAGCAATGACCAAACCGGCATGTAACAGGCATACTACAGAAAATAACCAACAATCTAGTTTGGCAAAGAACACCTAAACAGGAATTACCAGATTACTATGCAGAGTGAAAACTTTGTTGCGCAATACATAGTAACCAATTTCCTTAGCCCACTCCTGGTTCATGTAAATCTAAAATTCTCTGGCACTTCCCCTTTGCAAGCGGTTGCATAGTCTTGAGCGAGGTGTGGCGCAGCTTCCTTGTGAGGGCATATATACTTTTCGACGAAATCCTTCTCGGTCTTCATGACTGCAGTATGGAAGCTCAGGTCGCGATCTAGCAATCCATTTTTGTTGAGAAACTTTACAACATAGCACCGGGGCCTGACCCGGCCCTCCAGGCTAAGACAGAGAATTATCGGTCGATAAGCAATGCACACGGGTTCCAGCCCCACCTCAGCTAACAGGAACTCGGACCTGCGCTGCAGTGCGTCCTTTGACCTGCCCAGCAGCATTGGAGCCCTAGATACAGCATTCCTCACTTGGGTATCAGACCACCTGAACGTATTCTTCAAGTACTCCAGTTTGGCGGTGATCTTCTCCTCGCTTTGGAATGCGACAGCATGTAGCGCAGTTCTGAACATCCCAGAGCCACGGGGCACGCCTATACCTTCGGCGCATGTCACCATCGTCTGGAGGCGCTCCAGGTCGGAGGTCAGCATCCCCCAAATAACCATGGTCAGGTTGGCAATATCACAAGCAGCTAGCCCGCACTCCTGCAGGAAGGCGACATTGGGTTTGACCGTCGTATCAAGGTCCCGCGTGAGAAGATAGGGTGAGCACTTGAGCGCCCGGAGGAAGTTGTGGAAGGAGCCCAAGAGGGGCAGGTAGTAGTGCATCTTGGAGACGATGGATCTGCGCCGGAAGCGGCAGTGGGCAAGCGAGACGAGGCGGGCGATCTCAGGACGCGAGAGACCGAGGCCGGTGAGCCCGGCGACGACGGGGCCCAGGGTTCTCTCCACGCCGGCGCAGAGGAAAAGCGGGTCTTTGGCGACGACGGCGGCGACATCGGCGCTGGAGAGGCCGAGGCCGGAGAGGAACGCGAGGACGGCGTTGGGATTGGCGGGGGACTTGAGGTGGGAGAGCTTGGTGGAGGCCTTGAGCGCCTGGGGCCGGGTGAGGCCGCAGGTGTGGACGAGGTACTCCTCAACGGCGAATCCTCGGCTCGGGGGAATGGGGGCCGCGACGGCGGAGAGGAGGCGGCGGAGTGGGGGGGTGGCCGGGGCGGAGGTGGATGTGGAGGAGAAAGAGAGGAGACGGGAAACGATGCGCTCTCGGAGACGGAGCATGGCGGCGGCGGCCGGTGGCGGCAGCGGCAGCGACGGCGGCGGCGGCGGAGGTATTTTGGTGTGGTCTGTCTGTGGGGAAGGAAAGAAATGGGGGCCGGTGAGAATGGGCTGCCATTTTCAGTTCTTGTCATTCGGTTCAGCACTGGGCTCTAACTGGGCCGAATTTTTAATCGTCGACACTAGACTCCCCCTCTGTTAATGGTCCAATATCCATTTAAAAGTGGAAACATTTTTCGAAATTCCCGAACAAAATTTGAAAATGGGAACATTTTTTTGTAAAAGAAAGCGAACAAAAATTTGAAATTCTAAACTTTTTGTAAACATCAACATCTATTGACTTTGTGAACAAATTTTTAAACCTGGCCCATTTTTCAAAAAATTGCGATTTTGTTTGAAATCATTGTCATTTTTTCCAAAACATGAACATTTTTTGAATTTGCGAAAAAAAATTGACAACATGAACAACTTTTGAATTACTGAACAAATATGCAAACTGGAACAGTTTTTATTAATCGAGAACATTTTTCAAAATTATCAACATTTTTTCCAAACCGTGAATTTTTTATCAAATTCCCCAAACATTTTCTGAATTTGCGAACAAAGTTCAGAAACATAAACATCTTTTGAATTTATGCACAAGTATTGAACATCTTCCAAATCGCGGTCGCTAGCATCTTTTTGGTTTGCTCTAGCCGTTGCTTCTAGAAGCTCTTGGGTTTCAACAGGTTGCTTCAGGCCCAGGGACGGGGTCGGTGGATGTAAGATGAATTTTTTGATTTCTATAAGTTTTTTTTAAGGATTATAAACATGACCTTTATATGAGTATTATTTTTTTTTCCTAGAATTGGCGTGTGTCATCATCCTTTGTTACCTTCATTTTACTTATGATCATTTTCTATGCACCTTGTAACCACTTACTGATATAATGTACGACTAACTTGTGCAAAATTTACAGTGGGTACTTTATTGTAGTTGATGACTTATGGGATCATCTAGCATGTAATATTATTAGTTGTGCCTTTCCAAAAAATGCTAATGGAAGTAGAGTAATGGTAACCACACGTTTGGATAACGTAGCTGTTCGGGCGTGTCAAAGTGACTTATCGGGGATGTCTTGTAAAACTGTAAATTATTTTCTCTCCTTATTTAATGGATGACGCAAATCTTTTGCCTCCGTTTCGAAAAACATTTGTAGAATGAAGCACCTTGAAGACTAGATGCTTTGGCCATGCTCAGAAACAGCATGTCATTTACAAAAAAGAATATTGAACTGACATCATAATAAAGTTCAGAATAGCAATGTGAAAGAAGCACCAACTTCAGAAACTTTCAGGACTACAATCAGACATAACTGGTACATAGCTCCCAACTCAACCGATCCAGTATGAAGATGGCAATTAGTACCTGCAGCTTATGAGCAGGTAATGATTTGGATTTGAGTTGAAATTAGCCACTCAAGGATATAACACAGCAGCTGAAATCCTAAAAATTCATAACAGTGTATCTACCATTCTGCGTTTAAGCAATACAAATATATCAACAGCAAGCCATAAATTTCAGGGCAGTGCATCTTAGGCACTAAATTATGGACATCGGTGTCCTAAAAAGTTCAGCTAGTTAGAATTGGACGTTAGAAATCACACCAATGAAATTATGGACAGCAGTGTCCTAAAAAGTTCAGCTAGTTATGATGTACTCCCTCCTTTCCGGTTTATAGGACTTATCTCAAAATTTTAGTTTTTTCATTTTATAAGGCTTAATTTGGTTGTTCCCCATCACATGTTTGAAGTGCATTAAATCATTGCATGCAAGTATTAAGAGAAAACTAACCAATGCATGCACTTATTGCATGCATGCATTGCAATTAATGCATTCATAAACATAATTTTTTAAGGAAAACAAGAGCATTAATTGGGTGCTTTTGCAAACTACCAAAAATATTCCACCACTCATCATCTACCTTGGTTGGTGAGATTTTTGAATTGAGCCTTATAAACCGGAAATGAGGGAGTACTATACAAATAGGCTGGAATCTAAATACTCCCTCCTTCCATCTATATAGGGCCTAATGTCTTTTTTAAGACAATCTTTGACTATTGACAAGATTAATAGTACATGACATGCATAATGTGAAAAATATATCATCGAAAGCTCCTTTCACATACGAATTTAACGGTATGCTTTGTGTAAGTTGCATGTCATATATTATTGCTCTAACATTTGGTCAAAGTTAGCCTTAAAAAACGTATTAGGCCCTGTTTGGTTCATAAGTCCTAAGACTTTTTCTAGTCCCAACTAAAAAGTCTCTAGTCCCTAAAAAGTCCTAAGACTTTTTCTAGTCCCAACTAAAAAGTCTCTAGTCCCTAAAAAGTCCTTCCTGTTTGTTTGCAGAGACTAAAAAGTCCCTAGTCCCTTCCTAAAGGTTATTAAATGACCATATTGCCCCTAGTATATAGAAAAATAACAATCAAACAACACCATGGGGTGGCGGGCCATTAAATGCATGGAGGGGCATTGTTGGAAAAGTCTCAAAAAGTCCCAAAAAAGACCCTCCTTAAGAATCTTCTTCATTTAGTCCCAAATGCCTAGTTTAGTCCCTAGAAAGTCCCTCCCGTTTGGTAAAAAAGTCTCTAAGAGGGACTTTTTCTAGTCCGTACACAAAAATGTCCCCGGAAACAAACACCCCCATAGATGGAAGGAGGGACTAGGAATCAAGTCAGAGGACCAATGAAATTATCACAATTAATAACTAGAATGTGTCATATATTTTGTGTATAAATCACACCAAATTAAGGTGGTGTTTGGTTCAGAAGTCCCAGGACTTTTTCTAGTCCCAGGGACTAATCAAAAAAGACTCTTTAGTAGAGTCTTTTTCTAGTCTCTGTAGAAAAAGTCCCTCCTGTTTGGTTTTTAGGGACTTTTTCTAATCTCTGAGACTAAAAAGTCCCTGAACCAAACACCCCCTAAGAAATATGCACTGTATGTAAAGGACCACCGAACCTCCTACCATTTGAGTAAGCCGGAGCCTAGCTTCAAATATCGACATCACTAATTAAAATTTCAGATGAAAATAAAAATCGTGGAATTCACTAGCTCATGTGTATTTAAGTCTCTCCAGTTTCATGCCCAAGGCTATCTATCTCCAGGTCTAGTCTACTATATCCAACTAGTAGAATGCCCGTACGTTGCTACGGGCAATAATGTAGACAAATGAATCAACAATCATGCTTTAGCAATTTCAATAAATGAGTGCACAATTTTACTTCATAGTCCTTATATTCTGGAAGGGAGTGAGTATATCACAATGTTGTAATTTAGCGTTCACACGAAGGTTTAGATATCACATCTACCATTCTTAAGAAGTTGCTCCCCACTACAAAGCATTCTCTTAACATGCAGGTAGTCCACGTCATCATTTTGCCACGTAGGCTTTCACAAACAGGAATTCACACCACGAGCATAATCTTCGGCAGCCTCTCTAGAAATAAATATTGCTACACTCCGCATGCAAGCTTCCATCTCGCTAGGCATGCTCAATACATGCATGCAGTGATTCTGGCATCGCAATAACTCCCTCACAGTGAATTTTCTGGAAAGTAAGTAGTAGTGCGTGTCCTTAATTAGCGTTGGGCATTAATTCAAAGAGGCATGCATGCAGTAATCCATTCTTGCATGCACGGGGACGTGGGCGATCTATTAATAGCAGCGTTGATTTCGGTTCAGATTCCATGCCACAGGAAGTAAAAAGGACCGAATATTTCTGACCTTTCGTCTAGCTGATCAATGATATCCCGGAGGTTCCTCTCTGAACGATTAAATCTCCACTGATTCCCTAAAAAAAATTCCACCAATTCTTCTCATCTTCCCTATCTCTAACTCTCTCTCCATACTGCGCTGCCGCCGGCCAAGCCTTCACGGCATGTCGCCATCGAAGATCCGCTCACTGCTGCCGGCTCGGAGATCATTCCCTCTATCTCTACCTCTCTCTCGGAGCCCTGCGATCCCCGCCTTCACTGGTTATGATGGCTGAAGACCTACTCCCAGGCCTGGACAAGAAGAGCTGTACATGCCGCCGCCACTCTCCTCCAACATTACTTGCGCCAGAGATGGGTGCTCTCCTTCCTCTCATTCTTCTCATATATGAACGTAATTTTTTAGACGCTCTGATTTGTGTGTGGTCGGAAATTTCATAGTAGGGAACTCTTTTCCATCCCGAGCGACCTCCTCTGCGGCAACAAGTCCGGTTAGTATCTCTCCCCCAAACTCCTTTCTTACTCAACTACTGCCGACAAACATATGTCGAGATGCGATGGATCATTGATCTTCCTTTTGTGTTCTGTATTTAGGGTTCTGGAAAGAACAAACAAATGAAGAAGCTACGATGTACTGTTCCCCATCTACAACTACATCTCTCTGTCTCCCTCTCACTCATGTTAATTTAGTACGAATTATTTACTTTTATTGCTCTTCTCTGGTTGTTTTGTAGTATCACATTATCACAACATATGGCATATTGGGGTTCATTTTCAGGTAATTTGTTCCCTGTGAGTAGACATCGTGAATTTTATGGTATATTTCTATTACCTGAGTGATACAATTGTGTCATTGGCATTGTTGTCGTTCCCGTGCGGCAAGGTTCTACTATTGTCACAACAATCATCTACCTACAGAAATGAAAGAATATGACGTGACTCTTATGAACATACTTGCATTCTTTGTATTTGATTGTTATGCTACTAATAACAGTCCTAACCTCGAAGATTTTTTTGTCACTGAGAGCATCAGGTATGGGCTGTTCTCATTCTCCTTCAATTTAATTGCTCTTTGTTTGCTGGTATTATTTTAAATAGTACTGTATGAAGTACTGTAAAATGGAGTGCACATGCTGACAAATTAGTATCAAATGTTTCTGTTTCTTGTTCCCATGCACTTCTGATAGACAACTAAATGATATGATCTTGAAATATTATGAGAAAAATCTCATTACAATATATGTTACTTCTCTTAATGTTGGTGATGCGTTCTTCTAATTATGCAAATATGGAGATGACCCATATATTAAATAATATCATTCAAAGGTTCAAATAGACATGTATTTATATTATTGTTTCCATAAATTCCACTACTTCTCGCTCTATAAAGTCTCCTATACACTACTACAAATTCCCGCAGCAACGCGCAGGGTATTATCTAGTTATTTTAATTTCTCCTTCACGTGAAGGGGGGCCATGGTCTCCTCTATCTTGCCAGCATTAATTTGTTGAACATCACATTCAATGGGGTAGTGCTCCTTCACTGGAATGTCATATTAGAATTATCCAATTTGATGCTATGAAGTAGCCTACGCTTGTATTAAGCAACTTTCTAGTAATGATAATGTATTTCCCGGAAAAACAAGTTATGATAATGTAGATGCTATCAATTTTCTACCTTCCTACTGTTGTAGCTGCATCATCGTTACTCTCTTACATCTCTGAGCCCAACCATTGCAGTTGGAGGAGGGCGACCCGGTGCTCCACATCCATAATATTTAGAGATTCAAGCCTCTTTACGGCCCTCATGAGCCTTTCTCACACCTTATTCCACCGTCCGAGAGATGGATGTACGCAGGCAGAAGAAGCACAACACTTACATACATATATGCTTACATACCGGGTGAGCCTAGTGTGACTTAAGGCAGATATCCATGGCTGGATGACAGGATGGGCTTGAAGACACGGTGGCGCGGTCCTCATTGCTGGCGCAAGGGCCGGAGCACACAGAACCGGCCGCGCTCAATGACCCTGCGGGACCATTCCTTTCCTACATCTCAGATCTCCCGTTGGCAGAACAACCATTGCAGTTGGAAGAGAGCGACCCGGTGCTCCATTTCCATACTCTCTAGAGATTTGAGCCTCTTGATGGGCCTCGCGAGCCTCCACTCTGCCTTGTTCCTAATCTTAAACCATCCGGTAATTCCTTATCAAGCTCTTGAAACTATAAGCAGCCACAAAATCTCAGAGCAAAAATTTCAAGTAAGATGTATTAAACAAATAGGAATTAAAGGAGTTGACGCATGGGTACAGAGTAGTGCATCAACTATTTCTTCCTCTCAGCATTTTCAAGAACAAGCCTGCCAAATTATTTGCATGACAGAGGAGAGTTGTAAAGAAGAATCAAGCAGCTACAAGAAGAAGAAAAAGCTTCGATGAGTTTGTACAGAAAAGACCTAGGCAACTCTTTTTTAAGCGATCTCATATTTGGTCTAGAAGAAAAAACAATGCGTTAGATCATTTTGACACTATAATATCCTAGAAATTATCATGTTTTTTAGTACATTATTTTTCATCACCATGTTTCCTTGGTTCCCTCAGAAACCGAGTATTAAGCAATACCAAGTCACTCTCCTCACCTACAGGACACCCGGTGAGCATATTCGATACCTTCACAACTATCACTTGTGGAGACAATTTCATCCTCGGAAGTACAGCCCAAATGCAAATTTTCTAGTTCAGGGAGCATTACACAACACAGTACCGAGTGCTATAATAAAGTTTATGAATTCATGTCGACAAGAAATTGCTCGCATAATTAAAATAAAGTATCCTCTATTTTATAGGCTTTTATACAATCAGCAGCACTAACCTAAAGCAGAAACTAAAAAATCAGTTAAGTCGCCACTGAAATCGGTCCCAAAGAGAAAGAGTATTATTCCCAATGAGAATTGGTGCAGTAAGTGGGCATCTTGCCACAACATACAAGCCATAAGAGTATAATTTGGATATCATAAATGTTAAAAGCTAGAACTGAACATAGTTTCACTCCAGCCCCAAAGATCTCCCTCCGTCGACCCGATCCCCTTTCCCCAACCCATGGCCGCCGGCCAACACTGTCGATCCCCGACGTTCCCCACCGCTCAGCCCCCCTTTCCGGCGTCGCCATTGCCCGCTACACCATCTCCACCGGGTGGATTCGGGTGGATTCGCTCCTCGCCACATCATGCCGTCACGCGCGGGCGCGGCCAACCAACCCTAGCAGCCGGGAGGGCATCTACGGCCTCTTGGCCGTGGCCTTGTGCCGGACCCAAACCCTAGCTAAGGGCTCCGACACGGCTGCGGCTATAGATTTCTTCACTGCAATTACACATAAAAAAATTGCAAGGACCGAAAAACCTCCGGTAGAGGCGAAATAATGGTAGTATTATTTTCCTCATGAAAGAGTGGCCAACATGTTAATGTAAACTGCTAACGTAAGATGGTTACAGTCATATCAGCTGGGTAACAGTCACCAATAATTTTTCTCTGGTGAATTAATGAGTAGTTGAACTCTCAAAAAGCATGGTTTGCATCATTTTATCGTGTAAAAAACATCACTGGTAACTTCATATCTCAAGTTCAGCTTTATGCATATCCAGATTGGACAGAAGTACATATCAAAAATTCATAATTTCACTGAATGCCAATTTTTGCTCCTAACTGAACTGAACTAAATGGCAGAAAAATTGAACTTGACCTAAATTACATGACAACTTGAGCTAATTAATTTAACTGGTCCTAAACGATCATTTAAAACTGTATCCGAGATAAACATGGAACTAATTTGTACATAAATAAGAAAATTAATATTTAGCTTCTGTATGCATACAAGTGACAAGAACATGCAAACATATTTACCTTTGGGAGCCCAAAACTACTTCACTGCAATTACTCTCTATACTGTACGGTTAAGTAAAACGGTACATCAGAAGTTCCTTTCTAGTGTTTGATACAATAACTATGCATGAGGTGCTAGCTCCAGTTAAGTAATATAGGAAATATTATGGGCTATTGACATTGATTGATCTAGTATTCTTGTTGTTTTTTTGTCCAAAACAATTACACCACTTCCTAGTTTCACGGTATTACAAGTTCAGCAAACCAAAAATAATGTAAATTATTTGCAAGGAAGATCATTCAGTTATAGTGGTGGAAGCCTTGGCAAGTTATAATTTCACCAATCACGTTGAGTGAATTTCCCAATACAAGAAATAATGATGAAAAAAAGGAAAAATGAAAGGTAGGGAACTGGGCCTAGAATAACCTGTTGTTGGCTGGACTGTAGTGAAGTTAATCTCATCCTCGCTGAAATCATTGACGGCAAAGGTCATGCAGGTCTTGTCGCTTGACGATCATGTGCATCGCATCGCATGCATCTATGGCCTCAGTGGATTGTCAGTACACAACCGACCAACCACTGCTCTTATAAACATCATCCATGTCCTCGTGGATCGCCGGAGCCTGGAGGGATCAGAACAACAAAGAATATCATGATGCAAAGATCATTTATGTGATGGTCCATACATGAAGAATGTCAGGATGCAAATGGTGTACTGACCTAGTCCAAGTTTCTTTTGACAACAAATGAACATTCTGTATGGGATGGTCCATTTGCCCCCAAAATACTGACATCCGACTTGATCCTTTTATCTAAGAACTTAATCAAGAAGTACTCAACATATTGAAGGATGCAAAATATAAGCAGGCACATAGTGTTCTTACATGAACCGTGTAGGATATGACACCAACACAAAATCCTTCAAACAATCACCCCATAGGATATGACAATATTCTTGATGTACCAAACATAGTATCCTGTAAAACAAACATCGGAAAATGGTGAAACTAAGCCTTTGAAAAATCAGAATGCGCACTTTTGCAAAGGAGATGGCAAGCCATCCAATGATGTTGGAAAATCAACGAGTAAGCTTGTTGGAGCTAACGGAAGATCAATAGTTCAGTTAGCTACTGAAAATATTGTGAAAATATAACCAAAAATAAAGAAGTTTGACCTAGCAATAATGCTCCACCCACACATTTCATCCACTCTGATTCCTTGATTACCATACCAATGACAGAACCCAGTGGTGGTCACTTGTGCCCCGGGCTGAACCCCAGGAGCTCAGTGCTCTCGTCCTTTGTCCCCTGCAACCCAACCATACAACACACCATTAGAGTTGTACATCTAACACCTGAACCATTTTAAACCAAAGGAAATCCTTATGAGTCCCATGTCGCCAAAGACGAAAACACGCTGCAGCGATGCGCTAACCGATGAAGCTCAACCCTCTCTCGAACTGAGCTATTTCCGCTTTTTCGAACAAAAAGTTCGAGTAGTTCAGTGAAAAAACGGTCAAGCTTTCTTCCATCCTTCCTAGCTCCTCGAGCTTGCACCCGCTCGACGCCTTTTTCATTGTTCGTTCTGAGGTGGATTCGAACCACTCTCTCCGTTTGGATTTCGAGTCCAAAAGGCCAACCCTGGTGGTGGGGCACTTTGAAGGTCTGGAGACCCTCCTTGAGATTCCCCCTTTACCGGAAACGCCACCCGCAGGTCCTTCCTTAGCTCCAGAAGAAAGGGTGGCTCGGGTAAGGTGATGCACGAAAGCTGGAGGACTTTCCCCACGCCACAGTTTCGTCCTGTAGCACGTGCCCAATCTGATACGAATACCTGAAGAAAAACATGATATTTTTTACTTCAGAAGTGAAATATTCTGAATCTGATCCTGCAGTAGGCTAAATCTTCCCATAATATTCAGAGGTGAAATATTCTGAAATATTTAGAAGTGGATGGCACGGCTAGGCTAAATCTAATGACCTCTGAAATACTCCCTCTGCTCATAATATAAGATCATTTTGCAAAATAAAACAACTTGCAAAATGATCTTATATTATGGGACGAAGGGAGTAATAAACATGTAAGGTACATTACGAAATAAGAGTGTATGATGGACACAACGACTGAATGTTGAAGCCTGCACCCTGGTATCTCCTCACTTCGCCGCTGAATCTTCCTCAGTGTAAAATGCAGGGGAAAAGATATTTCAGCTAGAACCAATAATTTTGACCTTATGCATTGATACAAGAATGCACAGCAAGCCGGTAAAGAAAAAGTACGCCTATGTATTTTTATACAGACTGCGCACACACTATATATACACGGATAATATGAAAACATTACTGGGAGGACTGAGGAAACAGAGGTACCTCGACCACATCCATGATGATGTCGTGGTGTTCATATCGGCATGGATATTACTCTGCGGCCCTTGCTAGAAATCCCTGATTGCCAGCTAGACAATTCTAACCCACTACCAGCTGCACGACTTCTCTTCTTCTCACTCTCTCTCCTTCAGATCAACTCATTTATCATTTGGGAAAACAGTAGACAAAATTGGATGAATATTCAATGTATATACATGAATTCAACAGTAGCTACGATGGTCACGTACTTCATCTTCTTTTCTATGTGAGTTGACACCCAAGCAAGAGAGTTGATGGTTCTGCTCCTCAACTCGTGGTGGTGAAGGAAGAGAGGGGGTGCAACCCGCTGTGACAGATCTGGCAAGTCACCATCGTCACCTGTAGAGATCAGGTCGTCCTCATCGTTGGGCTGGAGCCGATCTCAACGGGAGGGCAGCAACACCTCGTCCCGACCATGGCCGTAGCGCGTCCGCGGTGCTCGTCGCTGCTGCCGCGACATACTCCGCCTCGTCCCCACCATGGTGGTAGCACGTCCGCGGTGCTCCATGGTCGACGTCGTCCTCCCGCACGTCGGGCTCACGCAAGCAGATCACAGATGAGGGGAGGCGATGGTGAAGGCTTGCGGGTCTTTTTTGGGCAAGGGCGTGAGGAGGAGGAGGTCGTTGCCGGATCAGAGGCAAGGGAGGCCGAGGTCTGACAGAGGTGGTGAGGGGCGGGCTGTGGCTGGCGACAACGATGGCGGCGCTAACCCTAGCATCCTCCCGATGAGGAGAAGGATACGGGAGGTGGAGATCGCACGAGATCCGGCGGCGTCTCTTTGAAGGGATCGATAGCGGGGTGGTTTTTTTTGGTGCGTGCGTGGGGTGGGGTGGGGGAGGGGAGACGAAAAAAAACCGGACGAAAATAAACCAGACGAAAGTGGTGGGAGGTGGGACGAAGAAAAGCCGGTTGAAAATAAACCGGTTGAAAGTGGGGGGGACTATTCAACCAATTCGTCCATCTAAACTCCTAATGTCTCAGTTGGTAGGCCGCGTTCCGGGTTTTATTTTCGTCCCACCTCACCCGGTCTTTTTTGGTACCTATTTTGGGTTTGTATGGAGACCAAGGTTCTCTCCACGCCGGCGCAGAGGAAAAGAGGGTCTTTGGCGACGACGGAGGCGACATCGGCGCTGGAGAGGCCGAGGCCGGAGAGGAAGGCGAGGACGGCGTTGGGTTTGTCCGGGGACTTAAGGTGGGAGAGCTTCGTGGCGGCCTTGATGGCTTGGGATCGGGTGAGGCCGCAGGTATCGACGAGGTAGTCCTGGACGGCGAATCCACTGGGGTTCGGGGAAACGGGGGCGGCGGCTGCGGAGAGGAGGCGGCGGAGTGAGGAGATGGCAGAGGTGGTGGAGGACGAGACGGCAGAGGTGGCGGGGGAGGAGATGATATGGGAAACGATGCGCTGCCGGAGATGGAGCATGGCGGCGGCGGCGGCGGCGACAGCGCCGGCGGCGAGGAAGATATTTCCGATGGGATTTGCAAGTATGCAAGGTCGAGTGCGTATCAGGGTGAAGGTCGCTAGTGAGCGGTGTGTGGACTCTATTGGGCTGAGGTTTCGGCCTTTTACGTGTCCCTTCTCTTTCTTTTTTTTCCCAAGTTTCGGATTTGAAACCTCATAAATTCTATCGGAAACACTAAAAATTTATTAGATTTTTAGGCATGAAAAATCTGAGGGTTTTCATGGAAATTTATATTGGCTCGATGATGGCAAATTTAGTTTGTAAGCATGGCAATTTTTTGACAAAAAATGAACTGAGGCTGATTTGCCTGCTCGATAACTAAACTTGCCATCGTCGGAGAAGATAATTTGCCATGAAAAAAGTTTGATTTGTCATGGTAAAAAATATGACATCGGATTTATAGTGGAGTCAAATTTTATTTGGAGACCCCTATAGCTAGCTGACAGACGCCATGGGGGAGGTCAGTGTGAACGTTTGGTTCTCTACGAAGATTCCCCTCGCGAACATTTTGGTTCGCTGGGAAACCTTCCCCACATGAACCCCACGCCAGTTAGGTCCCCTGTTAGCCTCTCAGCCCAACACCATTCCCTTTTACACAGAAAAATAAAAATTTGCAAAAAAGATTTGTCATGATGTACATAAAAAAGACAGTATTAAAATTTGACTATAAGCTAAAGTTTTTTGTCCATTTAAAGATCTTCATCTTAAAAAACTGGCATCCTAAAAACACGACAAAAATTTCCGACGGCGAGGAAGAAATTTCCGATGGGATTAGCAAGTTCGGAATGGCAAGTGCGTATCTGTGGTCAAGGTGAGTGAGGAATGGGCTGGCCTAGTTGCACTTTTCGTGCGTTTTGGATTTCGTTCGTTTGATTTCCTTATTAGTCTTTTTTGTTGATTTTTCCTTTCCTTTCTCTTTTTTTCCTTTTTCTTTTTCCCTATTTCCTTTCTTTTTTATTATCTAAAAGTAATAATATATATAACTAAAAATACTTAAATTTGAAGCCAAGTTTGTGTTGTGCTAGAAAAATGTTGGTGCAACTTAAAAATTGTTTTTGAGACCATTCAGAAACGAAATACACATATATTCAAACAACAAATGTTAGAAAAATGTAATCATGTATTGTAAAAATGTTAAATGTGTATAAAAATTTGTATCTAATGTATATGGAAAATGTACAACGTGTATGATAAAAAGTAAATATCAAACCATACATATCAAAAAAAATGTTAATCATGTATTTACAAAATGTTAATTTTGAATAAAAAATGTTCAGAGGTATACAAAAAATGTAGAGCATGTATTGAAAACTTCAAAATATAATATAAGTTTTCTGAAATGTTCATCATGTAAAGGAAATGTTAAACATGTACTTACAGAATATACAAAATATATCGGATGTATACAAAAAATGTAGAACGTGAATTAAAGAATGAACCTAAAAACATAAATATATTAAATTATTGATCATGTATAAAAATGTTAATCATGTATTTAAAAATGTTAAATGTGGATAAGAAAGTATTCTAGATATATACGTGAACTGTAGAACATGTATTTAAAAAATTGAACATAAAAACAAAAGTTTATATAAAATGTTGATCACATTAAGAAAATGGTAACAAATATATTTTTAAAAAACTAAAAATGTTCCTAATTTATAAGAATGTACAATTTGTATGAAAAATTAGTCATCAAAATATATTTTAAAAATGTTAATCATGTATTTCATAATGTTAAATATGTATACAAAATATGTTCCTGATGTACACGAAAAGTATACAAATATGAAAAATGTAGACATGTGTTCAAGAATAAAAAAGCAAAGTGAAGAAAGATGATGAAAACCGATGAAACGGAAGAAAGAAAAAAATATATAAAAACCCAATGATAAACAAGAAGGAAACAAAGAAAAAATATATAAAAACCTAATGATAAACAAGAAGGAAACAAAGAAAGAACGAAAAGGAAATAAAACCAGTGAAAACCCGAAAACAAACTAAGCAAAAGAGAAAGAAAAAATCAGTGAAAACCATGAAAAAAATGAAGAACACCGATGAAAAAAACAAAGAAAAACAGAAAAACAGGAGAGAACCAGTGAAGAAACCGAGAAAACTGGAGAGGAAACAAAGAACCAACAATAAAAAAGAGGCAAGAAAACAAAGAAAAACCATAGTGAGCACAGAAGCAACGAAGGAACACGCGTGAAACAAATAGGTCGACCCAGTATTGTACGCACGCAGGAAAGTCCTCAACAAAACGGAACGTCGCCTCGCTATAAGCGATATATAGATCTCGTGGGTGAAGGTCGTTAATAAGCGGTGTGTGGCCTCTATTGGGCCGAGGTTTATGTCTTTTATGGGCCTCCGTTTTTTCCAAGTTTCGGAGTCGAAACCCCAGAGTTTTTATTTGGTGGCCCCAATGGTTGGCTGACGGACGCCGCGAGGTCACTGTGAACATTTGGTTCTCTATGAGGAACCCTCTCATGAATGTTTTGGTTCACTCGGAAACCTTCCCCGCAGGAACCTCACGCTAGTCAGGCAGCTTCTCGGCCCAACACCATTCTCTTTTACACAAAATAAAAATAAAAAGTGTAAACAAGATTTGACATGATGTAAATAAAAATAAAGTATTTAAAATTTGTGATAAAATATTTGACAATAATGTGACATTTGTTTTGGCCATTTCAAGTCCATGTATTTAAAAATTGCCATCTTAAAAACCCAATTTTTTTGCCATGTTATGTGGCATAGCAATGATGCCCGTTAAAGTAAAAACTAGTTGCATAGCAATCTTTAAAATTTTAGAAACATGATTTTGATGCAATTTTTAATTTTTGTAAACATGATTTTGGTTTTGGTCAATGTGGTTCAACTAGACAGGTATCTTATTTCATTGAATTTATTGGGATGTGAAGATGTTTGGGATATTCTTAATAATTTCATGGAGTGCATTTTTGATGTACTGAGAAGTCCTCCATATAATTCTTTGGTCCTATGTCAAGTAGTTTATCAACCATAGTCGTTTTGTCTCGTGACTCCATCCCTCCTATACGTGTGGTGGCTAGAGCACTTGTCCGCTCAAACTATGTCGTGAATCCGTGGATCCACATCCCCTCTGTCTACCGTTTAGGCGGTAGGTGGCAGGGAGGGCAATACCAATGCCTTGGCTCTGTCTAGTAGTTTAGTTTAGGATTTCTTCCTCACAAGGGCAACGCCTCATCTTCAAGATGGTCCTCTGGACTCCGATCCTCCTCGATTTTCATCCGTCGGGACAGAGTCGACAGAGCTCAGGCGTAAATGTCGGCTCTCTCCTTAGAGCGACAAGGTTAGGGTTTCTAGCCATGTGTGCGTAGTGGCGAGCTTTGGTGTTAGGTGCTTCAAGGGTTCAATGGCACGACTGCGGCTATGGGGTGCTCATCCTAAGAGGTACATGCACGAAGACTTCTTGTCTGTCATCGGCAAGTTTAGGTTGGCTCTGATAGTGGAGCGGGCGACAGTGGCCCGTCGGCGGTGGTATAAGATTCTCAATGTATTTTTTTTTTATGTTTTAGGCTGTTTTGTATGAATCTTATAACAAATTAGAGGATACCCCGCATGTTGCTGCGGGAATTGGTTGATGAAATTTTGGTTGCTAACACGAGAACCAAATTTAAAATACATATGACTTACTATATTTGATTATGTGTAGTTGTAACAAGATTTATGGAATACTAGATAATGCCCCCGCGTTGCTGCGGAAAAGATGTAATATATACTAAAATGATTTGATAGTATGAAACATGATTTTTGGAATTTTATACGAAAACTAAAATCAAATATACAAATGATTTATTATATAATTGCTGTTTATATTTAAGAATAGTAGCATTTTTTCATGCATGCTACATATGCTTTAGAATTGTCAAAAATAATGAGGAAATTATATTATCCATTCAGCAAGTTAATCTATGATTTTTATGGGAACATGTCGTTAGCACTTCAGGTTTAATTATTGCCTTTGGCTGTCTTGAACGATACTGAAATAAAGAAAACACTTTGGTAAAAAAAATATTGAGATCCGAACGGACTCTTCATATTTTTCATAAGATCAAACGAAGTCATGATTAACGACAGAGCGAATTAATTTAGGATATGTAATCAAAGATTAACACCAGGGGTTAGTTGCATAAGAAAGTGCATTCTTGATGAAAAAAATCAAGCAAAGCAGCCATTGAGAATAGAACTCAAATGATACACAACTTTTAATCTATATGCGCACCTGTAAATAACTTGGTAATGCTAGCATATTTTTAGCGAATAGCATGTCGATTACACGATCACAAAACATTGGCATAACCTTGAGGATATTTGATCAGAGAACGTTGACTGCAATTTGAGGAGTTTGTCGATCACACACCTGGACCCGTGCGATTTTGTCCTAGACAAAACTATGCAAAGCACCGGTAATATTGTTTCTTTGAGAAAGTGACAGAACATTCAATCGTACAAATCCATGACTCTTTCCTCAAATCCTTTTACACGAAGATATGGACCCATGGACTGTTCCTGAAAGTATAGGTCAAAAACTCAAAACTTATCTGAACAAATGCAGCAGCACAAAAGATTCAATCCTAATATGTGATGGTCAATAATGGTGACCTTCAGATTAGATAATGTAAAAGGAATCGAGGAAAGAGTCATGGATTATATATTATATTGTATCCCATTTACCTTGCTGATTGGAAGATTGACGCCAATGATAGAGGAGTCCAGCTTGCACATTACAATGAAATCCAAGAAGCTTCCGGTTGCCCTAGTCATATTGAGGAAACAAAAGAA